>NC_080425.1:21559333-21873292 GCF_029873635.1 Malania oleifera | reverse complement strand
CTAATGGTTATAAATCTCTCTTCTGAGAGAAGTTTTGTAAAAATATCAGCCCATTGATCATTCGTATTAATAAATTCATGTGTTATATCTTCTTTCTGAACGTGATCTCTCAAGAAATGATGTCTAATATCAATATGTTTAGTTCTTGAATAAGATATTGGATTTTTGGATATATTTATTGCACTTGTATTATCATATTTGATTTGAATGATAGAATATTCTAAATTGTAGCTTTTAGTTGTTGTTTCATGCATAGAGTTTGTGCACAAAAACTCCAAGTTGCTATGTATTCAACTTCAGCTATGGATAAGGCTACGGAGTTTTGCCTTTTAGAAAACCAAGAGACTAGTTAGCGTCCTAGAAAGTGATAAGTGCCACTAGTGCTATTTCTATCTATTTTACATCCTGCATAGTCTGCATCCGAATAACTAGTCATTTCAAATCCGGTGTTCTTAGGATACTAAAGTCCTAAGTCCATGGTGCCTATTAAGTATCTTAAAATTCTCTTAACAACTATTTGGTGTGATTCTTTGGGTGCTAATTGAAAACGTGCACACATACACACACTAAACATTATGTCGGGCCTACTAGTTGTTAGATACAGTAAACTTCCAATCATACCTCTATAGTACTTCATATCTACCTGTTTTCCTTTCTCATCTTTATCTAGGCTAATGGAAGTGCTCATGGGGTTCCTATGGGTTTACTACTTTCCAAATCAGATTTTTTAATCATATCTTTTATTTATTTTGATTGACTTATGAAAGTTCCATTCTTTGCTTGTTTGATTTGTAGTCCCAGAAAATAGTTTAATTCCCCCATCATGCTCATTTCAAATTCTTATTGCATGCTTTTTGCAAATTCCTTACATAGATTATCATTTGTAGCACCAAATATTATATCATCTACATAGATTTGAATTAAAAGCATGTCATCCTTCTTAGTTTTAATGAACAAGGTGCTATTAATTTTTTGTCTTGAAAACCTCTTCTCTATTAAAAATCCACTAAGTCTTTCATACCAAGCCCTAGGGGCTTGTTTCAACCCATATAAAGCCTTAGTAAGTCTAAACACATAATCAATATTTATATCATTTAATTTGGGGGGTTGTTCAACATATACCTCTTCATTAATATAACCGTTTAAGAAAGTACTTTTAACATCCATTTGGTATAATTTGAATTCTTTGTGGGATGCATAAGCTAGTAGCATTCTTATAGCTTCCATTCTAGCTACGAGGGCAAAAGTTTCATCCTAATCTATCCCTTCTTCTTGGTTATACCCTTTAGCTACAAGTCTAGCTTTGTTTCTAACCACAATACCATTTTCATCCTTTTTGTTTCTAAATACCCATTTTGTTCCAATAATTGAATGATTTTCAAGTTTGGGTACTAATTATCATACTTTACTTCTTTCAAATTGATTTAACTCCTCTTGCATAGCAATTATCCAAGAGTCATCTTTAAAGTCTTCTTCAATATTTTTAGGTTCATCTTGAGATAGGAAAGCATAGTGATTAGATAGATTCTTTAATGAAGATCTAGTGGTTACGCCTTTAGATGGTTCTCCTATAATTTGTTCTTGGGAGTGATTTCTTACATATTTCCATTCTCTTGGTAATTCAAGATTTTCTGTAGGATTGTCTTTTAAGGTCTTTACATTATTTTCTTCTTTTTCTTCCTTGATTTCTAGATCATCCTCTTTTTGTAAAATATCCTCCTTTTCTTCATTCTTGATTTCTTTTGTAAAAAGATTTGATTCATCAAAGTTTACATGTATTGATTCAATGATAGTTAGTGTCCTTTTGTTATAGATCCTATAGGCCTTACTATTTGTAAAATATCTAAGGAAAATTCCTTCATCTGATTTAGCATCAAATTTTCCTAAGTTTTCTTTGTTATTGAGAACAAAACACTTACACCCAAAAACATGGAAGTAAGCTATGTTAGGCCTTCTTCCTTTCCATAATTCATAAGGTGTCTTGTTTAAGCTTGTTCTAATAGAAACTCTATTAATTACATAACAAGTTGTATTTACAGTTTCAACCCAAAAATACTTAGGTAGATTATTTTCATTTAGCATAGTTCTTGCCATTTCTCGAAGAGTTCTATTTTTCCTTTTAACAACTCCATTTTGTTGTGGAGTCTTAGGTGCTGAGAAATTATGGCTTATTCCATGATCATTGAAAAAAATTTTAACATCTTTATTTTTAAATTCTCTTCCTTGATCACTTCTTAGGTTTGAAACATTGTCACCTTTCTCATTTTGAAGTTTCTTGCATAGATTTATTAATATATTACAAGCTTCATCTTTATTAACTAAAAACAAATAGCCATGTGTATCTAGAGTAGTCATCAACAATCACAAAAGCATATTGTTTTCCTCCTAAGTTTTGTGTTCTAGTAGGTCCAAATAAGTCTAAATGTATGAGTTTTAAGGGTCTACTAGTTGATATGTGTTTCTTCTTTTAAAATCCTGTCTTGATTTGTTTTCCTAGTTGGCAAGCATCACAAATTTTATATCTGATAAGCTTAGTATTAGGCAAGCCCTTTATTAAATTCTTTTTAGAAAGTTTAGATAGAAGGTCCATGCTAACATGTCCTAATCTTCTATGCCAAAGCTAACTATTTTCACTCAAGGCAGTCAAGCAAGTTACATCTTAAGAAATTAGGCTATCAAGATTTAGCAATACACATTGATCATTCTATGTGCTGTTAAAAGTATTTCATGATTCTTAGGATTTTGTATTTTGCATTTTTCTTTCTTAAAAATTATGTCAAATCCTTTGTCACTAAGTTGACTGATACTTAATAGATTGTGCTTTAGACCATCAACTAGCAAAACACCAGCAATTGTGAGTGACGAATCTTTACCTATCTTACCGATTCCTACAATTTTGCCTTTTGCATTGTCACCGAAAGTTACATACCCTCCATCCTTTTAAGTGAGGGTGGTGAACTTTGATCTATCTCCCATCATATGTCTTGAACATCCGTTGTCCAAGTACCATTTTTCTTTAGATGAAGTGGACCTAAAGCAGACCTACAATAAAGGATTCATGTTGTTACTTTTGGGACCCAAACTTTCTTAACTCTCTTTAAGTCTTATCTAGTTTTAGTGTTTATCTTCCATTCATTTTTTACTTTGCTGTATTTTTTCTTGAGTGGACAATTAAACATTATATGTCCCTTATTTTTACACACATAGCAAGTAGTATGTTCATGTATGTTTGTGGATGAAATACTTGCATAGTGTTTAGCTTGTTTTACAAAGTTTCCCATGAATAAATTTTTCTTTCTTTTGTTTGGTATTCCATTTTAACCAATTCCTTCTCTATTGTTAGCCATTCTTTGTTGTCCTACCATTATTTCAAAGTTTTCTTTACCTCTAGTAAAGTTATAAATAATCTTTTCTTTATCTTGAATTGAGTTTTTAAGTTCATTTATTTCTAAGTATTTCTTGCCATCTTCATTTACTTGAGGCTTTACTAATTCTTGAGACATGTCATTTACTTGCTTCTTAAGCTCATCAATTTGTAAGTCTTTTTCTTTTTCAACATTTTTTGAAGATTCAAGCTAATTTTTAAGTGATTCATTTTCTTGTTTCAAGGTTATGTTCCTTTTTGAGACTTTGATAAACTTATTATGAAGAGAGAATAATTCATCTTGAAGTTCCTTATAGGAGGGCATACTCTCACATGAATCATTACATGATTCATTACTAGAACCTTCCGATGAGGAGTAGTAAGAGTTTACCTCTTCATTGTACGCCATGAAGCACATGTTGGTCATCTCTTTTTCGTTAGATTCGCTTTCCGATTCACTTGAACTTGTGTAGTCCCATGTAGCTTTCATTGCTGGCTTTTTCTTCTTCTTTTCTTTCTTGAGCTGAGGGCAGTGTAGCTTTATGTGTTCGACCTTTTTGCAATGGTAGGAGGTAGGTGGATCATTCTTGTTCTTGTTTTCCTTTTTACTATTTTCACCTTTTTTAGTTTTTGACCCTCTAAATTTTCAAGTGAATTTCTTTTTTCTTTTGAAGAATTTCCCAATTATTTTAGTTATGAAAGCTAATTCTTCATCATCAAATTCACTAGAGTCATTTTCTTCTTCACTTGAACATTCTTTTAAGGCTTTAAGAGCTATGGTTTTTTTTTTTTTTTCAATGTTTCTTTCTTTCATAGCCATATCATAGGTTAGAAGTGATCCTATAAGTTCATCTAGTGAGGTTGTTTTTAGGTTTCTACCTTCTGTTATGGCTTTGGTGTAGAGACCCGAAGAATTATAACAGTTAAATAATAAAGGAAAAGAGAGAAAAAGGGAATTAAGTAGGATTCGTTGATGAACCCTTTGGTCTCGTCGATAAAATCCCTCTTAGGTTCGTTGTGCACCACGTGTCTTATCCACAGAAAAATACCGAGAGGGATTATATCAAATCCTGAAGTTCATCGACGAAGATTACGATTTCGTTGATGAACTTCCTTCTTGGACTCATCAATGAGGTGACGTGTCTCGTCGATGAAACAGCACTCTATAAATATGTCAAACTCAAGATTCAGCGAGATTATTTTCTTGCAAAACCCTCTCTCTCTCTCTCTCTCTCTCTCTCTCTCTCTCTCTCTCTCTCTCTAGAATTCATCTCTCTCACTTTCTCTCAAGAATTCTAGCTTCGATTCTCGCCGGTTTGATGATCGGAAGCAGCCATGTTACTCTTGGAAAGATTCAGACAATATTGCCAGATCAGAATTTTGATTTGGAGTATTTGGGCACCATCCCAAAATTTGGGTAAGTTGGTTATTTTAAGTTTTATAAGTTGTTGGGTATTTCTGGACTGAGGGGAATGTGTTGGAAGGTGTTATACAAGTATATATTGATTTGTTAGGAAATTTGAATTTCAGGTTGTTGAGTTGGGAACACGCATAGGTGTAGGTTTGTTTAGATTTGTGGGCTTCTCAATAAGTCAGGTAAGGGGATAAATTAACTTAGCATTTTTCATGAAATTATTTATTAATATAGAGCATTTATTTTCAGAAATTATATATGTATAGTATAGTGTTTGAAAATACTGTTGTTGAATAGGAAAATATATTTAATACATTTTATCAGAAAGTATGATTTTAGATCATATTTTATGTTAGAGTATTATTCATATTTGTGTGGCATAAGTTTAAATTTCCATGAAAATTATGCTATACCAGAATATTATGATTTTTCAGAATAAGCATGTTATAACAGTTTTCAGAAAAACCATGAAAACAGTACAGAAACTATGGTATAGAATATTATGTTAAACAGTGCAGAAAATTCATGTTCAGTATGTTATGATTTGGTTGGCGTAGATGTCGTAATTTATATGCTATGATAATGCGGCGTAGATGTCGTGATTTATATGTTATGATATGGCTGACGTAGATGTCGTGATTTACAGTTGGCGTAGATGTCGTAATTATGTATGTTATGTCAAAATCCATGAAAATATGATCATGTTAGATATTACTCAAAAATACAAAATAGCTATGTATCAGTAATATGGAATGTACTATATGTTATTAGAACTAGGATGGCTTAGTTTAGTCTTTCAAAGCATAGTACCGTAGCTATACATATAAGTTCAAGTTTATGTTAGTACTACCACACATCTCAGATAGAGTGTGGGAGATGGCAGTCGATGTGGCTTCAGTGTAGTGCAAGTGTTCCCCTAGTAGTCTGGACTACGTGGGGCAAGTCCATCATGCTTACATATTTATGTTTGACTTAGCGTGGTCGGCCAGCCATTGCTAGTTCCCGCCTACGGGCCGCACAACCCTGTCATGTGGGGGGTAAGACATGACATCAGCTAACTATCCATCTTGGGTATTATTTCAGTATTTTACAGTTATAGATAATGTTTTACATGATTATGGAAATTAGTATGATATTTATTATGATATGATGAATCATGTTTTGCTCAGAGTTTATACAGCCAATTTTTATCAAATATAAATATTATGTACAGTTCATTTTAAGCACGATAATACTCATATTGTCACACACTGATATTAGTTTATCTCTCTTACTAAGAGATGTCTCACCCCAGTATTACAAACATTTTAGGAAATCCAGAAAGAAGGGCGGATAGAGCTCCGCAACAGAAGGCTAACCAAACTACCCTATCAGAAGGGTAAGTAGTTGAGTTAGGGTCAGATTGATTTTTGGGGTTATGACCCTAGGCTATTTTTTGGTCCTTTTGTAGATGTTTGTAGAATTATGGTCTTTTTTGTCCGGTGTTGTATAGCATGTATGTAATTTATGTTCTCTACTGCTTAGGTATTAGAGATGTATAGTCGGTATATCCTCGACACCCATGGGTCTGAGTTGATCATGACTATATTAGTTTAGCAAGATGCTAGAGTTATTATAAATGTTATTTTGTGGGGAAAATAATTTATTATATAGCAAAATAAGCAGGTTGTTACATGTGGCTTTTGGTTCCCATATGGGTGGAAGTCCTCTAAGGATTTTGCGAATCAAGTCATATGTGGAATATGTTTTCCCTAAAGCATTTAGTGAGTTTATAATATGTGTGAGCCTAGTGTACATGCTTGTGATGGTTTCATCAGAATTCATCTTAAAGGCTTTATATTCTCTAGTCAACATATCAATCCTATTATCTCTAACATCTACGATACCTTCGTAAGTTACTTCTAGTTTATCCCAAATTTCCTTTGTTGTTTTACATGTCATAACTCTATTAAATTCATTAATATCAAGTGCACAATATAGGGCGTTTATTGCACTAGAGTTAACTTGCAGCATTTTTTGATCTAAATCATTCATCTCTTTTTCATCTTTAGGGACTTCTTTTCCATCCACAAGTTTGGTAGGGATTAGGTTACCATGTGTAACAACCTTCCAAGCCTTCCAATCCATTGTTTGAAGATAAATTCTCATGCGTTGTTTCCAAAAGGTATAGTTGAGTCCACAAAATATGGGTGGTCTAGTTGAGGATTGACCCTCACCAAAGGGAGCTACTCCTATTTGTGTCATCTATATCTTTATATAGATTCTAATTAAGATTTACTATAACCTAGCTCTAATACCAATTGAAAGTTAAGTAGTTATCCCAAGAGGGGGGTGAACTGGATTATTAAAGATTTTAGCTCTTTTTATGGATTCTTGACTTACGTGTTCAATACATAGCAAAACTTTTAATAATTCAATCAATTCACAACCAACACTAAACACACCACAAGTTAAAAAAAAAAAAAAAACTTAACCAATAATCAATCAGTCAATAACTCAAAATAACCAATCACAAATACCTAATCAACCACAATTTGCAGTACTTTGTGGAATTTCAGCTTTTGAATATTTTTTGCTTTGATAGCAGCCTTGGGAATAATTGCAAGCCCTATGTTTGGATGAAATTATCTGCTTTCTCTTAATTAAGATTCCCGCAAACAATTAACCAACGTGCTCCCTTGTGGGTTTCCACAAAAGGTTAATTAAAACGTACTTTCTTTTTATTAAGAGTCTTCTTTTTTAATTTAGTTTTGATCCCTACAGCTTGCACTTACCATATGCACAATAATATATGACATGCTAAAATTTAATAGAGTAAGGAAAGAAGAACACCAAGATTTTTATGAGGTTCGGCTCATCCTCAGCCTACGTCCTTGCCTTTGGCCAATACCACCAAAGGATTCCACTATTTGCACTCCTTTATGGGCGAAGTGAATGTTGACCCTACAAGCCATACCCTGGTTTTATTATGACAAATACTCAGGTATTTAATGTCTGTTGAGTTGATGTGCAAGTTTACGTTGACTATATCATATGCTGGCACTCGAAGACCAGAAGGAAAATGAAAACCCTATATGCTTTTAAGTGTTGTAATTTTTATTCATTTGGGTCTGTAATAAGTATTTATTCAAAGGTATGTAATTATCATTGCATAGCATACATGTAGGGATAAGTAAGCTTAAAAAGACCTTAGAAATGCCCTTAGGTTCCCACACTTAAGTGCACAAAGCCCTAACATAGTTCTCATATTATCGGGGAAAATTTTAAAGCAAAGAAAAGGGCCTTAGGTTAAAATATAAAGGCATTCAGGCGACCGAACCTGGCAGATCAAATTGCCTAGGTCGACTAAATCGTGGATGGGTCAAAATTTGACCTGAGTTTGGCAAACTGAAGCAGAATGAAGTATCTTCCACGAGTGACCGAACCTATGTCAGCACCTTTCCCACCAACTCGGGCCCCCTAAACTTCACGTGTAAAATACCCTCGGGCAACTGAAGGTTGTTGTTTAGGCTACCGAAATTATGTACAGGCAACCGAACCTCGAATAATTGGAAAATCACCTGGTTCAGCCAACCAAACCTTGACTCAGACACCTAAACTTTGAAAATCACCTTTTTCCATTGAGTATGTTCGAGTGACCGAACCTCAGGTTAGTCACCTGAAACTCTCAGGTTGGCAAATTTTTAACCGAGGTAATTTGGGGTAAAAAGAGGGTTAATTTTTTAACATAATTAAAACAAATTTTAAAATTACCCTTGAGTCCCCAACAGTCATAATTTGCCCCTTCCCTATATATATGCTTTCATTTGCAAAAATTAGAGGTGATTAGCAAATAAGATTAAACCAAAACTCTCTCAAATTCCAAAATCCTATTTTGCACATACTAATCCCACACACTCTCATACACCTATTTCTTCGATTATCCAAGCTTTGAGAGAGTGCCTTGAGTGTTTATACTCCACTTCATTTTGCTTAATACTCTCATTTATTTTGTTTGTTGATTGATTTTGATATTTAGAGTTAAGCATAAGTTTTCCCACTGATTTAATCTAATAAATCTTGTGTGGGGAAAACTTTGTGGCTTGTGGGTTTTTGCATCAATATTGCAAGATACCCTAGCGTATAATTTTTTTGTGTGCAAAACTATTATTTTTACAAGTGTACATTCAAAAATCTCATGTGGTAAGTATATTGAGAAAACATTTTTGAAATTGTTTGATTATTCTTGTTTGCATCTTTGAAACCCTAACTTGATATTGAGATTTTCTTTAAAGTTTCAAAGATAGACTTGTTGAACACTCTTGTGCATATTTGAGAATATATATATTATACTAAGTGTTGATAGCACACATTCACATCACTAAGCTTACTGTTGACTCTATGAGTCCAATCCTGTTCTGATAATGACAAATCACTTGATATTTAATTTGTGCATTGAGATTGTGAACAAGAACAATATTTAGCATGTACAGAAGGTTAGAAAGTCATGGAAGCTATGAGGATTAAAGGATATATAACTTGACACAATTCATGGAACGAAAAGAGTAGAATAAGGAAGATGCAAGCGTCAAGTTCAAGATCGTCATGGGAATGGGTATTTAGAACTGAATGTATTTACATATTTCATATGATTTAATTCGAAACTCAAAATATACCCTTGACTGACTTTAGGACTCATGCGTCTCATGAAAGTATTTTAGGGTTTATTCATTGACTTAGAGACTCTATTTAAAATCCCAGAAAATGTTTTATGAAGAAGTAAAGCAAGAAAGCAAAAATGGTTTTTGAAAACAAAATAAAATAAAATAAAACTGAGGTTGGACTGCCCAGACGACTGAGCATTACCCTCAGAATTCTGAAGATGCAACTTTAGACAACTAAAGTTTTACTTCAGACGTCTAAAGAATTTCCTCAAAAGACTAAAGAATTAGTTTAGTCATCTGAAGATTTAATTACTAAAATACAGAACAGGCTGGACTGCCCAGACGACAGAGCATTACCCTCAGAAGTCTGAAGATGCAACTTCAGACGACTGGAGTTTGACTTAGACATCTGAAGAATCTCCTCATAAGACTGAAGAATTTGTTCAATCATCTGAAGATTTAATTGCTGAAACACGGGACAGGCATAACACCTTCAGACATCTGAAAATTCAGTTCAGTCATCCGAAGTAGGAACTTCATAAGCCTAAACCTTAAGTTCAGTCGTCTAACCCTGTGTCAAGTTCAATTTTTCAAAGCTTTAAGTAACATTAGACGTCTAAACCCGAATCTTCAATCGTATGAACCTGCGGGGAATTTAAAAATCTGATCTTTAGCGAGAGAACACGCGGGTTATACACTTGATCAAATTGATCCAACGATCAAGACTTATCCTAAGGGCGAGATTACCTATATAATCAACCTTTAAACCCTAGTGCCTCAATATTGGGAATAGAATTGGGAGCCTTAAACATATACACATCTCTGAACATTGTTGAACTTATTGTTGAACTCTTGTCTATGATTTCAAAGCGTTTACATCATATTAAAGCTTGGGCTACGTTGATTTTCAAAAGGGGTTCTAGCAACTATTGTGCAAACAACTTTGGTATTGAGGTTTGGTGATCAAACTAAGTGTTTACTTGTTCTCAAAGAGTTTTTTCTCACAAACTTATCATTGAATATTCAATTTGAGAAGTTGATCTTGAGTTATTATATGTATATATATTTTTGTGGAAGATCACTACTTGAGAAAAGTACTTGTTTAAAACTAAAATCTTGAAGAAAGTTTCAAATATATCTTCATTCAAAGGGTTGTTATTTGATTTGTGTAAGAAGTATTTGATTGCAAATCCTAAGAACCTCTAAATACATATTATTGAGGGATATTATTTTTCAAACATAGTGTTTAAATCTTTACTATATTCAAAGCTGTTTATTTATTCAAAGATTTAATCGTATGAGTTATTTGATAGCAAAAACTTAGATCTGCATAATACTCAAAGATTTTTTGATCTCACAAACTTATTCTTGAATATTCAAATTAAGATATTGGAATTATTTGATTGCAAATACTAAGAGCCTCTAAATACATATACTTGAAGAATATTATTTTTGAAACATTGTGCTTAAATCTTTGCAATATTCAAGGTCGTATGTTTATTCAAAGATTCAACTTGAAAAATTATTGATAGCAAGAATATAAATCTACATATTATCAAAGATTAGTTTTGAAAGGATCTTGTTCTCTAATCTTGCTTAAAGTATTCTGAAATCAAACCTTATTTTTTCTCCAAAGCATTTATTTATAAAATCATATTTGGGAGATATTGATTTAAAGGATTGATTTGTACATCATATCATTCATATAACGATATCATTGTTACATACAAACTGAGCTTCAAGTTTTATCATATGAATATGTGTTAAGAATTTTTATTGTACTCATTAGCTTGTTCAAAAAGCGTCTGAGTGTTCAGGAATTTCATCTATCTATTATATTGACGGTTCGGGTTGTGAACCGGGAAGGAGGAAGTTGTGCCTCGTATAAGCAGCGGAGTAGGAGGAAGCGGTGCCTCTTGTAAGTAGCGGGTTTGTAATGGGAAGCTCGATCCCAGTTAAAAGGAGTGGATTAGTGCAATCCTTGGGGGTTTTTCCCAAGGCGAGGACATGGGCCAAGTTTGGCTGAATCTCGTTAAAAATTCAGTGTCTGCGCTCTATCTCTCTTTATATTTTCGCGCTTATATTCATATTATATATGTTGTGCATGTGTTAAATATTCATATATATGAATATCTAAATTACGTGAGAATAATTGGGTAATATTGAATTAATTGAGATATCCACAGATTAAATCAATTAAGTTGTCTAATACTGAAATCGGTGTGTATCCAAATTTGTACTTGTAAGTTTGGGTTTTCGATTAAGGATTGAAGTTCCAAAATATTTTTGAATACTCAATTCACCCCACCCCCCCTCTTGGGATTACACCTAAATTAACAATTGGTATCATAGCCTCGTTGCACTAGATTTTAACGTTTTTGTAAAAGATCACGATGGCTTACATTGGTGTAACCCCATTTCGTGAGGGACGATCTTATCTTAGTCCTCCAATATTTTACGGTGAAAATTTTTCGACTTGGAAACTAAAAATGAGTGTTTTTATAAAATCAATAGAATGGAAGGCCAGGAAGGTAATAGTTAAAGGAATTTGTGTGCCTACAAATGAAAATGATACTAGATTAATACATGCAAATTCAAATGCCATAGATATGTTTTATCATGCTTTAGATTCTAATATTTTTCATGAATTTATGGCATGTACATGTGCAAGAGATATTTGGGAAGAACTTGATAGGAAGTATGGAGAACCCCAAGAGAAAGAAACCACTACCCCATAAATGTTGAGTTCAAATGATCAAGAGGTGGCAAATTGTAAACAAAATGAGTTAGTTGAGGAGGAGGTATTTGCATCTCAGCCTATTTCATATAATGATTCACTTATTGATTCATGTGATGATTTTTGTGATAAATCTTATGAAAAATCATGTGATGAATCCAACATTATATTATGTAATGAATCATGTGTTAAATCATATGTTGATAATTCTAATAATGATTCATGCAGTGTCCCTTGTGACAATATTGCTATTGATGCATGCAATAATTCAAATGATGGATATTATGACAATTCTTGTAATGAATCATGAGTGGAATCATCTATTGATAATTCCGTTAATAATGCATGCAATGATTCATGTGATGTTTACTATAATAAATTTTATGTTGAATCACGTGTTGAATTATGTATTGAAAGCATGCCTTCATATGGAGATCTAGAAAAAGCTTTAGTTAAAATGCATAAGCTTCTAGCTAGCATATCTAAGAAGAAAATGCATTTGAAAAATGAAAATGAAAGGATAGCTAAACAATTAGAGAAATTAAAAGATTATCATGCTATTCAAGAAAAGAAGAAAATCATGAAGATTCTAAAGATCATCTGTTTAGATAGAAAAATAGATGAACATGCTGAAACAATTTCTAGGATTACAAGTGAAGATAGTTCAAATAACCCTTAGAAATTAAAAGAAACTATATTTCCAAAAAGGGTTCGGATGTATCTCAAAAATTCCATAGCTATGCCTCATTAAGCAAGAAGAAAAGAAATAAGAATACTTTCCCACGAATATACAAAACTTGCTTATTATGTAAAATGAAAGGGCATACCCGATATAATTGTCCATTTAGAGGTGTCCGGGACAAAGACAAGAAAATGACATGGGTAATCAAAAAAGGTTCAAATTGGAATTACATGATCATTTAATTCTTTCTTTGTTCTTAGGACTAGTTATAGGGTAGGTGATGACTAAAAGCTTAGAAATGGTTAGTGTCTAAAAAGTCAAAAGTTAGCATATGCACTTACTATATAAATTTTTAAATACTAAGAATCTTGGAAAAGCAAGCCCATATGATTTCTTATAAGTAATATATCCAATCTGACTACTTAATGAATATATATATCATAATGATTGGGTAAGATATAAAATATTGGTTAAAGCATGCTAACTTCAAGTTGTTAAAAGCATAAGGTTGAAGGCTTAACTAGTTAAAATATCAGGAAACTTATATCCTTGCAATGAGTAACATAAATCTTAGCATTGGAGAATAAATCCACTTCCAAATGAATTAAAGCATTGATGTTTAACAAATAATTTTTATCGCTTAACCCATGCTTAAATATTAAAATCCTAAGTTAAGCAAATCATGTCCATTACATAAGACTGAGCCTTAAGAATAAATCATATATTAAAAAGCATCTAATCCTAAACTCATTCTTGGAGCCTCAAATGGTTAAATCAGTCATCATTCTAACCACAAGCACTGATAAATCATAAACTCTATATATTTCAAGTGCTCATTAAAAGATATCCTATTATAATCAAATTAGTGGAATTCTCTAAGGAATCAAATTGTTTACCAAGACATTTTTAATAAATATTCCCTTTTGTGCTTAAAATGTAAAAGTCCCTAATTTTGATTTGTGATTAAGCAATGTCCTCCACAAGAAATATTTACCATACCATGATCATATCCGGTAAAGATTCATTTATTATAGGCTCGTACCCTTGCTTAAAATTGAAGACATACTTATAAGGTACCATCCAATGAATGGATAATTAGAAATACCTAAAGAGCAGTATTCAAAAATGAATATTCTCCCAAATTGCTTGTTGTCTAAGTAGTTGGATATATTTACTTCCACGAAAATATTTTGAATATTGTCCACACACAATGAATATTCTTCTAAACTTAACGATAATTTAATTGTTAAGAGTACTCGTTCAATCTCACTACACAAGCTCTTAAACCTCAAATCAAATCTATTAAAAGTTTTTTTTTTTTTTAATATGTCTAATGGCTAAGTTATTTGTAATAGGTTTCAATCTATATGAAAATACAAATGATTAGGAAACCTACGCGTTGAGATCCATAAGAAAAGAAGCGTTATAGGCTTATGACCCTAAAGAAGAATTGTTTATGACTTTTTGGTCCTCTAAGCCAAAACAAGTATAGCCAAGTATAAATCATTGAAAATTTTAGAACACTCAGCTAAACTGGTAAAGAATGATTTAAAAAAAAAAAAACATAAGATGATGATAAGTGCATAATTGAGGGGAAGCATCTCTCTTTCATGATTATATAAATTAGATGTTCTCATGATCTTACTTTGCTTATGTCCATATGCATATGCAAGTGCAGCACCACTGCTTACCATTCATATTGTGTTAAACAATCAAATTTCTTTAATGGATAGTAAGTATCTAGTATCATAAACTATTATTGGTTATACAAATTAATGTGGTAAAAAAGGGATAACTATACTGACTACTTGTGAGAAATGAATTAGTTTACATCTAGTATAGTTGTTCTGAAGATTAGAAATAATTGTTTATACTGCTTGGTATGATTAGTGAAATTAATCATTGATAAATATAGGCATTTCATTTCATCTAAGTAAGTATTCAAACTCGTAGGGGGAGCTTTCTGAAAATTATTTCCTATCTTATTATGCTCACCAATATTTTATGCTTAGATGTGCATTGAACTTTCTGTGACATATACTCAATTATGATGATCATATTGAATACTCTAAATGAAAAATATGTTGCTTTACCTTAAGTTTCTTGAGTTAACCATATGATCTTGTTTTAAAATGCATAGATATAATTAGAGTCTGTATGGTTAATCTTTTTGGTTATAATTCTTTTCGGAATGTACTTAAAGCAAAAATCTAGAGCACAATTTGTTTTGAAGATCCAAAAGGTGAGAGATATATACTAAAGTAAATTTTTGATGAAAACTAAAGGGAGAGAATTTTTTTTGAGATAAAAATGGGGAGATATATTTTTTTTAATTGCATAATCTACAATGTGTATGAGCTTAAATAAATAAAAAAAGGGGAGAAAAATAGAGGACCACGGCAAAAATAGCAAAAATAGTTTGGTTTGCAAGTGGGAGAAGTACATTGAATAACATAGGGAGACATATTTCACAATACAATTTTGAAATATACAAAATGCAATTTTTGTGCAAGGATGAGTTATAATTATGTTAGAACATTTTTTGTTATATACCTTTTTGTTGATGTCAAAAAGGGGAGAAGAATATAAGGTTATAGTAAAAATAGTTGGCAAAAGTACATAAGTACATGAGTTATACGTGCAAAACTATTGCCTATTTTCAATTGTGTATGAGCATATTTCATATTGCTAAATATTTGATTGTGCATTATTTAAGGGGAAGCCTTGTTAGGCATAACCCATTTTATATTTTTGTTCGTGTATTTTTCATCATCAAAAAGGGGGAGATTGTTGACTCTATGAGTCCAATCCTGTTTTGATAATGACAAATCACTTGATATTTGATATGTGCATTGAGATTGTGAATAGGAACAATATTTAGCATGCACAGAAGGTTAGAAAGTCATGGAAGTCATGAGGATTAAAGGATATATAACTTAACACAATCCATGGAACTAAAAGAGTAGAAGAATGAAGATGCAAGCATCAAGTTCAAGATCATCATGGGAATGGGTATTTAGAACTGAATGTATTTACATATTTCATATGATTTAATTCGAAACTCAAAATATACCTTTGACTGACTTTAAGACTCATGTAATCTCATAAAAATATTTTAGGGGTTATTCATTGACTTAGAGACTCTATTTAAAACCCCGAAAAATATTTTATAAAGAAGCAAAGCAAGAAAGAAAAAATGGTTTTTGAAAAAAAAATAATAATAAACTAAAGTTGGACTGCCCAGACGACTGAGGATTACCCTCAGAAGTCTGAAGATGCAACTTCAGACGACTGAAGTTTTACTTCAAACGTCTGAAAAATTTCCTCATAAAACTGAAGAATTAGTTCAATCAACTGAAGATTTAATTGCTGAAACACAGAACAGGCAGAACACCTTCAGACATCTAAACCTTTAGTTCAGTCATTTGAAGCAGGGACTTCAGAAGTCTGAACCTTAAGTTCAGTCGTCTGACCCTATGTCAAATTCAATTTTTCAAAGCTTTAAGGAACATCAGACGTCTGAACCCGAATTTTCAGTTGTCTAAACCTGCTGGGAATTTAAAAATCTGATCTTTAGCGAGAGAACACGCGGTTTATACACTTGATCAAATTGATCCAACGATCAGGACTTATCCTAAGAGCGAGATTACCTATATAATCAACCTTTAAACCCTAGTGCCTCAATTTTGGGAATAGAATTGGGAGCCTTGAACGTATACACATCTCTGAATGTTGTTGAACTTATTGTTGAACTCTTGTCTACGATTTCAGAGCGTTTACATCATATTAAAGCTTGGGCTACATTGATTTTCAATAGGGGTTCCAGCAACTATTGTGCAAACAACTTTGGCATTGAGGTTTGGTGATCAAACTAAGTGTTTGCTTGTTCTCAAAGAGTTTTTTTCATCTCACAAACTTATCATTGAATATTCAGTTTGAGAAGTTGATCTTGAGTTATTATCTATATATATATATAGTTTTGTGGAAGATCACTATTTGAGAAAAGCTCTTGTTTAAAACTAAAATCTTTAATAAAGTTTCAAATATATTTTCATTCAAAGGGTTGCTATTTGATTGGTGTAAGAAGTATTTGATTGCAAATCCTAAGAACCTCCAAATACATATTATTGAGGGATATTATTTTTCTAACATAGTGTTTAAATCTTTGTTATATTCGAAGATATTTATTTATTCAAAGATTTAATCGTACGAGTTATTCGATAGCAAGAACTTAGATTTGTATAATACTCAAAGATTTTTTCATCTCACAAACTTATTCTTGAATATTCAAATTGAAAGATTGGAATTATTTGATTGCAAATACTAAGAGCCTCTAAATGCATATCCTTGAAGAATATTATTTTAGAAACATAGTGTTTAAATCTTTGTAATATTCAAGGTCATATGTTTATTCAAAGATTCAACTTGAAAAATTATTGATAGAAAGAATATAGTTTGCGCATTATCAAAGATTATTTTTTAAAGGATCTTGTTCTCTAATCTTTCTTAAGGTATTCTGAAATTGAACCTTATTTTTTTTTTCCAAAGCATTCATTTATAAAATCATATTTGGGAGATATTGATTTAAAGGATTGATTTGTACATCATATCATTCATATAACGATATCATCGTTACATACATACTGAGCTTCAAGTTTTATCATATGAATATGTGTTAGGAATTTTTATTGTACTTATTAACTTGTTCAAAAGCATCTGAGTGCTTAGGAATTTCATCTATCTATTGTATTGATGATTCGGGTTGTGAACCAGGAAGGGGGAAGTTGTGCCTCGTATAAGCAACGGAGTAGAAGGAAGTTGTGCCTCTTATAAGCAGTGGAGTAGGAGGAAGCAATGCCTCTTGTAAGTAGCGGGTTTGTAATGAGAAGCTCTGTCCCAGTTAAAAGGAGTGGATTAGTGCAATCCTTGGGGGTTTTTCCCAAAGTGAGGACGTAGGCCGGGTTTAACCAAATCTCGTTAAAAATTCAGTGTCTACACTCTATCTCTCTTTATATTTTTGCACTTATATTCATATTATATCTACTGTACATGTGTTAAATATTGATATATATGAATATCTAAATTATGTGAGAATAATTGGGTAACACTAAATTAAATGAGATATCCACGGATTAAATCAATTAAGTTGTATAATACTGAAATCGGTGTGTATCCAAATTTGTACTTGTAATTTTTGGTTTTCAATTAAGGATTGAAGTTCCAAAATATTTTTAAATACCCAATTCACCCCCCCCCCCTCTTTGGATTACACCTAAATTAACACTTACTATTTTTATGTCTTTAATGTGCATTAATTATACTGGGTTGTATTGTAGTACATACCTGCTTGTGTAAGAAGCATTTCCATGTATGTGAATTTATATTGATTTGTTGTATTCTAAGCGTGGGCTTGAAGAGGGAGACTAACCCTATTGAATAGACCCGGATCGGCTTAAATCCGATTAGGAAAGTTAGGTGCACCATACTAGTAAGGTGCGGTAGTAAAGGTTGAGGTCGGTCCTATGCTAATTGACTTGTTTGTAATCGGTGTCGCTCCACCCATTAAGGGAGCAATTGTAATGCCCCGAACTCTTAAACCTGGGTCCGGTGCAATCCATAATCCATAATCCATGATATTCGCAGTGGAAAACATAAACATAATCTCCATATAACATAATACCAGAGTTTACTAATTCTAATTATAATTCATAATAAATCATCCATTACCTGCATTTCCATAAATCTACATACCTCCCAATACATTTTAGTATTTTCACAATCATTCCTTACTCAACAGCCTTAAAACATAAAGACATAAAACATAAATATTTACATTCCCCAAAATTAACATAGAAATATATCCTTTTCTTTTTCTCTTTCCCAATGCTATAAAAACCTCGAGCTCTCAAAGCTTGATCTCAAGGAAATCCTGAAAAAGAAAAATTCATATTCGGGTGAGACACATCTCAGTAAGGGAAGAAACATACATATTAAAACAGTGTGTGGCCAACATAAGGTAAATAGATATCATTTTAATTACATTTGCAAATCATCACATAACATTGAAATCTTTTTTTGAACCTAAACAATCACATGCAAATATTTAACCCACGAGATTACCCAAGGATAGGGGTGATTACTCGCTCATACAAGTAGCACCCATTTGTTCTGATACTTAGGCAACCCCGAGGTCACAACTAAAGCATACCAGGGCACTCACCTTACTCAGTAAGCCCTCAAGTGTTAACTTGATCTCATACTCACATATTCAACAATAGTTTACCGGCAAAGGCCCTAAGGATAGGAAAATCTACCCGCCCATACAAATAGGTTCCCTCTGCCCTAGTACGTTATGCAGCTACTGCCACATCTGAAGCTACTAGTGCACTCACCTTTCTCAACAAGCCCTCAAGCGAAGAGTTTGCCTCGCCCAACCGTAACATGTTCTACATACATAAATACTTCTAATATCATAATACATCATTCTTTCTATCTTTATTTAATCATACATATCCATTCATGTTCATAACTTAACATTGCATTGCATTTCACTTTAAGTGACTCTTTCCTATTTACATCGTTCACATTTGTCATTTCATTTCATGGTCATTCCATTGTTATTTCATTGCATAATATTTTCATTTCATTCCTTCGTATTACAACTGATCTTTAGCCATCATTTGTTAGTCCACATAGAAATGCGCTAGAATCTACTAACATGGTTGTCTTTCAACTGTCTTACATTTACATGGTTGCCTTTAATACTTACATTGTCCATATCATATTTTTCTTCTCAATACTTACTTACTCAGCTTGAATCTCATACATTTTACATATATTTGGATAGAGTCTCATGCCACACAATTTAAAAGTAAAATTCATATACATTCCTTACAAAATAAGTCAACCCATAATTAACATTTATATACTAAATTTACATTTCATTTCTTACTTAATTCCTCAAAAAATTCCTTTTACTTTCATTCGTTTACTTTCACATGTACAAAGCTATATAAACAATCCTAGGCTCAGAAAACATAAATTTCATGGTTGGCATTTTAAACCCACATAAAAGCATATATATATATATATATATATATATATATATATATACGTAAGTAACACATAATTCTTTTTAATTCATGAAAAACCTGATTTAATATATAAATTTCCCCCTTACCTGAATTCTCGAACTACACCGATAGGAATCCCCCACAGATGCCTGCGGTGCTCATTCGGACCCCAATTCAAAAATTATAGTTCCATGTAATTAATCCTGAATAAAATATTATTTTAATATTTCCTAAACCCATAAATTCTAAATAAATAAATATACCCTAAAATATAGCCAAATTAGCAAATTTCCCAAATCTCACTCTTGCTTTG
This sequence comes from Malania oleifera, assembly GCF_029873635.1. Lineage (NCBI taxonomy): Eukaryota > Viridiplantae > Streptophyta > Magnoliopsida > Santalales > Ximeniaceae > Malania > Malania oleifera. Next base: position 21,853,066 of record NC_080425.1, on the reverse strand, counting down.
GAGTGAGGCCTAGAAAACCCTAATTGGAACTTTACTTATGTCAAAATGACGACGATCACGTCTAGGACCTCATGGTGGTGCGTGATCGTCGGATTAACAGCAGATTTTACAAGAAATTGAGAAATTAGGAGAAAGTTGCCTTACCCCAGGAATGGTGCCTATGCCGCTTCCACGACAAATCCACTCCAGTAGAAATGTCGATGGCGGAGTTAGGAATCCAACGACACCTTCTGTTTTCTGATCCGCCGAGAAATTGAGAGGGAGAGAGAGACGGAGATGGAGATGGCCGCGGTGCGCACAACAGGACTCACAGGGGGGCATGAACCTTCTCTGTTCTGAGATTGAGAAATCAATCTAGATGATAAGCATCCAGATTGATATTTAGTATATAATATTATATATATTTTTTATAAACATATATATATATATATTATATAATAACTTACATGTATATATACATATATATCTTATTTCAATTAGTTTTTTTTCTTTTTTTTTCCTTTATACTATTTCTTTTTATTTATTTATTTAATACATCAATTTAATAATGTTTAACTAATTAATTGATTAATAATTTTAATTAATTAATTAATTTTATTTATTATGTTATTATTATTTTTTCCTAATTATTTTAATCATTTTAATTTTTCGGGTCTTTACAGCAATAGTGGTAATTCTCGAGTTTGCGAGCTAGAGGCGAGGATGTAGGCACAGTTGGCCGAACCCCGATAACATATCATGTGTGTACTTTATATTTCCACAATTTATATTCTAGCACATGTATGTTATAGTGTGAATGTTGCGCATGATTTAATTTCCGCATCTTATATTTTTCTGCACATTTGGGTTTATGTGTATATAGGCAGACCCTAGGTTGTGTATTACTGCTTGTGGAATTTAAATCAACTTAAGAAGTTTTAAATACCCAATTCACCCAACCTCTTGGGAATACACCAAAGCTAACAGTAAACCTTTTACAAATCCCTCTTTTTCAAGTAGAGATACCTCTTCAAGTGATCCTCCACGCTTGGTCCAAGAATCCAAATCAACCTTAAACCATCAAAGAACTACAAAATAGGAACAAGAATGGGTGTACAAAGACACTCTCACCATAGAGAAAATTAGTACAAATCAAAGCACTAATATACTTCAAATCAGATACTAAATAGACAATATGAAGCTCAAGATTAGATATCACCGGAGATTCTTTCTTAGGATTTGATAAATTTCAGTAGCAAAATTAGAACCGTAGGCTTTTGATTAGCAGGAAATTAGTGGTATTCTTCTAGCAAGAATTTGAGCAAGAGTGAGTTTCAGAAGAGTTTGAAAGTAGAGTGCTTGAATGCTGAATGTTTGCTCGGGAATTTAATTCATTGGGTTAAAGGAGTATTTATAGAGTTTTTAGAGTGAGTTTCCTTGTTGCCCTAGTTACTTGGAGTCTCCCCCAAGTTTTTATAACATTTAAATTTGAAAAACTAATTTTTAGAATTTTTCCATTAAAATTCAAAATTTAAAATCTCCACAGGGCCAGTCGGCTGGGTCACTCGACTAGGCCTATTTTGTATAGGGTTAGCCGGCTAGTCAATCAATTGAGTCCATTCTATCTATCCATAAATTAAAACATTTAATTGTCAGTCGACTGAGTGAACACCGTTTATTTTGGTCAGTCAGTTGGACAATCCAATTTGTCAGTCGGCTGCGTGAACATAGTTCATTCAGGTCAGTCGGCTGGATAGTTCCATTTTTTAAAAAATTTCATTTTTAAGGCTTTGAACTTTTGTTGTTTGAAAAACTCAAATGTGACTTTCAAAATCATTTTTCAGGGCTTTAGAAAATTGTTCTCTAAGCCAATTTCATCCTAAAGAGCTTCATATATCTATATAATATTGAATTGAAATACTTACATATGACTTTCTAATTATGAACACATTAAGCACTAAATCTTCAAGCTTTTTCCATCTCTTGAGGTCCAGCTTGACTTCATGTCCCAATGAGCTTTAAGCTTTCATTTGTCATCTTCCATTAAATGCAATACTTCTATATTTCAGTAAGCTTTCATTTAATTGGCTTTAATTGTAAGCTTTCTCCCTTGATAACCATGTGAGCATTTTGATCCAGAAACATTGTCACTTAACAACACATGTTAAGGTATCCTTCATTTGTTATCATCAAAACAAGATTGAAAAGCCATGTTAGGGCAACAATCTCCCTTTTTTTGATGATGACAAATGAGGAGCAAGATGAGGGTTCCTTTGAAAAGGCTCTCCCTTACAATAAGCATTCCTTTTAATATTTTAAGTACATCAAATTAAACACATATATCAAGCTTGTAAACACACACAATCCATTTTAATTCAATATAGCATGTAGAGTGCTTAATATGCTTTAACATGATCAATATACTCAAAATACTTTGACATGGTGAATATGCTCACAATATTCAAAATATTCAATATGCTCTCCAAATACTTTAACATGGTGAATATGCTTCAAAAATATTCAATATGTTCAAAATGTGCTCCAAATATGCAATATGCTCAAAATCAGTCATACAAATCATCATATGTGCTACTCATATATTCATCTTTGCTTTTCCACAATCTCTCCCACTTTGGACATCAATTAAAACAAGGGGTAAAAGTAAAAGCCACCAGACAAGGTATGAAGTCATACAATTACAAACAAGGCAAGGAAACAAACAAACAAAGTGTTTTACATCCAAAATATTGAATACTTTCAAAAAGTTCCATTAGTCAGTCGATTGGGTCCCTAGTCAGTCAGCTAACTCTTTGTTGTTTTAGAAAAACTTTCCTTCAGTCAGTCAGCTGGACTTTTGGTCAGTCAACTAACTGTTGCATTTCTTTTTAAAGATCTGTTTAGTCAGTCGGCTGAGCTTATGGTCAATTGACTGACCTTTGTTCTTTCTTAAAATTTGTATTCTTACACAATTTCTCTGTTATGTAACAAACCAAGCCCTCTTCTAATGGTTATAAATCTGTCTTTTGATAGAGGTTTTGTAAAAATATCAGCCCATTGATCATTTGTATTAATAAATTCAAGTGTTATATCTTCTTTTTTGAATGTGATCCCTAAGAAATGATGTCTAATATCAATATATTTAGTTCTTGAATGAGATATTGGATTTTTGGTTATATTTATTGTACTTGTATTATCACATTTGATTGGAATGATTGAATATTCTAAATTGTAGTTTTTTAGTTGTTGTTTCATGTATAGAGTTTGTGCACAACAACTCTCGGCTACTATGTATTCAACTTCAACTGTGGATAAGGCTACGGAGTTTTGCCTTTTAGAAAACCAAGGGACTAGTGAGCGTCCTAGAAAGTGACAAGTGCCACTAGTGTTCTTTCTATCTATTTTACATCCTGCATAGTCCGCATTTGAATAACCAATCATTTCAAATCTAGTGTTCTTAGGATACCAAAGTCCTAAGTCCATGGTGCCTATTAAGTATCTTAAAATTCTCTTAACAACTATTTGGTGTGATTTTTTGGGTGCTGATTGAAAACGTGCACACATACACACACTAAACATTATGCCAGGCCTACTAGCTATTAAATACAGTAAACGCCCAATCATAACTCTATAATACTTCATATCTACTGATTTTCCTTTCTCATCTATATCTAGGCTAATGGAAGTGCTCATGTGGGTTCCTATGGGTTTACTATTTTCCATATCGAATTTTTTAATCTTATATTTTATGTATTTTAATTAACTTATGAAAGTCCCATTCTTTGCTTAATTGATTTGTAGTCCAAGAAAATAGTTTAATTCCCCTATCATGCTCATTTCAAATTCTTCTTGCATGCTTTTTGCAAATTCCTTATATAGATTATCATTTGTAGCACCAAATATTATATCATCTACATAGATTTGAATTAAAAGCATGTCATCCTTCATAGTTTTAATGAACAAGGTACTATCAATTTTCCTCTTGAAAACCCCTTCTCTATTAAAAATCCACTAAGTCTTTCATACCAAGCCCTAGGGGCTTGTTTCAACCCATATAAAGCCTTAGTAAGTCTAAACACATAATCAGGATTTTTTATATCTTTGAATTTGGGGGATTGTTCAACATATACCTCTTCATTAATATAACCATTTAAGAAAGTACTTTTAACATCCATTTGGCATAATTTGAATTCTTTGTGGGATGCATAAGCTAATAGCATTCTTTATAGGTTCCATTCTAGTTACGGGGGTAAAAGTTTCATCATAATCTATCCCTTCTTGTTGGTTATACCCTTTAGCTACAAGTCTAGCTTTGTTTCTAACCACAATACCATTTCATCCTTTTTGTTTCTAAATACCCATTTTGTATCAATAATTGAATGATTTTCAGGTTTGGGTACTAATTGTCATACTTTACTTCTTTCAAATTGATTTAACTCCTCTTGCATAGCAATTATCCAAGAGTCATCTTTAAGGGCTTCTTCAATATTTTTAGGTTTATCTTGAGATAGGAAAACATGGTGATTACATAGATTCTTTAATGAAGATCTAGTGGTTACACCTCTGGATGGTTCTCCTATAATTTGAACTTGAGGGTGATTTCTTTCATATTTCCATTCTCTTGGTAATTCAAGATTTTCTATAGGATTGTCTTTTGAGATTTTTTCATTATTTTCTTCTTTTTCTTCCTTGATTTCTAGATCATCCACTTTTTGTAAAATATCCTCTTTTTCTTCATTCTTGATTTCTTTTGTAAAAGTATTTGATTCATCAAAGTTTACGTATATTGATTCAATGATGGTTAGTATTCTTTTGTTATAGATCCTATAGGCCTTACTATATGTAGAATATCCTAGGAAAATTCCTTCATCTGATTTATCATCAAATTTTCCTAAGTTTTCTTTGTTATTAAGAACAAAACACTTACACCCAAAAACATGGAAGTAAGCTATGTTAGGCCTTCTTCCTTTCCATAATTCATAAGGTGTCTTATTTAGGCTTGTTCTACTAGAAACTCTATTTATTACATAATAAGCTATATTTACAACTTCGGCCTAAAAATACTTAGGTAGATTAGTTTCATTTAGCAAAGTTTTTGTCATTTCTTGAAGAGTTCTATTTTTCCTCTCAACAACTCCATTTTGTTGTGGAGTCCTTGGTGCTGAGAAATTATGGCTTATTCCATGATCATTGCAAAATTTTTCAACATCTTTATTTTTAAATTCTCTTCCTTGGTCACTTCTTAGGTTTGAAACATTGTCACCTTTCTCATTTTGAAGTTTCTTGCATAGATTTATTAACATATTACAAGTTTCATCTTTATTAGTTAAAAACAATACCCATGTGTATCTAGAGTAGTCATCAACAATCACGAAGGCATAATGTTTTCCTCCAAAGTTTTTTGTTATAGTAGGTCCAAATAAGTCTAAATGTATGAGTTCTAAGGGTCTACTAGTTAATATGTGTTTCTTCTTTTTAAAGCTTGTCTTGATTTGTTTTCCTAGTTGGCAAGTATCACATATTTTATCTTTGATAGACTTAGTATTAGGCAAGCCTATTAACTCTGAGTCCAATCCGGTTTTGATAAGGACAAATCACTTGGTATTTGATATGTGCATTGAGTTTGTGAACAGGAACCATATTAAGCATGCACGAAAGGATAACGAGTTCTTAAAGTAAAGCTTACATATCTTGGCAAGATCCATGGAACTCAAAGAATACAAGAATCAAGATACAAGCAGCAAAGTTCAAGCATATCTTGGGAATGGGTACTTAGACCTCATGTATTTACATTTTCGTATGATTTAATTTGAGGCTCAACATATACCTTAAAATGAATTTAGGACTCATGCATTTCATGAACATCATTAGGGGGCATTCATGGACTTAGAATTAATGTCAAAACCCTGGAAAATGTTTTTATAAAAGAGCTAAGAAAGAAAGCAAAATAGATTTTTGAACTGGAAAGTAAATATGAAAAAATTGGGGACTTCGGTTGACTAAACTTTAAGTTCTGTTGACTGAAAAATTTCCTCAGACCTCTGAAGAATAAGTTCAGACGTCTGAAGATTTTTGGGTGAAAAACAGCAACTGACAGAAGCACCTCAGATGATTGAACCTTGACCTCGATCGTCTGAACTCGACACTTCGATCGTCTGACCCTTGACCTCGATCATATGACCCTGTGTTCAGGCTATTTTTTCAAAGGATAAAAGTGACTTCGGTCGTTTGGGCCCTTGACCTCAGTCATCTGAACTTGCTAGAAAGATTAAAAATTTAATTTTTATTGTGTAAACACGCGAGCTATCTTTTGATCCAACGATTAAGATCAATTCTAAGGATAAGACACCATAAATAATGATTATCTAAACCCTAGTACGTAAGCTAAACACAAGAAGATCAACATAAATAGAAGAAAACATCTTGTTGAAAAGAAAACTGAGATGCATGAGTTGATTGCTGTACGTTTGCCTATGCTCTGGTTTCTACACATCATCTTTGGGCAAATCACCTCAGAAAATCAAAAGAAATCTCTATTATACATCTTGTGCTTCAACTTGGTTTAAGGTTTGGTTATTATATTTACTTTTGTTAGAGAATCTCATATCACCATCTGTTTTGATATATTTAGAGAAACTTAATATTGAGTTTTCACATTCATATAAAGATCATTTTTGACAAAATCAGTACTTGAGAAAGTTTTGTATTTGACCATTGATTAAAGTTTCTTTATTCAAGTGTATTCTTAGTTTAAAGCTGATATTTTTTAATACATCTAAACTATATGAATATACATATATCCGTAGAAGTGCATATCTATCTATATACATATTAAAGGATATTTTCTGAAAATCAAATATTAAGTTGTTGATCTTGGGCATTATTATCTTAGATATATATATATATACACACATTAAGTCAATAGTATCAAGATCACATTGAGTTTGAAATATTTAAAGAAATGTGGTTTGTTTGACAAAGTGTGTTTGGCATCTTTGCAATCTACAAAGCTAACCTTATATTCAAAGATCTAACCTAAGATCTCCAAAGCATTGTTTTACACAAACATTTTTGGGAGACTTGATAAAAAGGGATTTGTGTGTTCAAGCATATCATACATAAATGGTAATATCGTTTCATACATTCTGAGCTTCAAATTTTATAATATGTTAATGTATTAGGAATTTGAATTGTACTCACGAGATTTTGTTTGGAAGCATTTTTTAGTGTTTTAACAGATTCTATTATATTCACGGTTCGGTGTGTGAACTAGGCTTTGAGGAGAGAGTTGTATCTCTTGTAACCAGCGAAGTATGAGGGAATTGTGCCTCTTGTAAGCATTGGATTGTAAGGGAAGCTCCGTCCTAGTTTAAGGAGGAGGGATTTTAGTGAAATCCTTGAGTGGTTGCTGAAGGCGAGGACGTAGGCTGAGTTAGCTGAATCTCGTAAAAATCGCGTTTGTCTTCTCTCTTCGCTTTACTATTTACTTTCAGCACTATATTTAAATTGTTCGTATTGCATGTGTAGGTTGAATAACATTGCACATAATTAATTGGGTAATTAGGACTCATTGGTAAATTCAATTTGTAGGGATTAAATAAACAAGTAGGAATTAAGTGGCAAATAGATTCAAAGAATTTTAAAATACCCAATTCACCCCCCTCTTGGGATTACACCTAATTCAACAATTGGTATCAGAAAGGGTTTACATAGACTTAATATTCAATTTGTAAAAAGATCACATGACACATATCGGTGTAACTCCATTCGGTGAGGGACACTCATGCACTAGACCACCAATTTTCTATCGTGTAAACAACTCCTATTGGAAACATATGATGAACATATATCTATTGAACGTAGATTGGAAGGTTTGGAAAATAGTGACTAAGGGTAATCATATTCCCATGAAATTAATTGATAAGATTAATGTACCTAAAATTGAAGATGTATATACTGAAGAGGACTGGAAGTCAGTACAAATCAATGCCACTGCCATGAACTTGCTTTTCTGTGCATTAGATGTAAATGAATTTAATAGGGTAATGACATGTAACTCGGCCAAAGAAATTTGGGAAAAAATAGAAGTTACATATAAAGGTACTACGGAAGTTAAGGAAAGTAGGATAGACATGCTCACCACTGAATATGAAGCATTTAAAATGACAGTTGATGAATCTATAAAATCTATGTACACTAGATTCACACACATCATCAATTCTTTGAATACACTTGGAAAGACTTACCCTACTTATGAGTTAATCAGGAAAATACTCAGGGGATTACCTCCAGTATGGGAAGCGAAAGCTATGGCAATAGTAGAAGGGAGAAATCTCAAGGAGATGTCAGTGGACAAACTCATTGGATCGCTCATCACCTATGAGCTGGCAATAAACAAGAGGAAAAATGAGCAAAGCAAAGCAAAAAAGGTTACTGCACTTAAGGCACCATCAAGCTACTCAAGTGAAAGAAGTGATTCCAAAAAAGATGATGCCATGGCCTTGCTAACAAAGAAGTTAGGAAAGTTCTTGAAGAAGAACAAGAAGTTCAATAGAAAATTCTGAAACTCTATATCGGAAAGAGGAGAGCCTAGCATAAAGAAAAAGAAGGAGGATCCACCCACATGCTACAACTGCCAAGAAGTTGGACACATCAAGCCCGAGTGCCCTAAACTAGTGAAAGCCTCAAAGAAAAAGAAGAAGGCACTAAAAGTCAGTTGGGATACTCATAACACTAGCGGTTCAGAATCTGAATCCAACAACGACGAGATTGTCAATCTGTGTCTAATGGCACATGATGACCTTAAGGTACAATCATCATTTTCATCATCTTCGTATTATTCTAGTGAGTCTGAAAATGAAAATGACTTGATTTCATATGATGAACTGAAATAAGAATACCTATACTCTATTAAAATGCTTAAGAAGAAAACAAAGAAAATCTCTGAGTTAAAAAGAAAAGTCAAAGAACTTTCATATTTAGTTGAATGCCAAAATGAATCTCATGCATCTTTCATAAAAGATAAAGATTTGAAAATTGAAGAGTTAGAAAAGGATTTGAAAGATAAATCTGAAATTATTTGTAAATTTACTGAGGGACAAAACAATTTTGAAAAGTTCCTAGGATCTCAAAGAAATTCTCTAGAAAAGAAAGGGCTTGAATTTAATGGAAAGGAAAATCTAAAAAATAGACACCTTTATATGGGTTACTTTATAAAAGAGTCAAAGTCATATGTTCCAACTAAGAATTATTATAGAAATACTACATAATTTAAATGTAGAAGGTTGGGTCACATACAACTTGACTGTCCTTTCAAAAATAAAGATGTAAAAATTAAGAAAGTATGGAAGGTCAAAGGTCAATCTAGCACTAACTCCCCTGGACCCAAGAAAATCTGGGTACCAAAGCTAGTTGTTTGATTATGACTTGCAGATATGCTTAAGATTAGCATCCTCAAAAGATAAATGGTATATGGATAGCGGATGCTCACGTCACATGTCTGGGGCTAAAGCGAAGTTTACATCCATCACACCCAAGGATGAAGGGTTTGTTACTTTTGGAGATAATGCTAAGGGAAGGATCACAGGTGTAGGTAAAGTCGGTAATGATTCCTTACTTATTATAGATGATGTTTTATTAGTTGAAGGTTTAAAACACAACTTATTGAGCATAAGCCAACTGTGTGATAAAGGTTATAAAGTGTCTTTTTAACATGATAAGTGCATAGTTGAACACAAAATTGATAATAAGATATTGTTTATGGCTAAACGTCATGAAAACGTATATACCACAAGCCTAGGTAACCTAACTTCATAGAGTGTGACATGCTTATCTGCTATGAACAAAATTAGCTGGATTTGTCATAGGAGACTAGGACACGCTAATATGGATTTAATTTCAAAACTTGTCAAGAAAGAATTAGTTAAGGGGCTATCTAAGACTAAATTTGTGAAAGATAAAATCTGTGATGCATGCCAACTAGGAAAACAAGCAAGAAAAAGCTTCAAGAAGAAGAAAGAAATTTCCATTACTAGGCCACTCCAAATGCTACACTTAGACTTATTTGGTCCAAACCCAATTCATAGCTTAGGAGGAAAATCATATGCCTTTGTCATAGTTGATGACTTTTCAAGATTCACATGGGTATTATTCTTAGGACACAAAGATGAAGCATGTGAAAAATTCATAAACCTGTGCAAGAAAATCCAAAATGAAAAGGGATATACAATTACTAAAATTAGTGATAGGGGTAGAGAATTTAAAAATCAAGGCATGGAAGACTATTGTAATTCATTAGGAATTGACCATAATTTTTCAGCACCTTGAACACCACAACAGAATGTTGGAGTTGAATGGAAGAAGAGGTTCATACAAGAAATGGCTAGAACTATACTTAATGAACATAAACTACCTAAGTATTTCTGGGCTGAGGCAGTGAATAATGTTTGTTATGTTCTAAATAGAGTATTAATCAGACCATCACTTAATAAGACTCCTTATGAATTATGGAATGGCCATAGACCAAAAATATCATATTTTCATGTCTTTGGCTGTAAATGTTTTGTGTTTAAAGACAATGAATACTTAGGAAAGTTTGATGTGAGATCTGATGAAGGCATCTTCCTAGGGTATGCAGTAGATAGTAAAGCCTATAGAGTATATAACAAACAAACATTGACTGTTATAGAATCTATTCTTGTAGTGTTCGATCAGTCAAATCCCTTCTCTAAAAGAGCTGATGAAGATGAAATTGAGATAAACAAGGAACTTGAGAAACTATCCATTGAGAATGATTCATAAAAGATAAATGAGCTTAAAGAAGCATCTGTTGAAATCGATCAAACTTAAAATGAGGTTAATAAACCACCTAGAGAATGGAAATATATAAAGAATCATCACATAGATCAAATAATAGGTGAACCATTACGTGGAGTAGCCACTCGATCCTCACTTAGGAATATGATTAGTCATTTCGCATTTCTATCTCAAGAAGAACCTAAGAATGTGAGTGAAGCCATAGAGGATGAATCATGGGTGTTGACCATGCAAAAAGAATTAAATTAGTTTAAAAGGAATAAAGTATGGACACTAGTTCCTAGACCTGAGGATAAATCAATCATTGGAACCAAATGGATATATAAGAATAAGAAAGATGAACATGGAATAGTTGTGAGAAATAAGGCTAGATTAGTAGCTCAGGGTTATAATCAAGAAGAAGGTATAGATTTTGAAGAAACATTTGCACTTGTAGCTAGAATGGAAGTTATACGAATGCTTTTAGCATATGCAGCTTTTAAGGATTTCAAGCTATATCAAATGGACGTAAAAAGTTCATTTTTAAATGGCTACATAAATGAAGAAGTGTATGTAGAACAACCCCCAAGCTTTGAAAACCATAAGAATTCAGATCACGTGTATAGACTGACAAAAGCCTTGTATGGTTTAAAGCAAGCTTTTAGAGCTTGGTATGAAAGGCTAAGCGGTTTTCTATTAGAAAATGGATTTATAAGAGGAAAGATAGATACAATCCTGTTCATTAAGTCCAAGAAAGATGACATTCTCCTAGTGCAAGTATATGTAGATGACATCATATTTGGCGCTTCAAATAAAGAACTGTGTGATAAATTTGCCAATACCATGCAAAATGAATTTGAGATGAGCATGATGGGTGAACTAAATTTCTTTCTAGGACTTCAGATCAAACAAGTAAAACATGGAATATTCGAAAATCAATCAAAGTATATTAGATACCTACTCAAAAAGTTTAATATGGAAGACGTAAAAATACTAGGTACACCTATGAGCACTTCATTGAAATTAGACAAAGATGAACAAGGAATACCAGTAGATGTCAAACTTTATCGTGAATGATTGGTAGCTTATTATACCTAACTACTAGTAGACCTTATATAATGTTTAGCGTATGTTTGTGCGCAAGATTTCAGTCTGTACCAAAAGAGTCACATTTGTTAGCCATTAAACGAATACTTAGATACTTGATAGGAACCGTGGAAATTGGATTATGGTATCCTAAGTACACATCTTTTGAGATTCTCAGCTATTCAGATGCTGATTTTGCGGGTAGCAAAGTGGATAGGAAGAGCACGAGTGGTACTCGTCATTTCTTAGGAAATTCCTTGGTCTCTTGGTTTTCCAAGAAGTAAAACTCAGTTGCTCTTTCCACAGCTGAGGCTGAATACATAGCGGCAGGTAGTTGTTGTGCTCAAATGCTTTACATGAAGCAACAACTGAAGGATTTTGGATTAAGTTATCAAACAATCCCTATTAGATGCGATAATACAAGTGCAATAAATATTTCAAAGAATCCCATATTACATTCACGAACTAAGCGCATAGAAATACGACATCACTTTCTTCGTGACTATATACAAAAAGGGGATGTGACACTAGAGTTTGTATGCACGGATGAATAATGGACAGATATATTCATGAAACCACTTGCAGAGGATAGGTTTATCCAAATTAGGTGTGAATTAGGTCTCATGCATAGTCGAGAGGTTGCCTAGAATTATGTTAGATGATATAATTCAGGGGGAGCAACTTCACTTACGATGTAATCACTTGATATCATATTAATCAAATTTTTGATATTGCATTAATCCACAATTGGTATCAAAAATTTGACATAACATTTAATCAACATTTGGTATCCTCATGTGATCTTTGAAATTTATGCGTTAGCAAGGGGCATAGTTGATGTCAAAAAGCATGAGAAGGAATTTTTTTTTTTTACCTAATGGTTGAACACGTTTAAAACCTTAAGATTTCTAAGGGAAGTAGAACATAAGGGTACGTCTACTCATGTTTTATTATTTTACACCTTTTTGTTGATGTCAAGAGGGGGAGAAAATTGGGAACAAAAATAATAGAAATCAGGAGAAAAAGCATAAATAAGAGAAATCGAGAAAAAGGAGCAAAAATTAAATTTGGGCGAAATATCAGGAAATAAAACTGTTGGGAAAACTAATTGTGAAAAAGGGAGATAAGTATAATAACAAAAATTGTTGAAACATCATGAGCATATTGTCATTCATTGAATATTTGATGCATTAATCAAGGGGGAGCCTTGTTAGCCATAACCCAAATATATTCTTTTTTTTCTTGTGTATTTGTCATCATCAAAAAGGGGGAGATTGTTGACCCTAAGAGTCAAATCCGATTTTGATAATGAGAAATCACTTCTTATTTGATCCGTGCATTGAGTTTTTGAATAGGAACCATATTAACCATGCACGGAAGGATAACGAGTCATGGAAGCCTTCAAGTAAAGCTTGCATATCTTGGCAAGATCCATGGAACTCAAAAAATACAAGAATCAAGATACAAGCAGCAAAGTTCAAGCATATCTTGGGAATGGGTACTTAGACCTCATGTATTTACATTTTCGTATGATTTAATTTGAGGCTCAACATATACCTTAGAATGAATTTAGGACTCATGCATTTCATGAACATCATTAGGGGACATTCATGGACTTAGAATTAATGTCAAAACCCTGGAAAATGTTTTTATAAAAGAGCCAAGAAAGAAAGCAAAACAAATTTTTGAATTGGAAAGTAATTATGCAAAAATTGGGGACTTCGGTTGACTGAACTTTAAGTTTGGTTGACTGAAGAATTTCCTCAGACTTCTGTAGAATAAATTCAGATGTCTGAACATTTTTGGGTGAAAAATAGAAACTGGCAGAAGCACCTTAGATGATTGAACCTTGACCTCGGTCGTCTGAACTCAACACTTCGATCGTCTGCCCCTTGACCGTGGTCATCTAACCCTGTGTCTAGGCTATTTTTTCAAACGATAAAAGTGACTTCGGTCGTCTGGGCCCTTGACCTCAGTTGTTTGAACTTGCTGGAAAGATTAAAAATTTAATTTTTATTGTGTAAACACGCGAGCTATCTTTTGATCCAATGGTTGAGATCAATTATAAGGGTAAGACATTATAAATACTGATTATATAAACCCTAGTACGTGAGCTAAACACAAGAAGATCAATGTAAAGTGAAGAACACATCTTGTTGAAAAGAAAACTAAGATACTTGAGCTGATTGCTGTATGTTTGCCTACGCTATGGTTTCTACACATCATCTTTGGGCAAATCACCTCAAAAAATCTAAAGGGGTCTCTATTATACATCTTGTGCTTCAACTTGGTTTGAGGTTTGGTTATTACATTTAGTTTTGTTAGAGAATCTCATATCACCATCTGTTTTGATATCTTTAGAGAAACTTGATATTGTGTTTTCACATTCATATAAAGATCGTTTTTGACAAACTCAGTACTTAAGAAAGTTTTGTATTTGAACATTGATTAAAGTTTCTTCATTCAAGTATATTCTTAGTTTAAAGCTGATATTTTTGAATACATCTAAACTATTTGAATATACCTATATCCTTAGAAGTGCATAACTATCTATATACATATTGAAGGATATTTTCTAAAATTCAAATATTAAGTTTGTTGATCTTTGGCATTATCATCTTATATATATATATATATATATATATATATATATATATATATATATATATATATATATACATATACATACATTAAGTCAATAGTATCAAGATCACATTGAGTTTGAAATATTTAGAGAAATATTATTTGTTTGACAAAGTGTGTTTGGCATCTTTGCAATCTACAAAACTATCTTTATATTCAAAGATCTAACTTAAGATCTCCAAAGCATTGTTTTATACAAACATCTTTGGGAGACTTGAAAAGGGATTTTTGTGTTCAAGCATATCATACATAAACGATTATATCGTTTCATACATTCTTAGCTTCAGATTTTATCATATGTTAATGTATTAGGAATTTGAATTGTACTCACGAGCTTTTTTTTTTGAAGCATTTTTTAGTGTTTTTACAGATTTTATTGTATTCACAGTTTGGTGTGTGAACTGGGGTTTGAGGAGAGAGTTGTATCTTTTGTAAGCAGTGGAGTATGAGGGAGTTGTGCCTCTTGTAAGCAGTGGATTGTAAGGGAAGCTCCATCCCAATTTAAGGAGCAGAGATTTTAGTGAAATCCTTGAGTGGTTGCTCAAGGTGAGGACGTAGGCCGAGTTGGCTAAACCTTGTAAAAACCGTGTTTGTCTTCTCTCTTCCCTTTACTATATACTTTCAGAACTATATTTAAATTATTCGTATTGCATGTTGAAATTAGGAATAGCTTTCCAAGAAGGGGGGGGGGGGAATTGGCGTTTAAATTTTTCTTTTAATTCCTTTTTAGAATTCTTAAACTTATTTTATTTCTTTTAACCAATTTGCGACTTATTTGTTTAATTTGTTAAGCACTCAAGAACTTAGTTTCTTTACTTAATTTTTAACCATACAAACATCCAATCATTCAACCAAACCAATCAACTAAAATTAGAAAGTAAACAAACAAGCCAATACACAGCACTTATGTAATATAACAACTCAAGATGGTTGTTTGTTTATATTTGCCAAATTTGAACCAAGTCTTGTAGTGAATGAGAATTTATGCTTGCTAATGTAAAGCCCTGTATAGATGAATCAAATCACTCTTTCCAAATATTTAGAACTCAAATAAACTCTTGTTAAATTAATCTTTGGGATGTTAACCAAGTAACATACTCCCGTAAGGTTTCCGCAAGATATGGTGTAGCCAACGTACTCCCTTTTGGTTTCCGCAACCCAAATCAAAATTGAACCTTAAGTTTGTTTGATTTCCAAATATAACGTAGTATGTATGATTATCAAATAAACCATCCACGCAATTTAAATATGCTGAAAATAACGAGTAAGGGAAAGAGAGAATGAGATGGAGATTTTTACAAGGTTCGGCTTATACCCAGCCTACGTCCTCGCCTTTGGCAAACCACCAAAGGATTCACTAAACCTGTTCCGTTGAAGGGTGGAACAAAACCTGATTACAAGCGATACCCCATGCTCAAACACTCCTTCACTAGGCTAGAGTCCGTCTCTCCAAACGATGTCCCCTCGTTCGGTCACTCCTTTAGGCTAGAGCCCGCCTCTTTAAGCAATATCCCCTTGCTTAGTCAATGATCCAAACTATCCTTGGAACGTCAAAGAACTACAAGAAATACAAGATAAGATCTGCGTACAAGTATACTCTCTCAAAGAGCAAGTTAGTACAATTTCAGCACTATTACTTGAATGTAAAATATCAATATGAAATAATATGAAGCTCAAGTGTAGAATTCACGAATATCCTTTTTAGAAGAGGATTAGCAGTAGGAATTCAAAGGAAGAAGGCTCAGCACTTCAGAATTCTCAACAAAAGAATTTTTCAATGGGTGACCAAGAGAACTTAGGAAGAACAAGAGTACTTTCAGCTTCTCAAAACAGATTTTTCAATTCTTGGATGTATTTTGATTTGCAAAACCATGTATTTATAGGCTTTCAAACTTGTTTCCATGTTGCAAAAGCTTCCTTAGTGAGTTTCCCAAGTTTTTAGAAAGTTTAGAGCTCAAACAGCTATATTTTAAAATATTAGAATTTAAAAAAAAATTCTCATTAAACAGTGTTCAGATGTCTAAAGATTCGAGTTCAGTCATCTGAAGTTCCTGAAACCCCTTTAAAAAAGAACTAGACACAGGGTCAGATGTCTAAAGTAGGGTTCAAACGTCTGAGGTGTCAAGTTCAGATATCTGAAGTGCCGGGTTCAGAAGTCTAAACAACTACTACCTCTTTAAATCTGTTCCAGAAAATCTTCAAACGTCTGAAGTGTCGAGTTCAGACATTTGAGGTCGTTATATGTGCCGTTCAGTCATCTAAAGACCCTCCCGTGAACAGTGTTCAGATATCTGACAATAGTGACCACGCTTCAGTGTTTTGGCCATAACTTTTTCTTTATAACTTCAAATTAGGTTTTCTTGATGTCAAAAGAAATCTAAGAGAAAATCCTACAACTTTCATGTTGACCACTTTTTAAAATAATGATTGATAGAGAAAAATTCACCTTAATGCGGCTGTATAAAAACTGACAGCAATTGGAAAAACTCTTTTTGATGCTTTTCATTCCAAAAATGATTCTAACCTTTTTAAAATAATTTTTGAATTTATAAAAATATTTTTTAGATATTTTAAAAGGTATTTAGGTCGAAGAAGTTAACCTAAGAGTTTCAAAATATTTCAAACGATATTTTAAACATTAAAGTATTTACATGAAAACTTCTAAGACTTTTCTCATTTTAGGTTTTTGAGTCTTCATGCTTTGTCCTTGGATTGAGTTCATTTTTTCTTCAATCTTTCATATTCTTCAAGCTTTCTCACGTTGCCTTTCTTTGGCTCTTTTGACTTTAATATTCCTTGGCTTTCAACAACTCATTCATGTCCTCATATTCTTCAAGGTTTAATAAATCATCTTCAAATCCATGTTTTGACTCTTTTAAGCTTCATTTGATCCTTGTGAGCACTTTGACCTTGCTTTCTCATATATGAGCCCTGGAATAACATTACTCACACAAATACATTAAATTTCACTTGTTTGTTAGCATCAAAACAAGATAACAAGATTTTAAATCTTGTAAGGCCAACACATGTGTAGGTTGAATAACATTGCACACAATTAATTGGGTAATTAGGACTCATTGGTAAATTGAATTTGTAGGGATTAAATAAACAAGTAGGAATTAAGTGATAAATAAATTCAAAGAATTTTAAAATACCCAATTCACCCCCCTCTTAGGATTACCTAATTCAACAAAGCCCTTTATTAAATTCTTTTTAGAAAGTTTAGATAGAAGGTTCATGCTAGCATGTCTTAATCTTCTATGCCAAAGCTAACTATTTTCACTTAAGGCAGCCAAGCAAGTTACATCTTGAGAAATTAGGCTATCAAGATTTATGCAATACACATTATTTATTCTATGTGCTGTGAATAGTATTTCATAATTCTTAGGATTTTGTATTATGTATTTTTCTTTCTTAAAGATTATGTCAAACCCTTTGTCACTAAGTTGACTGATACTTAATAGATTGTGCTTTAAACCATCAACTAGAAAAACATTATCAATGGTGAGTGAGGAATCTTTACCTATCTTACCAATTCCGACAATTTTGCCTTTTGCATTGTCACCAAAAGTTACATATCCTCCATCCTTTTGAGTGAGGGTGGTGAACTTTGATCTATCTCCCGTTATATGTCTTGAACATCCGCTGTCCAAGTACTATTTTTCTTTAGATGGAGTGGACCTAAAGCATACCTACAATAAAGGATTCATGTTATTACTTTTGGGACCCAAATTTATTAACTCTCTTTAAGTCTTGTCTAGTTTTAGTGTTTATCTTCCATTCATTTTTTACTTTGATGTATTTTTTCTTGAGTGGACAATTAAGCATTACATGTCCCTTATTTTTACACACGTAGCAAGTAGTATGTTCATGTATGTTTGTGGATGAAGTACTTGCATAGTGTTTAGCTTGTTTTACAAAGTATCCAATGAATAAATTTTTCTTTCTTTTGTTTGGTATTCCATTTTAACCAATTCCTTCTCTATTGTTAGCCATTCTTTGTTGTCTTACCATTTTATCAAAGTTTTCTTTACCTCTAGTAAAGTTATAAATAATCTTTTCTTTATCTTGAATTAAGTTTTTAAGTTCATTTATTTCTAAGTCTTTCTTTCCATCTTCATTTACTTGAGGCTTTACTAATTCCTGAGACATGTCATTTACTTTATTCTTAAGCTCATCAATTTGTAAGTCTTTTTCTTTTTCAGCATTTTTTGAAGATTCAAGTTGATTTTTAAGTGATTCATTTTGTTGTTTCAAGGTTATGTTCCTTTTTGAGACTTTGAAAAACTTATTATGAAGAGAGAATAATTCAGCTTAAAGTTCCTTATAGGAGGGCATACTCTCACATGAATCATTACTAGAACCTTTCGAGGAGGAGTAGTAAGAGTTTACCTCTTCATTGTACGCCATGAAGCACATGTTGGCCATCTTTTTTTCGCTGGATTCGCTTTCCGATTCACTTGAACTTGTGTCGTCCCATGTAGCTTTCATTGTTGGCTTTTTCTTCTTCTTTTCTTTCTTGAGCTGAGGGTAGTCTGGCTTGATGTATCCGACCTTTTTGCAATGGTAGCAGGTAGGTGGATCATTCTTGTTCTTGTTTTCCTTTTTACTATTTTCACCTTTTTTAGTTTTTGACCCTCTGAATTTTTTAGTGAATTTCTTATTTCTTTTGAAGAATTTTCCAAGTCTTTTAGTTATGAAAGCTAATTCTTTATCATCTAATACACTGGAGTCATTTTATTCTTCACTTGAACATTCTTTTGAGTCTTTAAGAGCTATGGATTTTTTATTTTTATTTTAAGTGTTTCTTTCTTTCATAGTCATTTCATAGGTTAGAAGTGATCCTATGAGTCAATCTAATGAGGTTGTTTTGAGGTTTCTACCCTCCGTTATGGTTGTAGCTTTTGGTTCCCAAATGGGTGGAAGTCCTCTAAGGATTTTGCGAATCATCTCATATGTGGAATATGTTTTTCCTAAAGCATTTAGTGAGTTTATAATATGTGTGAACCTAGTGTACATGCTTGTGATGGTTTCATCATAATTCATCCTAAAGATTTCATATTCACTAGTCAACATATCAATCCTATTATCTCTAATATTTACAGTACCTTCGTAGGTTATTTCTAGTTTATCCCAAATTTCCTTTGCTGTTTTACATGCCATAACTCTATTGAATTCATTAAAATCAAGTGCATAATATAGGACCTTTATTGCACTAGAGTTAACTTGCAGCATTTTATGATCTGAATCATACATCTCTTTTTCATCTTTAGGGACTTCTTTTCCATCCACAAGTTTGGTAGGAATTAGGTTACCATGTGTAACAACCTTCCAAGCCTTCCAATCCATTGTTTGAAGATAGATTCTCATGCGTTGATTCCAAAAGGTATAGTTGAGTCCACAAAATATAGGTGGTCTAGTTGAGGATTGACCCTCACCAAAGGGAGCTACTCCTATTTGTGTCATCTAGATCTTTATATAGCTTCTAATTAAGATTTACTATAACTTGTCTCTAATACCAGTTGAAAGTGAAGTAATTATTCCAATAGAGGGGTGAATTGGATTATTAAAGATTTTTGTTCTTTTATGGATTCTTGACTTACGTGTTCAATACACAGTAAAGCTTTTAATAATTCAATCAATTCACAACCAACACTAAACACACCACAAGTTAAAAAAAAAAAAACTTAACCAACAATCAATCAATCAATAACTCAAAATAACCAATCACAAATACCCAATCAACCACAATTTGTAGTACTTTGTGGAATTTCAGCTTTTGAATATTTTTTGCTTTGATAACAGCCCTGTAATTGCAAGCCCTGTGTTTGGATGAAATTATTTGCTTTCTCTTAATTAAGATTTTCACAAACAATTAACCAACGTATTCCCTTGTGGGTTTCTGCAAAAGGTTAATTAAAATGTACTTTCTTTTTATTAAGTGTCTTCTTTTTTAATTTAGTTTTGACCCCTATAACTTGCACTTAGCATACACACAATAATATATAATGTGCTAAAATTTAAAAGAGGAGGGAAAGAAGAACACCAAGATTTTTACGAGGTTCAGCTTATCCCTAGCCTATGTCTTCGCCTTTGGCCAATACCACTAAAGGATTCCACTATTTGTACTCCTTTTCGGACGAAATAAACTTTTTACAAATCCCTCTTTTTCAGGTAGAGATACCTCTCTGAGCGATTCTCGACGCTTCGTCCAACAATCCAAATCAACCTTGAATCGTCAAAGAACTACAAAATAAGAACAATAATGGGTGTACAAAGACACTCTCACAACAGAGAAAATTAATACAAACTAGAGCACTAATATACTTCAAATCAAATACTAAATAGACAATATGAAACTCAAGATTAGATATCACTGGAGGTTCTTTCTTAAGATTTGAGAAATCTCAATAACAAACTTAGAATCGTAGGCTTTTGATCAGCAGGAAAACAGTGGTATTCTTCCAGTAAGAATTTGAGCAAGAGTGAGCTTTAGAAGAGTTTGAAAGTAAAGTGCTTGAATGTTGAATGTTTGTTTGGTAATTTAATTCATTGGGTTAAAGGAGTATTTATAGAGTTTTAGAGTTAGTTTCCTTGTTGCCCTAATTGCTTGGAGTGTCCCCCAAGTTTTTGTAACATTTAAATTTGAAAAACTAATTTTTGGAATTTTTTTGTTAAAGTTCAAAATTAAAATCTCCGCAGGGTCAGTTGGTTGGGTCACTCGATTGGGTCTGTTTCGTATAGGGTCAGCCGGCTGGCCAGTCAGCCGAGTCCATTCTATCTCTCTAGAAATTAAAACATTTAATTGTTAGTCGGTTGAGTGAACACAGTTCATTCAAGTCAGTTAGCTGGACATATCCATTTTTCAAAAACTTTCATTTTTAAGGTTTTGAACTTTTGTTGTTTGAAAAACTCAAATGTGACTTTTAAAATCATTTTCCAGGATTTTCAAAAATTGGTTTCTAAGTCAATATTGCATCCTAAAGAGTTTCATATATCTATATAATATTGAATTGAAGTAGTTACATATGACTTTCTAATTATGAACACATTAACCACTAAGTCTTCAAGTTTTTTCCATCTCTTGAGATCCAGATTGACTTCATGCCCCAATGAGCTTTAAGCTTTCATTTGTCATCTTCCATTAAATGCAATACTTCTATATTCCGGTAAACTTTCATTTGATTGACTTTAATTGTAAGCTTTCTCCCTTGATGACCATGTGAGCATTTTGATCCTGAAACATTATCACTTAACAACACATATTAAGGTATCCTTCATTTGCTATCATCAAAATAAGATTGAAAAGTCATGTTAGGCCAACACTTAACTTTACTAAATAGCTCCTTAGTGAATTTTTTAAAAATAACCATGTAATCAAGCTTCTACAAATAAAAGGAAAGGAGAGAAGCTATCTTGTTACTTAATTAATCATTCATCTTCCATATCAAGGAAATTTATGAAATTTTCATACATGTGTTGCACGAGTGAGCTATTATTAGGATTGAGCATATAATGGGTACAATTTTATACATTAACTAAAAAAATTAAAAATTTTAGTTAAACAATTTTCATTATCGAAACTAAATCGAATCGAATAAGTTGCTATATTGAACTTAAAATCGGCAAATTATGGCTAATTAGTTGACTTAATCGAATTTAATCATATTAGTTTTCCAATTATCTTAACAAATTCTTTTGTAAAACTGCGTAAACCATAAATTGATCAGAAGACTTTAATACTAGCATATATATATTTATTTATTTATACATATATGACAAACATCTTAGTGAAATTCTAATTATATATGATGAATATGGATTTTATATTTATACTATCAATTAAAGGAAGGGAAAGTAGTTTTTAACTTAGCCTTTCTTTCTTTATTTTTTCTAAAGTACCCTTAAAATTTTTAAATTATATTTTAATTACAAGATTTACAAATAATGAAATCATGGTACACAAGTAACTTCATAAAATAATTTTAATTTCTAAAATTTAAAAATCTAGATAATTTATCATTTTCTCCTCAGCTCCAGTATCTCCCAAATAATTGTAAATGTGAAAATGGTGGACTTTCACGTATTAGCGTGTGTGTGCATTTGTATATATGTATGTATATAGGTTAAAATGATATATAAATTCAATTTGGGATCAAAACGAAACGAAAAAAAAATGAAAGATGAGAATTTATTTATCATATATACTAACTTGCAAAATTTGAACCAAATTTAATTTATTGGATTCGGTCTATCGGTCAAATTGGATAATGCTTGACCCTAGTCACTATTGTCGTCGTTGTCATCATCATCACCATCACGAATGACACTATTGACCTTGGAGAGAAATTGACCTATTTGCCTTACAGTCTCATCCTGCATAAAAATTTCATCCTATCCTACTAAATTTGTTGAAATGTGAAAATTCTTTAGTATGTATTGTACATACTCACAAGATGCATTACCACCACTGAAATATTGTGGGACAACATTTGTTAAAAATCATATAAAACTATACCTCTCGCAGGTATAAGTCAAAATATTAACTTGACATAATTAATGAATTTCAAATCTTAGATTCATCGCAAGCAGATTATAGAATTTTGCATTGACAAAAAAATCTATAATCAAATTTCCATTAAAAAAAAAAAAACAAGAGATCATCTTATTACCATATTCATTATTCATCTTCCATATATAGAATATTTTTAATATAGATCACTATATTTTTTGCTGGGGCAAATTTTGAGGCTATTTTTTAAATTGGTCTATTAAAGACATTTTTCCTTAAAAAGATTTCCACTAATTAGATTTTTCTTATTGGTGGAGTTTCGAAATAGGGAGTAAATGGGGTGTAGAGGATCAGAGCCCAGGGGAGGGGATCAGACCGAACCCATAATACCGACTCCTGTTTCGTTATGATCACGTGGCGCGTTTTGAAGCTGCCGCGAGCAGGCCTCGCCCCTCCATTAAAATTTTCCTTCTCCCACTTCGCTAACCCCAAAACGCTCCGCCACTCGCAGCCAGCCACAGCAGGAAATCTAGCGGACCACTATCAGGTATCCCAATTTACCACAAATACCCCGCACGCCCGACCCAATCGCTATTTCTATTTCGCCATTCAAGTAAAACTTCAGTCCCCTTTCGTCAACCGGAAAAGACCACCTGCCATTTTCTCCCTCAGCCCTCCACCGCGCTGTCCCTGGGGAGCCGAAGGCGGAAAAAGTAGAGAGAGAGGGGACATAGAGAGATAAAATGGCGGGGAACGGTGGCAGAGCGGAGGCCGAGCGGTGGCTGAGCATCGCGGAGAAGCTCCTCGCGGCCCGCGATCTCCATGGGAGCAAGACCTTCGCGGTCCGGGCGCGCGAGTCCGACCCTAGGTTGGACGGATCAGACCGGATCCTCGCCGTCGTCGACACGCTTCTCGCCGGCGCCGCTCGGATCAACAACCAGCACGACTGGTATGCCGTCCTCCAGCTCGCTAGTCTGACTCAGGATCCTGCTCATGTCACAACTCAGTATGCGCGACTAGCCTCGCTTCTTAGCCCCACCGGCAACACTCTGCCCTTCGCCGACCAAGCTTTCAAGCTAGTGTCCGACGCATACTCGGTCCTTTCGAACCCGTCCAAGAAATCGTTGTACGACCACGAGCTCAGCCTCTTCTCTGAGTCTATGCACGACTCGCAACCAAAGCAAGCTCACAATAAACAGCCGCAGACGCCCGTCAGAAGGAGCCCGAGATGCAGGAATAATATTCCTGAGGACGAGCCGGTACCAACTTCGGCTGAGCCAACTCAGACAAATGTACCTAGTTTCTGGACTGCGTGTCCGTACTGTTACAATCTCTATGAGTATCCTAAGGTTTACGAAGAGTGCACGCTAAGGTGCCAGAACTGCCGGAGGGCGTTTCATGCAGTAATGGTACCACCACCGCCGGGGATTGGGGCAGGGAGGGATTCGTATTTCTGTTGTTGGGCTTTTTTCCCGCTAGGGTTTTCAGTGCCCAGTTCACAGAGCAGTAAGAATACAAATGGGTCGTCGAATTGGGTTCCATTTTCGCCGATGTTTGCTTGTCCTTTCCCCGGCGATGACAGGTCGAATGCGGTGCGTGGTGAGGAGGGAAATCGGACGGTTAATAATATTTCGGAAGGAAATAGAAATGTTCAGAAACCGAAGAATACAAGTGCCGCTACTAGAAGGGTGGCTAAAGTGCTTGTAGACGAGGATGAAGATGCTTTCATGGAAGGTTCTGACCCAAGTGATGATTCAGATGATGAATGGGATAGTAATAGTAATAGGAAGAAGAAGAAAGTCAAGACTTCCAAGGGTAGGATTTTGGGCAGTAGAGGTGTGAAGAAGTGGCATGGAGAAAAGGCCAAGAAAGGAAGTCAGAGTGCTGTACCGGAGGTTAAGGCGAGTGATATTGAAATTGGGAGTGGGATACAGGGAGGTCTGGGGACGGCGGAGACGGGTAAGAAGGTGGTGGGAAGTAACACAAAGAGGCAGCCAGGAAAAATTGCTAAAGAATTGGGGAAGTTGGATTTGAATGTGGAGTTTAGTAATGAGGTGGAAGAGGCAGCACCCCCAATGAATGGGGGCAATGGGGCAGGGAACGGGGAGGAGGATGGCATTGCGGGGATTGGGTTTTTTGAGGGGCTTGATGAGTTCCTGAGTAGTCTGCCTATACTTTCTGTTGTCGGGGACGAAAAGGTTAAAGCTGCAGAGTGAAGTAAGAACCCCTGTAGTTGTAGCTTTTAGCATGTGTGTAGTGTTATGTAGACCAACTGGGTATCTTCATTAATGGTTTTATGGTAGTCTTATCTTATGTATAATCTGCGGCAATGTGCTGTCAATTTATTTTAAGCTGTTTTTGAGTATTAATTTTCTTATTGAGGAAAGATAGAATCTTGTTTGAATATTAAATTTGGTTTGGCAATCGGTATGTTGATTGAAGATAGAGCCCCCTCGAAACTTGAATGCTGTCAGCTATTCTCATGAAAGTTCCCCCCTGTGGCATTCTTGAACATATGTGGAAATAATGTCAGTTCACAGCCAGCTTAGTTGTGCAGGGTTTTAATTTCTTTTTCTTTTTCTTGATTAGCTGCTTCGTTAGCATGATGTTCTAATCTTTGAGGAATTACAATTTCTAGTTGGGATGTGTCTGATTCTAGTGAATTCTACTTTATCGATCTGAGATGGAATCCAGTGACATGGCCTGATTGGTATTCTAGAAATTATGTTGGTGATGATACTAGCTAGTACCAATTTGAGACAGGTTGTTTCAGTAATTTGTAGCTGCTACAGTCAGTTGCTATCGGAATACACGCATGAGAATAATAGTTTATCTATGTTTTGTTTTCAAGTTGTATCATGTATGCTTTAGCTGCCTGTGAGAAGCTCAATTGATAATAAGGAGATTGACATTGCTACCTTTATTTAATTTCAATATCTTTAATGCCCATTTCGTTAATAAATGATAGAGGTGCTCCTTGGGGGAATACCAAGCTCATAATAAGAGCACGAGGAAAGTGTAGTACATGCCCTTTCTAATTTTGTCCCACCTTCTCCCTCCCCCTCTCCCTCTCACTCAAATATTTTGGACTTCTCGTGTATGTCACCTCCACCTATCTCTGAGTTTGCACATTGTTCATTTGGCTTTGAAGTATGAAGATGCCCTTCTAGAACTGATTCAGATTTATGTTTTTAAACTTGAGGGTTTTAGTGAATGTTATCTTGTTGAATAATTACCAACATCTTATATGTTGACTGTTTGCCGTTTGGTGTTATTTATGTTTTCTGTTTTGGTTTTTGTACAACGAAGAAACATTTTATGTCAATGCATTGGTTTAAGTTGCTAGTTTTCCACTACTTTTTGTTTTTGTTGTCGGTTTTCATTTGTTCACAAAAAAAAACTGAAAATGAGATTTTATGGTTTTTGGAGGCAGAAGTACTATAATATCCAAAGTTAACTTTTTTGAATTAAATCATTCATTTTATGCATATTTTAATTAAAGTTAAAAGAAAATGACCATGTGAGTTTAAAATATATAATAATTTCTAAAAATTTGAAAAAAAATATTAAAAGCCACTAAAAACTTATACCTTATTATTTTTCAATTTTTGTGTACAATAAGATTGTTATTGCAACACTAAAAAAGGTAAATTTTGAAATATAACAATTTTGTAAAATAATTAGCGTTTTTTTATTTTTATTATAATATTTTTTATTTTTTTTTGTATTTTTATTATTTAATCATATTTTTTAATTGTTATTTGATTCATGGGAAAGAGCAACTTTGTGTGAAATGTGGTGTGAATCTGCAACAAAATTATTTAGGAATTGATGTGGCATGGTGTCATGGTCCGACTATTTTCACACCCTTGTGAAGGGCCATGCGGCGCTAGTTAAAGCACTCTTGCTTAACTAGTCAGCCTATCGTTTACCAACATTCATCCACGAAGCACTTTCATTAACATTCATTCAAATAGCAGTGAAAACAGTAATCAATTCATGAAAGCCATGACAAGTAAGTAGTAAACATTGAAGCAAACGTAATTTATTAACAACACCTCCGTTGACATTGTGTGCTTAGCGAGGGAGGCAAGTAGGCTAAACACGTTGATAATAGCTAGTGAGTTTTACAATGACTGATGAACACTCACCCTCCCCTAAAGAGCTTTCTGGGCTATTCTCACTCTGACACTAGGAAACATCAAAGTGACCGAGGAGTCATACTACCTTATTTGGCTTACAATGAAATAAATATTAGAAAATAACCCTACACTAATAACCCTATACTAGTATTTACGTGATGGAAACCCATCTCAAACACACGAGGCAATCGGTCACAGGCAAGCATAATGGCCTGAACAAAGCTTAGCTCGTGACATTCTCCCCCACTTATGTGGTCGACGTCCTCGTAGACTTTGACGCTAGGTACACTTCAACTTTGTCTACGAACGGTTGCATATCTTCCGTAGAAACCCAGCTAATTTCTTCGTCCCCAAGGCCTTTCCACTTCACTAAGAATTCCTGCCGCTTCTTCTTTGAGGATGTGAACTCTTTGTCTGCAAGGATATCTTCAACTTCATGTCTGTCAGGTTGAACTGTACTCACTTCTGCTTGGGCTGACTGATTTCTGCTCAGATCGTCGGTGTCGGCGTTGTACGGCTTGAGGCAGTTGACGTGAAACACAGGATGCACTTTCATCCAAGTTGGAGGGTTGATTTTATAGGAGACCTTCCCGACTTTGGCCAAGATGGGCACTGGTCCTTCATATTTGCGAAGTAGTCTCCTATCTTGTCCTCGTAGTGATCTGACCTGTTCAGGATTGAGCTTAACAAGCACCAAGTCACCTACGTTGAAGTGCTGCGGTCTTCTCCCCTGATTTGCCCGCTTCTTCATCCGCTTAGTAGCTTTCTCCAGGTAGGCTCGGGCAATCTCAGCATACTGTCTCCATTCTTTGGTAAAGATGTACGCCCTAGGACTCTTTCCTCTGTACGGCTCATCCACTACGTGAGGTAACAGTGGCTGCTGGCCTGTAACAAGCTCAAAATGACTCTAACAAGCTCAAAATGACTCTTATTGGTTGTGGAGCTTTTTCGAGCATTGAAACAGAACTGAACCACATCAAGTAGTTGCACCCAATTCTTCTGGTTGGCGTTGACAAAGTGGCGCAAGTACTCCTCAAGTAGCCCATTGAATCTCTCCGTTTGTCTATGGGTGATAACTCTAAGAGATTTCAAGTTGTGAACCGAGAATTCTGAAAAGTTCTGTCCAGAAGTTGCCAGTGAATCTTGAGTCTCGGTCACTAACAATGTCTTGGGGAACACCCTAATATTTCACAATATTCTTGAAAAACAACTGTGCTGTCTCCTCTGCCGAATAGTACTTTGGTGCGGCTATGTATGTATCATATTTCGAAAACCTGTCTATAATAACAAGTATAGATCCTGCATCTCCCACTCTGGGCAGGTTGGTGTGGAAGTTCAATGAGACACTTTCCCACGGGTTGGATGGTACTGGTAGGGGCTCCAATAGCCCTGCAATTTTCCTCCGCTCCACCTTGTCTTGTTGGCAAGTGAGACAAGTTCGGGTATAAACAACCACATCATCACGCATGTGCGGCCAATATTACCCCCGCTTCAGTAAGGCCAAAGTGCGCTGCCATCCTGGATGTCCAGCCCACATGGTATCATGACATTTATTCAACAATGTCTTGCTCAGATCACCAGCTCGTGGCACAAAGAGCCGGTTACCATGGGTCAATAGCAATCCATATTTCATCTAGAACTGTCATGCCTTCCCTTCTTCAGTAAGCTTCATTAAGTTCTGTGCAACTGGATCTTTGGTTAAGTTCTCCTTGATGCGCTCCCGCATCGTTGTGGTAACAGTACTCAAAGTCAAATGTGTTACCATTTGTAAGGCTACCAGCTTGGCCTTTCTACTCAGTGCATCCGCGACTTGGTTCAATCGCCCCGCCTTGTGCTCAAAGGAAAAATCAAATTCTGCCAAGAATTCCTGCCATCGGCCCTACTTGGGTGTCAGCTTTGGTTGTGTGAAGAAATGGCTAACACCTGAGTTATTTGTTTTCACCATAAAGCTTGACCCAAGTAAGTAATGCCTCCACACACGGTGACAATGTATCAACGCTAGCATCTCCTTCTCTTGAGCTGTGTGTACTTCCGCTCTGCTTCACTAAGCTTGCGGCTTTCGTACACAACAGGGTGCCGCTCCTGTAACAAGACTCCTCCAAGGGCGAAGTCTGTTGCATCTGTCTGTACCTCAAAGGGTTTCATGATATCCGGAAGAGCAAGTACTGGATCTCTCATCATGGCATCCTTCAAGTCATCAAAGGCTCCCTGGCATTCCTCTGTCCAGTTCCACCTATGACCCTTCTTCAGTAGTTCTGTCATAGGAGTCATTTTCCGTGAATACCCCTCTACGAACTTCCTGTAGTAGTTGGCAAGGCCAAGAAAGGAACACAACTCCTTCACGGTCATTGAGATCTTCCATTTTTGAATTGCCCTTACCTTCTCCATATCCATCCTGATATGACCTTGTTCAATCACATAACTAAGGAATTTGATGCTCTGCTGAGCGAAAGAGCATTTCTCTTTCTTCACACACAGATTGTTCCCCTTCAGTCTGTCGAACAACTTCCGCAGATGCTCTTTATGTTCCTCCAGAGTGGAACTGTAGACAACAATATCATCCAGGTACACCACGACAAACTTGTCAAGGTACTCACGAAAAACCTAGTTCATCAAGGTACAGAATGTTGCAGGTGCATTTGTCAACTCGAATGGCATCACCAAGAATTCATATGCCCCATACTGTGTCACAAAAGTAGTCTTCGGCTCATCCCCATTAGCAATTCCCACCTAATAGTAGCCCGACCTCAAGTCAAGTTTAGTGAAGTACTTGGCATGACTCAACTGATCTAATAAATCAGCAATCAACGGAATAGGATACTTGTTGCATACTGTCACCTTGTTGAGCGCGCGGTAGTCTACACACATCTGCAAGCTCCCATCATGTTTCTTTTGAAACAGCACCGGTGTTCCATATGGTGCTTTGGAATTGCGAACATATCCCGCTTCTAATAACTCATCAAGTTGCTTCCTCAATTCTGCTAACTCTGGAGGCGCCATCCGATATGGGCCTTTTGCAGGTGGTTTCACTCTTGGAAACAACTCGATTTCATGCTCCACACCCTGTAGTGGAGTTAATTCGTGAGGCAACTTATCCGACATCACCTCCTTGTACTCATCCAACACCGCTTGGATGGTCGTAGGCACCAGCTCTTGGCTTACTTCTTCATCTACCACCACTGTGGCTAGATATGTCTGCTCTCCCTTTCTCAAACCCTTCTTGAGTTGCATGGCTGAAAGGAACTTCCCATCGTCTTCTTTCGTTGCAACAGCTTGCACCATGCACGGGTGATCTCCCATCAAACATAGGGAACCAGTCGAAGGTATCAACATTGTCTTCATCCCCCTTAGAAACTCCATTCCCAAAATGACTGGAAAGTCATCCAACGACACCGCTGTGAAATTCACATGACCTTCCCACTGCCCAAGCTTCACAGTAATTTGTTTGGCTACTCCCAGAGAAGGCTGGGCTACAGAATTAATCGCTTTCATGCATCTTGTATCCTTCTCTAAGGATAAGTTGAGTCTCCAAGCTTTCGGTTGCGAAACAAAGTTATGGGTAGCCCCGGTATCCACCATAGCGCGGGTACTCTTTCCATTGATTCTCAAGTCCACAAACATTAGCCCTCTGGCTCGTGTAACATTTGGGGCTTTAGCCTGCTTTTCCAATGCGCTCACCTGCCGCATTGCACCCATCCTCGGGGTCTCATCTTCTTCCCCATCATCTTCCACTGTCTGTTCTGCAATGGAAGCCTGTAAAGCATTAAGTGTTGCTTTGTGAGGACATTCAAAAACTCTATGAGGATCTCGACACAAGAAACACTCAAGTTTACCTTTTCCTTTGGGTGTGTTGAACTCTCGAGACGACGAAGCTTCCTTTGAGGTTGATGCTTTATAGTCGGCTCCCCCACTCTTGGGTTTGCCTTTTTTGAAAGACTTTCCACGGTTTCCCTCTCCGCCAGACCCTTTGGACGAAGCGGTATTCTCCCCAGCGTAGTCAGTCAAGCGTTTTGCAGCAGCTTGTGTGGTAAACAAGTCTTGAACTCTTTGTCTATGAAGTTCAGTTCTTGCCCACGGTTTCATACCCTCTAGAAAATAGAACAACTTGTCCTTCTCCGATATATCCCTGATATCCAACATCAAAGCAGAAAATTGTTTTACGTATTCCTTGATCAACCCAGTATGCTTGAGGTCTCTCAGTTTTTTCCTTGCATTATACTCAACATTCTCAGGAAAGAATTGGGCCTTGAGCTCTCTCTTCAAGTCTGCCCAACTATCAATTACACAGTTTCCATTTTCAATGTCATTGTACTTAGCACGCCACCACAGTTTGGCGTCACCAACCAAGTACATGGTTGCAGTATCCACTTTCACCTGTTCTGAGGCCATCCTCACAACGCGAAAATACTGTTCCATATCAAACAAGAAATTCTCTAACTCCTTAGCATCACGGGCACCCCCATACGTCCTGGGTTCAGGTACCTTGGTCTTGCTAACTCCCGGAGTGTTGGAGTTCCCCATAGCAAGAATCATCAGATTCACCTTTGCATCCAGATCAGCCATCTGGGCCTGCAAAGTTTTCACAGTGTGGTGAAAGTCCTTCGACATTTCACTTGTCAAACTTGCTTGATGCTGGTGTGATCCCATCACTTCATCAACAAGTCCCCTTAGTTGGGCCATCTCGTTGGCCATATTATTGGTTGTCTCTTCAACCTGTGCTTCCAGTGCACTGATTCTTTCAGCATTGTTTGGTGCCATGATCACTTACCAAAGCTTCCCAAATTCCACAATGAAAGTAACTGAATTCTCGTAGCAACTGAGCCGTAGCTCTAATACCAAGTGTCACGGTCTGACTGTTTTCACACCCTTGTGAAGGGCCGTGCGGCGCTAGCTAAAGCACTCTTGCTTGACTAGCTAGCCTATCGTTTACCAACATTCATCCTCGAAGCACTTTCATTAACGTTCATTCAAATAGCAGTGGAAACAGTAATCAATTCATGAAAGCCGTGGCAAGTAAGAAGTAAACATTGAAACAAACGTAATTCATTAACAAAACCTCTGTTGACATTGTGTGCTTAGCGAGGGAGGCAAGTAGGCTAAACACGTTGACAATAGCTAGTGAGTTTTACAATGACTGATGAACACTCACCCTCTCCTAAAGAGCTTTCTGGGCTATTCTCACTCTGGCACTAGGAAACATCAAAGTGACCGAGGAGTCATACTGCCTTATTTGGCTTACAATGAAATAAATACTAGAAACTAACCCTACACTAGTATTTACATGATGGAAACCCATCTCAAACACACGAGGCTAGCGGTCACAGGCAAGCATAATGCCCTAAACAAGTTTAGCTCGTGACACATGGCAACGAGAAGCAGCTTGGTTGCTCCTTTCTACTGTGGCAGCTAGGGTTTTGCAGGAGGCTATCCAGAGGTTGAAGGTGAAGTGGTTTGGGCTTGTGTCTATCTCTATTGTGTTAGATTTGGTCCTATGGCCAGGTAATTTGGTTTCTTTAGGGTTAGGCCTGTATTGTGCTCAAATATCAGCCTAGTCATGTAATGAGGTTAAGGTAATAGAAAGATAAGAGTCTCCTTGTCAAGCCCAATTTTCACAATTGTGTTAAGGTTCTCAGCCCTATTTTAAAAAGGATTCTCTGAAGCAGGCCCAATGTTCATCTCGGGTTCAACTGGTAGAAACTAATAGCATTCAGGCCCAAAGTTCAAATTAAGCCCTTGGTTCACCATCCCTTTTGCAGCTGGAGAAAAAACACATAGTTATCTTTTCATCAAACAGCCTTGAAGGTCAAGAGAAGGTGAAAGCTAGTTGTGAATCCATTTGAGGAGTTTGGTTTTTTTGGGAAAACAATCCTGTGCAGAGGACAGAACTTTTAAATTAATCCTTAGTGATGAAGGTTGAAAAAGGGCTAGCGTGGACAAGAATAATTGAGAAGGTGATTTATTTTTTTATTTTTTTTTGGGGGGGGGGGGGGTGGGGTGGGGGAGGGGACTTGATGGTATGGGAGTCAATTTGTATAAATTTAAGGGCCGAAAGGTTATGCTAATTGTAAGGAGGCTTAGATGGGTGCACAAATGAGACAAATACATGAAGCGGAGAGAGCACTTCGATGGAATGGTGCCAAACATCTTAAGCAGAGATCTAAAAGGAGAGTTAAGTATTGTGGAGGATCTTTGTGCTTAGATGGGTGTATCTAGTGATGCGACTAGGAAAGCAAAAGAGATTAAGAAATGGAGGGACCTCTCTGATAATGACAGTGAGGACCTTAGTAAAAGTTTGATTGTGATGGGGGGTTGCTTTTGGATGAGATTCGGGAACAATTTTGATGTGTTTCAGACTCTTTTGATGTACTTGGGGATTTATCATATGGATATCCATCCCCATTGGAAGGATTGGAGGGGGTTTCTATCTTTGAGGATGATGGTTTGGTTAATAAACAATAGCGTAGGATGGAATTTTGTCAACATGTGCGGAGGAGATTCCTAGGAAAGATCTAGAAGCTCAAGATTAATGGATAAGATGGATTTAAAGCTGTCTAATTCTGGAGGAAACAAAGTGCGTCTTGATGGTGGTAACCTGAAGTGAAGAAGGGTCAGAGGGGATTAGCTGATTCGGCGGACTTTTTTTATTTTATTTTTTGGTGGACTTCTTGTCCCTAATTAAGTTGTAACTTCTCTTCTACTTAATACATTTGATTCAAGGAAAAAAATGGGCATTTGTTCAATCAAGTTGTTAATTAGTTTTAGTTTTAGAAATATTAATCAGGTTTCTGGTTTTTGGTTTTCATTTTTTTTTTTTTTTCTAAATTTTAGTTCTCATTTCTATTTTTCGTTTTGTAATATTTGACAGAGACACCAAACAGCCCCTATGTGTTCTATGATTGCAGATTCTTGAGAAATTCCCATTTGCTTCATTCTGCTTAGATAAAATTTTCAGTTGCACGATGTTAATTTTTTTTCTTGATAACCAAACCTAGAATATGTCACCCATTATTTTTGGGACATGTTATCAATCAGTTCCATTTATGGTTAATCTTGTACTTATAATTCAATTTGTAAATTCAAAATTTTGGTGCAGGTGAATTTGCCCTATGCTTCTATTCTTGTGTTTTGCATTTAATGTATTTATTTATGCATTGGTGCATTCATTCATTCAGGGGAGGCTGCCAAGCTAATGGTGATCCCCCAAGGCTCCCTGATTTTATGTTCTTGGGTTTGTGTTGCATGTGTTCTTTATATATATATATATACATCTATTGGATAAAAGCATGAATGCTCCATTTGGTTATTGGAACTCAGATGCATGCAAAGATACAGAGCAACTATATTGGAAAGCACAAAACAGGTTTTGAAGATGGTGGTCAAGCTGAGCCACACAATGAGTAAGTTGTTAAAAAGGTTCTCTTTAAAAATTCTCTCAAGATAATAATTTTCTATTAGTTATTGTTATCAGATATTGTTGTTCTTATTGTATTATTGCTTCTTTTAGAACTTCTGGCGTAATCTTGTGTTTGTCTTTAGTCTTCACTGCCTGTGGTGTGATTATTTGCTTTTTGTTCTTTCATAGTCTGTTCCTTGAAGAATTCATGGTTTGTGTTGCTTAGCGCATCCAAACTGCAAAGTATTAAATTTTTAGGAGCTACTATTAATTATTGAAATTTTTAGTATCACTTGATACAAGTACAAGGTCTTTATTTTTTTTCATACACGTTATTATCCAACTCAAGTTGCTAGTTGCTACTGCAAATTCCATTTGGAGAATGTGTCTCAGAGATTAGATGGGTGGAAGGGTGGTTTATACTCTCTAGGCGGGGGAATGGATCATTTGGTTAACTGGGAGATTCTGTTTGGGTCTAAAAAGGAGGGGGGATTGGGTCTTGGCAAGTTGGAGTTTAGAAAGTTGCTTTAATGGGTAAATGGCTTTGACAATTTTTGTCAGAGGAGATATCCCTTTGGCATGGAGTTATTAAAAGTAAATTTGGCTTGGAGGATAATGGCCGTGATGCTAATATGGGTCTATGATGTTCCTTTGAGAGCCATTGGAAGTGTACTGCAGATTTATCCTCTCCTTCTCCGATATACCAAATTCATTTTGGGAAATGGGAATTGCTTCAGTTTTGGGAAGACTTTGTGCTGGATGATGCTGCACTTTGCACTTCCCCTCCTCATTCGGATAGGCTGTTCTCTTTTGACAATAGAGCTATTGCTTCCATTTGTTTTCTGCTGGTGATGACAGCGCTTGGGACTTCCATTTTCATAGATCCTTGATAATAGGTTGTTGGAGCTCTCTTCTTTGTTGCGCTTGTTGGAGGGGGTGTTCACCCTTTAGGAGGGACTGTTGTCTGGGGCACTACTCGTTGAGGGAATACTCTTGCCAGTCTTTCTTTCTCTCTCTTTCTTTCTATTTTTCCTTTTTTCCCTTTTTCTTTTCTTGATCCATGAAATTTTGTTTTTTCTGTTTCATTGTACTTGTTGGAAAGCCAAAGGCCTCCTTTAAGATTAATGCTTTTATTTGACTAGTTGTTTACTTGTTCTTAATACTAACAATCTGCTGCAGGGGAGTTCTTTTATGTCTTTATCTCCGGATATAAGTTCTTCATGTGTTGTCTATTCAGAATCTGCTTCTCACACGTTCTTGTGTTCATTTTCTTGGAGAGAATTTGATTTGTTGGGGGTCGTTGGAGGATATGTTAACCATCTCACTTTAAAGGTTTTGGGAGTAGAGATGGTTTGGCTTTGTGGAGGTGCAAATTTTTTGCTGTCTTGTGGGGTATTTGGTTGGAGGAGATGAGGCTCATATTTTCATCAAGAAGATGTCCTGCTCTATGATCTGGGATAGGATCCAATATATTGCCGCATTGTTGGCTTTTGCAGAGATCTACAGTGTAATTGGTTGGTTTTAATTTATTTTTTTCTTCCTTTTCATCTTTTTCTCATGTAAGAATGATTTATTACATTCTTATTTTCCTTTTGAAATTAGAATAGTCAATATAATTTAATCAAGTCAAGAATTTGTCTTTTTGGAACCCATGTATTTTATCAAATTTGACAGGCCTTATAGAATTTTTATAAAGTTTAATCATTTTGTTGTAGAATCTTTAGATGATTTTTCTTGTCCTTTAATTTTGTAGGGTCTCCTCAACTTCTCTAATTGGGAGAGCATATGTACAACCCTTTATGGTTGCTTTCAGTTAGTTTTAGTAGGGGATAATAAGATGCTTAACATAATTAGTTTCTAGGTTGCTAACTAGATTTTGGTAAACGATTCACACATTTATTTTAAGAATTGTACCTTCTTATGACTTACTGCAATTGCAATTGCAATTGTCGTTTTCTCTCTCCATCAATTGACATCTTACTTTTTTCCTGTGAATTATCAATCAATGCCTACCTTCATGATTATTACATTTACTCTACATAATGTCTTAGATATTAGATGATTCTTTTCAATAGTCATTTCAATATTCAATGCTTGTTTAATAGT
The DNA here is from genome assembly GCF_029873635.1 of Malania oleifera. Taxonomy (NCBI): domain Eukaryota; kingdom Viridiplantae; phylum Streptophyta; class Magnoliopsida; order Santalales; family Ximeniaceae; genus Malania; species Malania oleifera. The sequence goes on along the minus strand of NC_080425.1, from coordinate 21,816,414 downwards.
GAAAATTTGTTTTTCACTTTCCATTTTCTGTTCTTTAAATAATATAAAGATGCAACATTTTTTTTTTCTAGTTTTTCAATGTTTATTATAGGAGAAAGAATTTTTTCCTTAATTTTTTCCAACTCTATACAAATATTGGAAAATTGGTAGACAATGTGTCATATTATAAATTCTATTGAAAATTGGAAGCAAAAACTGAATTTGTGCAGTTAAATAGGTCCTTTGTAGCAACTTGTGAAAGGTAAAACGTCTTCATAAAGTCGATCTACCCTTGAGAGAAGCAAAGGCCCATGATTGATGATTGTGTTTCATGATTTTAAATAGATCATTCTGGTGTCTAATAGTTGTTTTTATAAGTGAATATCTGTGATTTGGCTGTAATGTTTGTTCATTTCATTGTAAGGGCATAAAACAAGTCTTTCTTAGCAGTATCTTAATATCCTCATCATACTATTGACAACAATTCAGGGGCTAGTTCTTCAGTTGGTTGGTGGTGCTTTTAAAAGAAAAAGGTGCGACTTCAAGGATGTTGCTGTAACTGTAACTAATATTTTGAATCCTCAGGTTGTGATTAGGTTATGCTCTTTGATTAAACATGTATTTTTTCACATGTGGAGATCATATATTAGTGTTTAGATTGAAAGTTTGGTCACAGGAATTCTTTGTAATTGTTGTCATGTTTCAGGGTGGTTTCAGTGCAATATTCAATGTTCGTTTTTTTACTGGATGTGGTGGCATGGGGAGCAAGGGTGATTTCAATGAAAAATTTATTTTAGTTGAGCACGGCCTAGGAATAGTCTCTACCTTTTGCAGATGAAAGAAGAGAGAGAAAATCTTACCTCTTGATTGTGAGGTTTGGGGAATAGAACTCTAAGTTTGCCTTGGATGATTTATATTGAAATTTTATGAAAGGAAAGATCCATGAGTAGAGTGAAAAATAAAAAATAAAAACACTTGGAATTGATATGAACTTGCAAAGCAAATTTGGGCTTTAGATTTGAATTTCTGCGGGTGTGGACAAAATGTAGTGCAAATCATATTCAAGGCCGAAATCTAGACTCGCAAACATAATCTATAATAGTTTGAAATTTTTGAACTATGACCCAACTGGATGTACGACATCTATTGTCGCAATCTCCTAAGAAAATTAGAATGAATTTTGCATGTTCCAAGTTGGTTGAGCAACAATCAAGCATGCAATTTTAATTTGTCATAAGTTATTTATGAGATGGCACATGAATTGATTTTTTTTTCCCTTCTTGGTAGCTAACATAATATTAAGACCAATGAAAAATAAAAGTAGCTAGAACTGTTAAATTTACTCAGTTTAAAACATCGCTCTCTAACTATATTATTTATAGGCATAATTTGATAGCAATAGTCTCATGCAGGTATTGGTCTTGAAGTTGAATGTCGCTGTGCTGCTTATAATCAACAATCCTTGGTGGCTAGATCTTTAAGCGTTGCTACTTATACCCATATGCCATAAAACATGTCAATTTAAGACGCTAGTGTTCTTTGTCTGCAGGACTTGCCATGGATGTTAATCCACCTTGACCAAAAATAACATCAACAATTTGGCATTTTCTGAGAATCATAATAAATATATGACTTTGCTCTTGTACCCATTGAAGAACTTGACTACCAAGTTTCTGGCAATTGTCTTTTTCCCATCATAGGAAGTAGTTTGCTCAACCAAATCTTACACCTGTGCAACCCCCTCTCAATGGTGCACATTGTTCTCCCTCCCAAATAATTCTAGGTTATGCAAAAGTTAATAGAGCTTTTAGTTTAGAATATGCTGCCTTTGTAATCCTAGAGCAACTTACACCAAAAACGAAGTTCGACTCATAATGTGCCTTGCCCCTAGCTAGGCCAAAGGAAATCCTTTTTTTGATGGTTATGGTAGTTCTAACATTCTTTAAGCACTCTCCCATGGCCTATGACCTAAAATGAAGCCCTTGATTGATGAAGTAAAAAAGAATTTTAAGAAAGCAACAAAAAAAAAAAAAAAATTGGACCATTGCAAGCCCTTCTCGTCGACAAAGGAAACTCCATTCACTCATAGAAACATTGAGGAATCCTTAGCTAAAGGTTTAGGATTTTGATGGTTTTCAATAGAACACCTGACGTGACAATTTCGATCTTTTATTGCCATCCTAAAAAATTAGTCTAGACAGGGCACCCTATCTTGAGATCAGTCTTTGAATGCTATATCTACCAATTTTTACTTTGTTCTTAACAATTTCAAATTTTTACTTTGTTCTTAACAATTTCATTAGGAAGAGAATGTGAAAAAGTTTCTACTAACCATAAAGGTTATAAAGGGACAAGGAAAATTCTCTAAGAATATACAACATATCAACCTTAAAACCTTAAAGATACCTAATTTGGTCCACAAATTGACAATGGCCACCTTAATGAATAGACTTTCTAGTTGTAGCTTCTGCCTCTACAAGAGATTCTTTAAGGCATTTTTTTTTTTTATCTTGTAGAGAGAGAAGTGTTGTAATGCAAAGGAAATAATTCTTGTTAGATGATTAAATAGAATGGTAAGAAATATTGCAATGTTGAGGAGATAATTCTAGTTAGGTGATTAGATGATGGGACTTCTCCAATGGTAGTCATATAACTTTTAGAAGAGAACTTTTAAGTTCCCATTTAGAATGCCTTAAAAAATAAACAGTTATTATGAGAAGTAGTTAAATTAAGTACTTATGTCAATAAGTAGTGTACACAACCTATTTTGTCTGACCATTATATAACAAAACTTTGGGGGCTTTTTAATTTATTCTTTATTTTTTTAATTAAATTTAGTTATTTTTTAGCTATTGGTTATAAGTGCCTTCTAAAGTATTCTTTTAATTGGAATCTCTCATTTTGACTCTCTCAGCCTCACCACCCTGAAATAAAAGTTCATTCATTAGGTCTTTTGTATAAATTGTTATTTACATTCATCCATTGGGCGTTGAAAGTATAAATTTCAAAAGAAAAAAAAAAGAAAATACAAAAGGAAAAAAAGAAAAAAGGATTGGTCTTCAACTTTAAGATGCCAACATAGGGCTTCCCTCATTTGTGTTCTCCTGCATAAATAAAGCATTTTAAAGTTAGTTTCAAATGTCAAAACATTTTTGTTGTTGTATGTGGCTTATATTTTGAGCGAAACACATGTACAAAGAAAACATGGTTTTGAAAACAGAAAAGCTGGTTCGCAGAAAAAATCGTCGACGGTTTGCAAAGTTGCATTGACGGAGTCAAGCTCAGGAAGAAACTGTCGACTGTTTGGTAGAGATCATCGAGGGTTACATTGACAGTTTGGTCTCGAAAAGAAACTGTCGACGTTTAGTCTAAAACCATCGATAGTTTCAGTCTCAATAAGAAACAGTTGACCATTTTGCTTGATGCTGTTTTTAAATTTTGAATTGGGAAGTTGAATAGGTTGGAGTTTCGGAGGAAAAACCTCTGGGGGGTTGATACATGAGCATTTAGGGAACTTTCTAACTACTCTATATGCAAGGTTTTGCATATATACAATGCGGTAACCATTGTTTTGAAGATAGTGAAAATTTCAGCTATTTGCTCTTGTGGACATAGGCATTGCTGAACCACCTTAATCCTTTGTGTCAATGTTTTATTGTCTTTTTTATAATCTGTGTGATTGGGTTTTCCATATTGTTCATCGTTGGTTGCTACATTGCACGATCAGTTTCCGCACAATGCGCATTCATTTGCATAATAGATTGGTATCAGAGCAATTGGTTATAACTGCTAGAACGTTGTCAAGTCTGACGGATCAGGAAATTTCGGACTATGGTAAAGGAGGGTTAAGGACTTGTTAGTGCAGCAGGGTATGGTGAAGGCATTGTACGGAAGGCAACCGAAAGACATGGACGAAACAAGTTGGAAGGAATTGAAAGCGAAGGTTGTGGCGACTATTAGGCTTTGTCTGGCTTATGATGTGATGTATTGCGTCATGGATGAGGAATCATTGACTGCAGTTTTCCAAAAACTGGAAATTCGGTATATGTCTAAGTCACTAATGAACAAGTTGTATCTTAAGTAGAAATTATATTAGCTTAAGATGTCAGAGGGTTTGGATTTGAACCAAAACATCAACGTATTCAATCAGATGATTAGTGATTCCATGCGGGTTGATGTGAAGTTCAAGAAAGAAGACAAGGTGTTGATGCTACTGAATTCCCTACCTACATCGCATACGTATGAAAATTTGGTCACAATTCTGACGTGGGGAAAAGAAACCTTGAATTTGGAGGAGATCACAAGTGCTTTGTTAGGTTTTCATCAGAGGAAGAAAGCCAGCGATGAGATTTCACAAGGTGAAGGGCTTGTGGTGAAGGGTAACCAGGAACGTGGGAAAAGCAAGTTTCGGAGTGGGGTAACAATAAATCTCGGTCCCAGTTTAGGAAGAAGAAGGACATATGATGTGGTGACCTAAAAATTTGCTCTGATACCAACTGAGATGATCCGAAAATTTGACAGCGGAAGATCTCCAAATATATTTATACCAGAGTACTAATTACCTTTATTACACAATATCTCTAATATCAAAATTAAAAACCCTAAAATTCTAAAACATTAAAAACATAACTAATTGAATATTTCTCCTAACTAACTCTTCTATCCCACCCACGCTTCCGCTACGCTACTCTAATTTCGGTTAAGCTCCTTAGGGTATATGAAATGTATGAAAATAATTGGGTGAGACACCTCTCATTAAGTAAGGACTAGATTTTTATCAGTGTGTGACTAAAATGAGCTTGACAGTTAAAATACATTTAATAATTTTACTTTAATAAATATTATTTTTATAAACCGTAGGTCACATATGTAAGAACCCGAACCATGATAGGTGGGTTTATATGTAAAGAGGGATGGGAATGGAATTCTGCAGACTTCGTCGACGAGGCCATAATTCGTTGACGAAAGTAGAAGGCTTCTCGTCGACGAAATTTGGAGGTTCGTTGATGAGAAAAAGCCGAGAGGTTCAGGAAATTTAAATATCAGAGTTCGTCGATGAAATCTCTGCCTCGTCGACGAAATCTCTAAAGACTTCATCGACGAGGACACCAATTCGTCGACGAAGCCTCTCGGTTCAAAGGCTTATAAAAGATATTTTTGGTTTTCTTCTTGGCTAAGTTTTGGAATTTCTCCCTCTCTCTCTCTCTCTCTCTCTCTCTCTCTCTCTCTCTCTCTCTCTCTCTCTCTCTATAGGATTAAAGCTCTCTCCCTCTCTCTCCTCGATTGCTTCGCTGTTTGTCATTGGAATCGCAAAACCAAAGTTACTGCGAGGATCAGTGAAGGATTCTCTACGTTTCTAGCGGATCGGAATCTCGATTCGAGCATTTTCGGGTTTCAGGAAAAAATCGAGGAAAGACTCAGTTTTCATTTCTGATTCAGTATATGTATAGTAGTACAGATTATAAACATGTACTGTACTGTAGTTTGTAGGATTTGGAGTCTCGGTTCGTAGTTTTAAGGATCGTAGAGTTCGTAGTTGGTTTTTAGGTTAAGGTAAGGAGATTCTGTTTATATCAGTCCATTTTTGAAATCACGATCGGTAAGCTTGTAGGCTACGATCGTATGTATGTTTTGGCTACTTATTTGGGAAAATCTATTGGGTAAAACTACAGGATTTTCGGGTTACAGTTTTTCAAGAAAATTTGGGATTTCGGGTATCATCTCTATTTTGTTTGGAAAACTGTTGGTGGTGTTTAAACTGTATTATTGAGGTGACCGTAATCCATATTTGCATAAACTGTATACTTGAAATTGTAAATGATATGATTTGCCGTAAACCAAATAAGTGTGGTATGTATGAATGTATGTATTTTGTTCCAGATATTTGTGAAACATCTATGTGGTGGCTAATTACCGTACGCTGAAATGTATAGGGACGTGAGTTCCAAAATGATTCCAGGTTTTGTGAAATCGGTTAGGGGCGGTTAATCATTGTAGGCCGAGAGTGACCGACTCTATATTCGAGGGTGTGAAATATCACTAATCTAATTTTGGTTAGTCACCGAAGTGGTATAAGCTATATGCTACATCGTATGTTGCAATGGATTCACAGTGGGCCTAGGTCGTCGCAGCGTAGTTTTGCATGTGGCAATGTAATCGGGATGAGACTAGGTGACCTTGTGTAGTTGCGTATGTAGCAATGTAATCACTATTGGGCCTGAGTCGTAGATCTTCGTAGTTGCATATGTAGTAATGTAATCGCTGTGAGATTAGGTGACGTTGTGTAGCTGCGTATGAAGCAATGGATTCACCATTGGGCCTTGATCGTCGCATTGTAGTTGCGTATGTAGCAATGTAATCGCTGTGAGACGAGGTGGCCTGGTGTAGTTGCGAACTAGTGTGACGACACTGACCGTATGTATGTATGTATGTTGGGTATCGTATGAACTGAAATAGTTTTTGTGAAAATACTGGAATTGTATGAAACTGTACGAATTGTTTCAAACTGTATCGTATGTATAGTGTTATGAAGTATGTAAATGACACTGGTATGCCACACACTGATATAAACTGTTTTCTTCCTTACTGAGAGGTGTCTCACCCCGAATGTACATACAATATTTTCAGGGCCTTCAGGTAGCGGTAAGTAGCATCCTAGCGTCTGGAAGCAAGGAGTGTTGTAGCTACTGCTAGTACCTTTTAGGTATGAGTTTTGATACCCAGGTTGTCAGGATAGTTTGTAGACACTTGGGGTATGTTTTGTATTATGGGAATGTGTATCCTAGCTTGTATAGCATAGACTCTGGTATGGTATCGTTTATGTATAAAGATTGTTTTTCCGCTGCGTATGTTGGATGAGTATGGATGTGTCCATCCGTTCACGCCACGGGGTCAGACTCCCTTTGGTATTGTATCATGTATGGTTTAAATTGATACAGAGACAGGTTATGTTACTTTATTCACACCTGGGATCCATTTTCGAGTTCGAGGCGTGATAGCTTGGTATGAGAGCTAACCAGGTTGTTAGGTCTTGTAGACTTGGTTAGGAGTATTGATGTGTACATACCAGAGTATAGGATGTAGGAAATGGGTAGTGTTGGTCGAGGGTTGTTCTGTTGCTAGAACGGGATGTGTCGGCGGTATTCCGTGTTTTTCCTGGGATAACGATTCTAGTGAAGACAGGGCAGACCATTGATGACTTTCATGTCGGTGTGATGGGACAAGCTTAGACCTTTGAGAGTAATAGTTGACATGATTAGGTGTATGATTGTGTTAACTGTGTATGATATAGGAATTCTAACCGATTCCTATTCTATTTTCAGAATGGAGCCCAAGGATAATCACTTAAAAAGAGTGGCTCCGAGGAGACGGCAAGTGATGAGTCTCCTTCTGTGTCTCATGGTTTGGCGAGACAAGTGATTCGAGAGATTGGGCAGAGTGTTAGGAGACGTGAGAGTTCTCCTATTTATACGGGGTGTACCATCGAGAGGTTCACACGCATGCTCCCTCCGACATTTACGGGAGGACCCGATCCGATAGTGGCAGAGGACTGGGTCGAGAAGACCGAGAGGATTTTGGAAGTCCTCCACTGCACTGAGAAGTAGAAGGTCTTGTATGCTACCTTCCAGTTGACTGGGGAGGTAGGACGATGGTGGACTGCAATGAGCCTGTTGGAGAGGCAGAGAGCTGGTCCATCTAGTATGATGTGGGGCTGTTTCAAGGAGGTATTTTTCGAGAGATACTTTCCGGTCTCCACTCGGGATGCGAAGGCCGATGAGCTTTTGGGCCTAACACAGGGTACTTTGACAGTGCAGAAGTATGCTACCAGATTTATCGAGTTGTCTCGATTTGCACCGTACTTGGTTCCGAATGAGCATGAGAAGGCTTGAAGGTTCAAGAGGGGTCTGAGGAAAGACATCCGCCGTCTTGTGGGGATGCTGCAAATCCGTGAATTCTCTATCCTGGTGGATAAAGCCACTATAGTTGAGACCGACCTTCAAGGAGATGAGATAGTACAGGTTTAGGGGAAGAGGCTAGTATCTTCTGGTCCTCAGAGTGGACCTCGGCAGAGTCAGTGGAAGAAGAAGAAGAAGAATTACAGCTATGGTTATCGGCAGAACACTGAGCGGCTGAGTTCTCAGGGGGAACCATCCTCCGCACCGTGTGCCAAGTGCCGTAGATGGCACGAGGGTGAGTGTCAGCCTTTTTTGGGTGTTTGCTACAATTGTGGCCAATCGGGCCACATGGCGAAGAGCTGTCAGAAACCGAGGAGGATTATGCCTGCACCGAGTTAGAGCAGTGGAAGTAACCAAGTGCCTCGGGTGAATTTCCAGGCAACCATGGCTCCGGTGAGAGTATATTCACTTACTCCAGTAGATACAGAACACGCTGGGAACGTGGTGACAGGTACCATGTTATTGCTTTCGAATAGAGCTGTTGTTTTATTTGATTCAGGGGCAACCCATTCATTCATATCTGCTAGATTTGTGAAGTTGTGTGAGGTGGAAACTTGTGTGATGAATGAGATGTTGTTTGTAACTACGCCAACTGGGAGTGTAACAGTTTGTAGTAAGATGTTAGGAAAATGCCCAGTTGTGATTCAGGAGAGACTGCTATTGGCAAATCTTGTAGTATATGACATGTCGGGTTTCGATGTCATATTGGGGATGGATTGGTTGTTCTCCAGCTATGCGGTGATTGATTGTCGAAAAAAGGTAGTAGTTTTCAGACCTCCTGGGAAGCAGGAGTATGAGTTTGTAGGATTGTGTGTGCATTCAAAGCCACAGATTCTATCGGCTTTGTAGGCGAGGAGGTTACTCTTGGATAGTTGTCAGGGGTACCTACCTTGTGTGAAGGAACCGCCGCGGGATGAGTTGAGACTCAAGGACATTCGGGTGGTCAATGAGTTTTCGGATGTATTTCTAGACGAATTACCTGGTTTACCTCTGGATCGTGAGGTGGAGTTTACGATTGAGTTGCTGCCTAGTAAGGCACCAATCTTTAAAACTCCGTACCGGATGGCTCCAGCAAAACTTCGAGAATTAAAGGAGCAGTTGCAGGAATTACTGGATAGGGGATTCATTCGACCTAGTGTTTCACCCAGGGGAGCTCCATTATTATTTGTGAGGAAAAAGGATGGGTCGATGCGTATGTGTATTGAATACCATGAGATCAACAAAGTGAAGATGAAGAATCATTACCCTTTGCCTCGTATCGATGATCTTTTTGACCAGCTGCAAGGAACGTAGGTCTTTTCGAAGATTGATTTGCGGTCAGGATATCATCAGGTGAGGGTTAGATCGGAGGATGTAGCAAAGACTGCTTTTTGAACCAGATATGGTCACTACGAGTTTTTGGTCATGCCTTTTGGGTTGACAAATGCTCCGGCAATGTTTATGGATATGATGAATAGAGTTTTCCATGAGTACCTAGATCGATTTGTAGTGGTATTCATTGACGACATTCTGGTATACTCGAGGAGTACGGAATAGCATGTGGAACATTTGAAATTAGTGTTATAGATTCTATGGAAGAAGAAGCTGTATGCTAAGCTGAAGAAGTGTGAGTTTTGGTTGAATCAGGTCGCGTTCTTAGGCCATGTGGTGTCTGAGGGCGGTATTTCAGTTGATCCCAGTGAGATTGAAGTTGTGGTCGACTGGGCTAGACCGAAGAGTATGAGGGAGGTTCAAAATTTTCTGGGACTGGCGGGTTACTATCGTTGGTTCGTGGAGGGTTTCTCTAAATTGTCTGGACCTCTGACACGATTGACTAAGAAGGGGGTGAAGTTTGACTGGACTAGTGATTGCGAGCAATGCTTTCTCGAGTTGAAGCACCGGCTGGTTACTGCTCCAGTATTGACCATTCCTTCAGGGGATGGGGACTTTGTGATTTATAGCGACACATCTCTAAAAGGTTTGGGATGTGTGCTTATGCAACAGGGTAAGGTGATAGCTTATGCTTCTCGGCAACTTAAGGAATATGAGAAGAATTACCCTACATATGATTTGGAGTTGGCTGCTGTAGTATATGCATTAAAGATCTGGCGACACTATTTGTACGATGTTCAGTTTGAGATTTTCACTGACTATAAAAGCCTCAGGTACTTTTTCACGCAGAAGGAGCTGAATATGAGGCAAAAGCGGTGGCTAGAATTGATCAAGAACTACGATTGCACGATTAGTTACCATCTGGGAAAGGCTAATGTGGTAGAAGATGCATTGAGTCGGAAGTCAGAACATGCAGCAGTATCTGCAGTTGTAGATCAGCATCATGTCAGGCGAGATCTGGAAAGCCTGGGTGTGGAATTGGTGTTTGGTGATCATCAGGCTTTTGATGCTAGCTTGGTGATCCAGCTGACTTTGTTTGATCGTATTAAAGCCGCGCAGGCTAATGATGCAGAGTTAGCTGAGGTTGTGGGAAAAGTGCAGAAGGGTTTGGCTGCGGATTTTAATATCTCTAACAGAGGTGTGTTGAGATTTGGGATCAGGCTATGTGTTCCAAAGGACGATGAGATCAAGAAGACGATTCTGGAGGAAGCGCATCGTTCTCTGTATATGGTACATCCGGGTAGTACGAAGATGTATCGAGATTTGCGCGAGTCCTTCTGGTGGAGTGGTATAAAGAGGGATATTGCCCGGTTTGTGGAGTAGTGTCTGACGTGTCAGCAGGTGAAAGCTGAACATCAGAGACCGACAGGGCCGTTGCAGCCTTTGCCTATTCCGGTGTGCAAATGAGAGCACATTTCCATGGATTTTATTACCGGATTACCAACAGCGCTTCATGGGCAGAACACTATTTGGGTAATTGTGGACAGGTTGAGGAAATCTGCTCACTTTATACCGATGAAGGTTAGCTATCATTTGAGTAGGCTAGCTGATATGTACGTGCATGGGATTGTGAGAATGCACAGAGTTCCGGTGTCCATTGTTTCAGATCGGGATCCAAGGTTTACTTCTCAATTTTGTAAGAGCTTGTAGGAAGCATTGGGGACGAAGCTTACTTTCAGTACATCGTTCCACCCCCAGACTGATGGACAGTCAAAGAGGACAATACATATCTTAGAAGATATGTTACGGGGTTGTGTATTAGACTTCGGTGGTAGTTGGATTCAGTTTCTGCTACTAGTGGAGTTTGCCTATAACAATAGCTTCCAGGCTAGTATAGGGATGGCACCGTTCGAGGCTTTGTATGGTCGGAGGTGTCGATCTCCTTTGTATTGGAATGAGGTCGGTGAACGTCAGGTTTTAGGACCTAAACTCGTGCAGCAGGCGTCTAAGAAGGTAGGTTTGATCCGGGAGAGGATTAGATCAGCTCACAGTCGGCAAAAAAGTTACGCGGATGTTTGCCGCCGTGAGTTGGAGTTCGAGGTGGGGGGTAAGGTATTCCTTAAAATTGCTCTGATGAAGGGAGCGATGAGATTCGGAAGGAAGGGCAAGTTGAGCCCGAGGTATATTAGACCATTCGAGGTACTTGAGCGAGTGGGTCTGGTAGCCTACAAAGTTGCATTACCCCCAGCACTCTCGAGGGTCCACGATGTATTTCACGTATCCATGTTGAGGAGGTATGTGTTGGATCCATTGCATGTTATCAGTTACAAGTCTTTGGGACTTAAGGATACTTTAGCGTATGAGGAGATACCTGTTCAGGTTCTGGACCGTAAAGCTCAGAAGCTTCGTACCAAAGAAATACCGTTAGTAAAGGTATTGTGGCAAAACCACAAGGTTGAGGAAGCTTCTTGGTAACTAGAGACGGAAATACGTCGAAAGTATCCGCAGTTGTTTGAGTAGTATTTGAATAACAGGGTGGTACGAGTATGTATGTATGTATGTAATCCTCTATTATCGTATTGTATTTAGTGGTTAGTCTCAGGGAGATTCCTGTAGTATTGTGAGCTCCTGAGACCATGTATGTATATGACCACAGTATTCCTCCACCATAAGTGAGGGTATGTATGTATTGTAACAGGGCTGCGTATAAATGGCCACCGTATTCTCTAGAGTATGTATGTATGTATCGTGATAGGGCTGCGTATAAATGGCCACCGTATTCTCTAGAGTGTGTATGTATGTATCGTAGAGGGACTGCGTATAGATAGTCACCGTTTCACCTCAGAGTATGTATGTATGTAATAGTATGAACGTGTTTGTAAAGAGAGATTGCAAATTTCGAGGACGAAATTTTTGTAAGGAGGGGAGGTTGTACGAACCCGAACCATGATAGGTGGGTTTATATGTAAAGAGGGATGGAAATGGAATTCTGCAGATTTCGTCGACGAGGCCATAATTCGTTGACGAAGGTAGAAGGCTTCTCATCGACGAAATTCAGAGGTTTTTGGACGAGAAAAAGTTGTTAGAAAAGGTGTATTCCCAAGAGGGGGGTGAATTGGAATTTTAAACTTTCTTCCTAAGTTCAACTAATCCTACAATCAGTATTACACAAACCTAGGGTCTTTCTATGCAATTCCAAATGTGCTGATAAAATAGAGTATAAGGAAATTTAAATCAGGCACATCATTCACACAATAACATACATGTGTGGTAAATGTAAAATGCAGAAATATAAACAAGGCACACGATATGTTATCGGGGTTCGGCCAACTGTGCCTACGTCCCCATCTCTAGCTCACAAGTCAGAAGATTCCACTAATAGCTCACTTAAGGGTGGAGCGACACCGATTACAACCAAGTTAAATTAACACAGGACTGACCTCAACCTTAACCAGGTCAATTAGCGGGGCTAACCTCAACCTACACGCCTTAACAGGACGACACACCTAGCTTTCCTAACCGGGTCTAAGCCAATCCGGGACTAATCTAGGGCTAGTCTCACTCTTCAGGCCCATGCCTGGATATACAACAGATGTGTCAATCAAATGGTACAGTGATTGTGCTTTCGTGTAAAGCAGATATGTACCCAAATGCGCGCAATAACATACACCACAATATGATTCAATATGTAAGCTCAATGTGGTCTAGATGGTTCAACTCTCAAAATTATTTTCTATCAGTGTAATGCATACGTGAGAGTGTCAAACAAGCAATCTTTATATCACAAGATATTCAACCAATAAGTTCACACAAAGATGTCGAATCTCAAGTATTTCAATCAGCAGGGTATCTCAAGCATGTGAGTATCAATTAAAGTATATGCTTGGATTGCCAAAAGAGTTCAACCTTTGTATTCAACTAGAGATATGAATCAATGAATATTGCAACAAAGATTTTTCTCACACAAACAAATATCTCTTTAAAAAATTTATCAAGATAAAGCACACTAGATATTTGAAGGTATTTTGGAAGTATTTTGCGACCAAAAACAAATACAATCTTCTCAAGATCTTGCAATGAAGGTGCAAGCTTAGAAGATCTATCAAAGTCTTCTTAGGATAGACTTATCAACAAAGTCCCCTAAGAATCCTTAGGTTTTGCTCTCAAATAAAATCGTGTCAAGAAAATAGAACAAGGAGAGCAAACATTTCCAAACACACACTCAATCCACTTACAAATGATGTAGGCACTAATGAACGATAAGCATGAGTGAATGAGGCTAAAAAATGAGTAGTATAGGATTTTAGGTTTTCAGAGAATTCTCCCCTAATCAAAGTAGTTAATCGTTCTTCTTTTTAACAAATGATCTTATATATATAGGCATGGGAGAAAATATGACCGTTGGGGACCTATTGGGTATTATTAGGGAAGTTTAATGATGTTTATAACATTTTAACCCTGTTTAAAAAATATTTAACTGCAGTAAAAATCAAGGCAACCCAAGAGGTCCGGTTGACCAGAATAGGTTCGGTCGACCAAGTCTCATATGGTTCGATCGACCAGGGTACTTTTGAACTGAGGGCTTCGTTGACCAAGGGAAGGCGATTTCTCAATTTTCTAAGATTCGATCGACCAGGCCATTTTGAACTGGCTGGTTCGGTTGACCAAACTGCTGGGATTTCTCTCGAGGACCCTCGGTCGACCAGGTAGTTAGAGTACAAAAAGGGGTCGGTCGACCAAATGGTCAAAATGTTGACCCAAGGAGGTTTCAATCGACCGAGGCTTTTTGAACTACCTGGCTCGATCGACTAGGGCCTTGGTCAACTGTTGACCCAGGCCTGGTTCGGTCGACCAGGACAGAATGAACTGCCTGGTTCGATCGACCGAAAGTGCACCAAGTGTGCATTTCGGTCCCATTTCGAAACATATGAACCCTATTCAAGTGCCTAACAAATATATGTGCAAATGTGAGTGTTCTGGGGTCATTTATGTCCAAAATCAAGACACCGAAAAAGTCCGGCATCGGTCGACCGAAGGGAAAACCCTAAGGTCTTTCTAAGGTCATTTATCATTCATGGTTTGTTTGAGCTTACGTAATAAATCATACATGTGATGTGTGTGAGCTTATTACAAACCAGAGCCTTACTTACTATTACAGACCAATTTTCACAAATGAGTTATATTACAATTTAGATCGATAATCGGTCTTCAGAATTTTACTTGCTTTGTGCCCATTTTAATCTTAACAATCTTAGTTCTTGCACAAAACCTTAAACACCCATTAGATACAATGAGTATTTGTCATAATTAAAACCGGGCGTGACCTATAAGGTCAACAAAAGCCGAGAGGTTCAGGAAATTTAAATATCAGAGTTCGTCGACAAAATCTCTGCCTCATCGACGAAATCTCTGAAGACTTCGTCGACGAGGACACCAATTCGTCGACGAAGCCTCTCGGGTGAAAGGCTTATAAAATATATTTTTAGTTTTCTTCTTGGCTAAGTTTTGGAATTTCTCTCTCTCTCTCTCTCTCTCTCTCATTGATTGTTTCGCTGTTTGTCGCCGGAATCGCAAATCCAAAGTTACTGCGAGGATTAGCGAAGGATTCTCTACGTTTCTAGCGGATCGGAATCTTGATTCGAGCATTTTCGGGTTTCGAGCAAAAATCGAGGTAAGGCTCGATTTTCGTTTCTAATTCAGTATACGTATAGTAGTACGGATTGTAAGCATGTACTGTACTGTGGTTTGTAGGATTTGGAGTCTCGGTTCGTAGTTTTGAGGACCGTAGAGTTCGTAGTTGGTTTTCGGGTTAAGGTAAGGGGATTCTGTTTATATCAGTCCATTTTGGAAATCAGGATCGATAAGCTTGTAGGCTACGATCGTATGTATGTTTTGGCTACTTATTTGGGCATATGTATGTTTTGGCTACTTATTTGGGGAAATCTATCAGGTAAAACTATGGGATTTTTGGGTTACAGTTTTTTGGGAAAATTGGGGATTTCGAGTATCATCTCTATTTTGTTTGGAAAACTGTTGGTGGTGTTTAAACTGTATTATTGAGGTGACCGTAATCCATATTTGCATAAACTGTATACTTGAAATTGTAAATGATATGATTTGTCATAAATCAAATAAGTGTGGTATGTATGAATGTATGTATTTTGTTCTAGATATTTGTGAAACAGTTATGTGGCAGCTAATTACCATACGCTGAAATGTATAGGGACGTGAGTTCCAAAATGATTCCAAGTTTTGTGAAATTGGCTAGAGGCGGCTAATTACCGTACACCGAGAGTGACCGGCTCTATATTCGAGGGTGTGAAATATCACCAGTCTAATTCTGGTTGGTCACCGAAGTGGTGTGAGCTATATGCTACATCGTATGTTGCAATGGATTCACAGTGGGCCTAGGTCGTCGCAGCGTAGTTTTGCATGTGGCAATGTAATCGGGGTGAGACTAGGCGACCTTGTGTAGTTGCGTATGTAGCAATGTAATCACTATTGGGCCTGAGTCGTAGATCTTCGTAGTGGCATATGTAGTAATGTAATCGCTGTGAGACTAGGTGACCTTGTGTTGTTGCATATGAAGCAATGGATTCACCATTGGGCCTTGATCGTCGCAGCGTAGTTGCATATGTAGCAATGTAATCGTTGTGAGACGAGGTGACCTGGTGTAGTTGCGAACTAGTGTGACGACACTGACCGTATGTATGTATGTATGTATGTATGTTGGGTATCGTATGAACTGGAATGGTTTTTTTGAAAATACTGGAACTATATGGAATTGTATGAAACTGTACGAATTGTTTCAAACTGTATCGTATGTATAGTGTTATGAAGTATGTAAATGACACTGGTATGCCACACACTGATATAAACTATTTTATTCCTTACTGAAAGGTGTCTCACCCCGAATGTAAGTACAATATTTTCAGGGCCTTCAGGTAGCGGTAAGTAGCATCCTAGCGTCTGGAAGTAAGGGGTGTTATAGCTACTGCTAGTACCTTTTAGGTACGAGTTTTGATACCCAGGTTGTTAGGATAGTTTGTAGACACCTGGGGTATGTTTTGTATTATGGGAATGTGTATCCTAGCTTGTATAACATAGACTCTGGTATGGTATCGTTTATGTATAAAGACTATTTTTATGCTGCGTATGTTGGATGAGTATGGATGTATGTATGTGTGTATGTGGGCATCCGTTCACCCAACGGGGTCGGACTCCCTTTGGTATTGTATCATGTATGGTTTAAATTGGTACAGAGACAGGTTAGGTTACTTTATTCATACCTGGGACCCATTTTCGAGTTCGGGGCGTGACAATATATATAATTAAATATACAATCTCTACTCCAAACATCATTTAAGCCTATTAAATGTTCACAATCACATAAATAAATAAATAAATATGTATAAAAGAACTCTTTTTTCCCTATGCATGTCATGTTTACCCCCAAGAACGAGTTGTGCAGTTTGAAGACTAGACTTAACTGGTTAGCCGACCGACCATCCAGACTAAGTCAAATATCATGTCTATAAGTGAGATTTGCCTATTATTGGAATTGGTGTGATCCCAACAGAGGGGGTGAATTGGGTTTTAAAATATTTTGGCTAATTTAAATATTTTCTGATTCACCATAGTTCATATTTCATTCAATATTAAAAGTGTGTATGTAAAACGATTAGACTATCAGTGCAGACATACACGTGTGAGCACATCTCATTTAAATTAAATGTGTGTATGCAAATAATTATAACAGTAAATAAGCAAGTATACACATATAGAAACTAAAGTGCAGTAATTAAATGAGATAAGGAGAGAGACACACACGATATTTGTTATCAAGATTCGGCCAAACCAACCTACGTCCCCGCCTTGGGCATACCCCCCAAGGATTTCACTAACCTTGCTAACTTAAACAGACGGAGTAGAAACCGTTACAACTTCTCCTTATGGGGCGAGATAAACCTCAGCTCAATTACTAGGCTGAGCCCAACTGGTCTCCATTAGGGGGCTGAGACACTCCAGTTTAATTTCTAGGTTGAATCGAACCAGTCTCCCTTACAGAGCAGAGACACCCCAATTCAATTTTCGAACTAAACCGAACAGGTCTCCTTTACGGGGCGAAGACTCCCTATTTCAATTCCAGGCTGAACATAACCAATATAGTAAAACCATTTTTGTACATATTACAATGCTTTTGAATACAAGCATAGATATACACATTAAAGCTCAAATACATACACTCTAATATGATATGAAATATGCTCAGTAGAGTAAGGGTGCTTAAATAATTTTTGCACAACTAGTATATGTGTGTGTATAAAAGATATGTTCTCCAACAAAGATTTTTGCAAATAAAAATATTTGGAGAATTTGGAGTTTAAACTCAAGAAAAATATTTGCGCAATAAACAATTTCTCCTGAAAAATGTTTATCAAGAAAATAGTCAGGAGAAACTCAAGCAATACTCTCAAAAATAATTTTCAAGATAAAAGCTAAGTGAGAGTAAATGCTATGGATCAACATAAATACCCAAAAATAAAATATACTCTCTTCAAAAGAATTTTTGAAACAAATGAATGGAAGAGAGTTGGAGAGATTTTTTTAAAAGATTTTGCATAAAAAATAATAATTTTAGCAATAAAAACTAATTTTGGGGGAACTTTGATTAACAAATGTTTAGAGAGAATTTGGAGTTAATCAAAGTTGCTAATCTAGAGTAATGAAGGGATATTTATAGTTTTTCTAAAAATTATGGTCGTTAGGGACACGCTCGGTATTTTTAAAAATGTTTAATTAAAAATTAAGCATGTTTAGGTGCTGGAAATTACCCAACCCAAGAGGTTCGATCGACCAAGGAGTTGGCCGGTCGACCATCCAAGCCAAATATTTGAGTTCTCAGGCTAAGTTCGGTTGACCAAGAAGTAGGTTGGTCGATCTAACGAAAGGTGATTCGGAACCCTTTGTGGGTTTGGTCAACCAAGGCAACAGGCCGGTTGACTACTCATGTGGTTCGGTCGACCAAGGTATTTTTGATCTAGGAGGTCAGTCGACCGTGGAAGGTGAAAAGAGTCAAGTCCAGGGTTTGGTCGACCGTGGAAGGTAAGTTCAAAACTGGTTGGTTGAACGAGTCTTGGTCAATAAGTTGACCTGGGCAAATAGTGCTTCGGCCGACCATCGGATTATAACATACGAATGGTCGTTCAACTGAGGGCATTGAAATTTACTATTTTGCCCAAAAATCCAACGTAGGTCGATCGAAGTCACCTAAAACTGTTCCAAAACCTTTGTTCGATTTTAGTTTTTATGAAGAGGATTTTTGGTTAAACTCTAGGTGCCCTAAGGTCATTTGGTTCCCTATGGCCAAAGTATGGTTCTGTCTGAGCATACAATCATATCATGCAGATGCATGCATTATTACAAACCAAATGATAAAAATAAATGCATATACAATTAAAAATAAATGTCTTCGTCTTCCTTTTGCTCTTCAAGATTCCATGGAAAACGCCTGAGTGTATAGTCTTCTCATCCTTCCTAGCTTCCATTTCCAATCCACTTATGTGTGTGTTGAATTATAATCTATTTAATCACTAAATACACACATAAGTAACTCGTGCTTTGTCAGCATCAAAACAGGGATTAGACTCAAAAATTCAACAATCTCCCTCCTTTTTGATGATGACAAACGCACTAGAGTAAAATGGATACAGCCTAAAAAGGCTCCCACTAAGAATATGCATTATTGAAAATAAACACTATAGCATAGACATATTAAGAAAGAAGACATTACATAATGTATGCATTCAAAAGCACATGCTCAGATTTGCCCCTATATATGTCCCTCACAAAAGATTTTTCATTTTGCTCATAAGTTTCTCCTTCTTTTAGCATCAGCAAAAATGGTAAAGCTAAGTAGAAATCAATTTGAGTATTTAAAAACAGACTTAGCAAAGAAAACTCTCCCTTTTAAAAATAATTTTTAATTTTCTTTGAAAAACTCTCCCTCTTTTTAGTATAGATTGTGGGCATAAAAATTTGAACTGTTTTTTTTTTTAAATATAGCCATTAAACATACAAAACAGTTTAACTAGTCATTTAATATAAAGAAATGACATGATGAACAAGGTCAGATCAGAAATATATACAAACCATTGCAATTCTAGCATTTCATAAGACCCGCAGAAAATTGGAATTTAAAAACATGCGGCATATATAACAAAAATGTAAGTTTGAGCATAAAAATGATCTAACAAGTTCACATGCATTTTTATGAAAAATCCATAAACCAGTTATGCAACACCCTTTTAAAATTTGAAATTTCATGACATAAAATCTTAAAAATGAATAGCACGAGTCATGAAGACATTTAAGCACAAAAGCAAGAAAACATGACATGTTCTATGTAAGTTCATTTCTTGCAAATAAATAAATATATATATATATATATATGTATATAAGTATAAATATATATATATATATATATATATATATACCCCCTTATGATTTTCGATAAAGATAGGGGGCGATGCTTGCTAAAAAAGAAACTTTAAATAAAGTTCAGGCAAGCAAATATTTTTCTGGTTCTAAATTTAAGCACAAAATACTTCGATAGATAACCAGAAAAACAACCATATTGATCCTAAGGATATGACAATTTAAATTAAGATCATATGGCTTGATCAAAGAACTTGTGGCCAAAAAATATATTTTAACTAAAGATTTTCAATAAAATCATTTTATTAAGCACACACCACAATGAATTCAGAACATCAAATCTAAGTAAGAAAATTTTGTGAGCACAACAAGATAGGAATTTATTTTCAGATGCCCCACCTATCAATTTGACTAAGTGCTTAGATTCTTTAACTACTTATATTGATGCTGATTATGAAAGTTCATTGAGAGTTCAAACAGTATAAGTACTATTTTTCATTCCTAGCCAATTTTATTGAATATATGTTAAACGATTTGTGTTCCACTAGAAAAATCTTTCCTAGAATACATGCGCTAAAAATAAAACACTAAGTCATGCATGGTGTTCATATGCCCCTAGAACAATCCATATCATGGATAATTCAATGAAGACAGAATATGATGTTCAGGGTACAAAAGAATTTTAGACTCAAAAAGTAGTAACAATGAAAATGTGAGTCCATGGGTTAGTTGCTTCTAATCATTTTCTCAACGATGGGGCTTATGCACCCCAGTATATTTTCATGTACACATAAGTACATTCACGGTCAAGGATGAATTTCATTTAAGCATAATCAACCTATGTTCATCCTTTATAACAAGACTTAACATACAAGAGAATATTAGCATTTAGCTCTTGTTCATTTTCTCTAAGAGTGGGGCTTAAACTCCTCTTGTATATTTGCACGCATACATACTTACATTACAGTCAAGGATGATGTTCATTTAAGACCATTCCTTATATATTCCTCCTATAAAAGGATTTCAGTATGCAGCAAATAATAAGCATTCAACACATGTGCATGACATATTGCATTTCATTTTAACATATGATAGCCAATCAAGGCTATACTACAAAGGTAATGCAATAGGGGATCAATTATGAGGATGACACAACTCAAAATATGCAATGAGTGTGTACAATACGAAACCTCTCCCCTAAGTCATGCAATTGCTCATAGTTACATGGACTTTGAATATTATAACATGATGATTGACCATTTGGGTCCTTCATGAAGTTCATATCCCAAGGTTAGGACCGAATGGCATCCATGAACTAAGTTTCTCCTAGGTCCACAAAATGTGTACATGTTTTCAGTTCAGCGCTAACAAATAGGATTTAACATGTACTAATCTATTTAATTATCTAGCAACCTAGGAAATGACATGAAGACTGTGCATGTTTTTCCGTTAAGCACATACCATTTATAATTCAACATGCACTAGCTAACTAACTAATTATTTTGCATGCATTATAAAAATAATCATAAAGTTCACCTAGCATGCATTTTATCATCATTTATTCGAGTACATGGCTTCATTTTTGGGAAGATTTCTTCCAAAATTTTGGCAGTATGCCGTCTATAAATAAGACATTTTCTCACTTTTACCATGTACCTAATACTTGATAGGTTTAAGCAAACAATTCACAATAATCTCCATCATGCAGATACCATTCAAATTGAGCATGCAAGAACCTATAATATCTACTAGCATGCAATTTACATTACTGCATCAGCTATGCAGGAGGCATTTAGTACAAGTACGCACATCAGTAAAGCAGGCAAAAATATTTGTCCTTCGAATGAAATTATCATTTAAGCGAAGAATGGACAATAGGCATTCAGCTCAAAGCAGTTTATATCAAGACTATAATCCATCAATCAATATGTAATTAATCTTTGAGCAAAGGATGGATTGTGAGCATTTAGAGCAGTGATTACAATTTACTATCCATCAAAGAGTTTAAACATTCCATAAAATATGTGAAATTAGAATAGCTTTGCCAAGAGGGAAGGGGGGTGAATTAGATTATTTGAAAATTTAACCTCTTTTCAACTTCTTACTTGTTTTAATGCAACAACAAGAAAGTAAATCAATCAGCTTATGATCACAACCAAATCACACCACAAAGTACTGAAAAAATTAAAAACACAATCCAACCAACCAAAGTACGAAAATCAATCAATCATTCAAGAATTTTATGTTTTTTGGTAGCAGCCCTGTAGTTGTTTGCAAACCCTACTTTGAATGGAATTTTAATGTGTTTTCTATTAATCAAGATTTCTGCAAATTAACCAACGTACTCCCTTATGAGTTTACGCAAACGGTTAATTAAAATGTACTTTCTAAAATTAAGAGTCTTCTTTGAATTTTGATTTTAAGCCCCGCAACCTGCACTTAGCATACACAAGAATATATGGTGCAAAAAATAAAAAGAGTAAAGATGAGAAGAGCACTGAGATTTATGAGGTTCGACTTATCCCCAGTCTACGTCTTTGCCTTTGGTCAATTTCACCAAAGTATTCCACTAAGTATGCTCCTTTTTGGGAGGAACAAGCCTTTTACAATATTCCCTCTATTTCAGGAAAAGAAACCTCTCCAAGTGATCAACCCCCGCTTAGTACAATGATCCAAACAAGCTTTGACCCGTCAATAATACAATGAAAAGGCTACTATGATCTGAGTGCAAGGAAACTCTCAAAACAGAGTAGAGTTGTACAAGTTAGAGCACAAATTATATTTCAATAAAATAATAATAAAGAAAGTATGAAACTCAAGAATAAAGATCACCAAAGGTTCGTTGATTAAGAAAACTTAGAGTAAGAACTGTGGTTTGATGATTCAACAATGATTTCAGAAGTTATCTCCCAGATGGAGTCTGAGCAATAGAGAGCTTTGAGAGATTGTAAGCTTTGAATGCAAGTGTGCTAAGTAATTGCTTAGTTGATTGAATTCTTGGAATTAAAGAAGTATTTATAGGCATTTTAGGATTAGTTTCCTTGTTCCCCAAGTGACTTGGAGTGTCCACCAAGTTTTTATAACGTTCATATTTGAAAAACCAAAATTTGAAATTTTCCTATTGGAGTTTAAAAAATCAAAACCTGTGGAGTCAGTCGGCTAACCAGGCGACTGGGTAGTGTATTTCTATAGGGTCAGTCTGCTGGACAGGCGGCTGACACCCTTCTGTCTTCCAGAAATTAATATCATAAAATTGTCAGTCAGCTGGCGTGACACAGTTCAAAATGGGTCAGTCGGCTAGGCACTGTCAGTCGGCTGGGCACTGTCAGTCGGCTGGGTGTTTTCAGTTCATCGAGTTAGTCGGCTGGATAGTTAACTTTGCTGTAGGTTTTTTGTCCGTCGGCTAACTAAACCAAGAGTGTTTCTGGTCAGTCTGCTGACTAATCATTTTTCTGATTTTTCATTTTTGGTTTTCAAATTTAATTTTGCTCACTTGTTTTGATCTTTCATAAAACATTTTCCGAGATTTTAAAATAGGTCTCTAAGTCCATGTATTTCCCCTAAATAGTTTCATATTTCTAAATTAAATTTGATATGAAGTACTTACAAACAACTTTATTAAATATGACTCTTAAGTACTAAATCTTCAATTCTCTTGTTGTCCCTTTTGACTTCGAGTCCCTTTAAGCTTTTTCATTTGTCTTTAAATACTCAAATACTCGGTGAAGCTTTCACTTGATTTGACTTCGATTTCCAGCTTGCATTCATGTCAAAAGTGAATGATGAGTTATGTATTCCTGAAAAAAAGTCACTCAATAACACATGTTAAAACATCTTCATTTGTTATCATAAAAAACAAGATTGAAAAAGTCTAGTTAGGCCAACAATACGGATAGTGATTTGTAGTTCAAAAATAAACTCTCTGCTCCCCTTTAGTTTTGCAACCAAAGAATTTTATACTCAATTAATAAAATTTGGCATAGCAAATATTTTCTAATATGAGGTTGAGCTTATGAACTCCTTGAATTTAGTTTATCATTTGAAAAAGATTTATCATTTAAGCTTAATGATGAGTTTAGGATTATAAAATGTATAGAATATAAATTTCCTAAACCCCCAAATCTATGTGATGGACAAATCATGCTATATTTAAGATTTTTGAATTTAGGCATATATAGCATCAAAAATCTTATAACAATTAAAAAACATTTTGTCTATTTGAATGGAATTTATTTAACATGCCTATGAGATTTAATTTAAGAGTTGATAGTTTTATATAAGCATGTTATAGCCAATATTATCATATATTAACCAATCATAATGATATGTGTATATATTAAGGTTAGATTGGATATGATCACTAAAACTCACGTATTGGCTTGATTTTCCTATGGTTCTTAGTATGATAATAGTGTATATTAAAATTTATAATTTTAAGCATAAAACACTATTTAAGCATTTGAAGCATTATGACCTCTTATATATTTTATCCTAACATCTTATGAGTATTAAAAATGTTCCTATTTAACTTCTCAGAAGATGGCATACCAATATCACATCATTCATAAACAATTCAACATAATATACGCATTATGAATCATGTCATGAATTAACAAGTAAAAAGAAGGTGGCTAGATATACCTTTACGTTTTACTCCTTTTTAATCATTTAAGCTTGGAGTGGGGTCTTTTTCTCTCTCAATTTTTCAAAATTTTTATGGTTCCCAAAATCGTTAGCACTTAAAATAATCATAAACTTTGTAAAAACATTAGTAACTAAGGCAGAATACAAAACATGCATGACACATAGGATGATATGCATTAAAACCAGGTCATGCACATTTATTTCATTTTCAAATATGGGAACTATACATTTTGAAAACATTTTAGATGGGAAATGAAAACTTTGATTGACCCTTTCCAAATCCTCCAAATAATGGATTTTACAAAAAAAAAATTTATTTTTAATTTTCAAATAATAAAATCTTCACAATAAAAGCAGTGGAGGATTTGCAAAGGTTTAACCCTCAAAATAGGGATACATCAAAAAATGAGTCGTTGCAATCTTTATGCAAATAGCGGTTAAGCTTATTGCAATTAGACTCTAATACCAATTGTTGGAATTGGTGTGAACCCCAGAGGGGGGGGGGTGAATTGGGTTTTAAACCTTTTTGGCTAATTTAAATATTTGCTGATTCACCACAGTTCATATCCCATTCAATATTAAAAGCATGTATATAAAACGATTAGGCTATCAATGCAGACATACACATGTGAGCATATCTCATTTAAATTAAATGTGTGCATGCGAATAATTATAATAGTAAATAAGCAAGCAAACACATATGGAAACTAAAGTGCAGTAATTAAATGAGATAAGGGGGGGGGGGGAGAGAGAGAGAGAGAGAGAGAGAGAGAGAGGTGATATTTGTTATCAAGGTTCTACCAAGCTAGCCTACGTCCCTGCCTTGGGCATACCCCCCAAGGATTCCATTAACCTTACTCACTTAAACAGGAAGAGCAGAAGACGTTACAACCTCTCTTTACGGGGCGAGGTAAACCCCATCTCAATTATCAGGATGAGCCCAACTGGTCTCCCTTACGGGGTGAAGAAGCCCAAGTTCAATTTTAGGGCTGAAACCAGTCTCCTTTACGGGGCAGAGACACCCTAATTTAATTTTTGGGCTGAACCGAACTGGTCTCCTTTACAGGGCAGAGACTCCCCAATTCAATTCCGAGCTGAACCCAACCGATGCAGTAAAAATATTTTTTTACATATTACAATGCTTCTGAATACAAACAGAGATGTACACATTAAAGTTCAAATACATACACTTTAATATGATATGAAATATGTTCAGTAGAGTAAGGGTGCTCTTAAATAATTTTTGCACAACTAATATATGTGTGTGTATAAAAAATATGTTCTCCAACAAATATTTTTGCAGATAAAAATGTTTGGAGAATTTGGAGTTTAAGCTCAAGAAAAATATTTGTGTAATAAAAAATTTCTCCTAAAAAATATTTATCAAGAAAATTGTCGGGAGAAACTCAAGCAATACTCTCAAAAATAATTTTCAACATAAAAGGTAAGTGAGAGTAAATGCTATGGATCAAAAAAATAAACACCCAAAAATAAATATACTCTCTTCAAAAGAATTTTTGAAACAAATGAACGGAAGAGAGTTAAAGAGATTTGTTTATAAAAATTTTCCCAAAAAAAAAAAAATTAATTTTAGCAATAAAAACTGATTTGGGGGAACTTTGATTAACAAAGGTTTAGAGAGAATTTGGAGTTAATCAAAGTTGCTAATCTAAAGTAATGAAAGGGTATTTATAGTTTTTCTAAAAATTATAATGGTTAAGGACACGCTCAGTATTTTTGAAAATGTTTAATTAAAAATTAAGCATGTTTAGGTGCTGAAAATTAACCCAACTTGAGAGGTTTGGTTGACCGAGGAGTTGGCCGGTCGACCATCTAAGCCAAATATTTGAGTTCTCAAGCTAAGCTCGGTTGACCAAGAAGCACGTTGGTCGACTTAATGAAAGGCGATCCGAAACCATTCGTGGGTTCGGTCGACCAAGGCAACATGCCTGTAGAGACCCGAAAATTATAACTATTAAAATAATTAGGAAAGATAATAAATATAATAGATAAATAAATAATAAGGGGAAAAGGGAAAATTTTAAAGGAAAAGACAGTAGACCTCGTCGACGAATCTCTTGTCTTCGTCGATGAGAGTCCTTCTAGGGATCGTTGACGAAGTTTAGTCCCTTGTCGACGAAGATATCCTGAGAGAGTGAATTTCATATTTTTGGTTTTGTCGACGAATGCATCCTCTCATTGAAAAATTCCCTTCTGTGGTTCATCGACGAACCCTGTCTTTTTGTTAATGAAGCCACGTGGCAACAACGTGTATAAGAAGATCTGAGGTTGCTTCTCTGCGAAGAAATTCATTTCTCTTCATTTTTCTCTCTCTGAAACGTTTCTCCCTACCTTCTCTCTAAGATTTCGGCTCGAATTCAACCCGAATCAACAAATGAGAACCACTACAATGTTTTAGGGGAGATTCTCCACACATCTAGCGGAGCAGATTTCTAAATTGGGCTTTCTAGGCATTACTCCAAAGTTGAGGTAAGGGTTAGGATTCTTAGTTTGGGGGTTTAAAACAATTATTTGAAGTTTTTAGGTTGATAAAATTTTGAAATAGTAGGTTATTTGGGGTTTATTTGATTAAACTATGGTTTTTGAATCAGGGTTCGGGTGAGCGCCACGGGCATCATTTTGGGGTCTCTATTGGCATAGTTTAGGAAATCAGGTAAGGGGAATATATTAGATCTGGATTTTTGAGGAAATAATCGGTGAAAAATGGAAATTTTATGTATGTATATATATGATTTTCACGTGAGTTCTGAAAAGCCGACCGTTTGAATTATAAATTTCTGAGCCCAGGGCTGTGCTACTAGATATTATTTGTGAAAATGAAAAGTTAAAATGATAGATTTTCTAGTTAATTATGTAAGAGATTAAATGTATGTTTTCAGTATATGAATTATGAATGTGGGTTGGCTTATTTTACAATAAATGTATGAAATATGTTGTTAAATTGTGTGGCATGAGTAAAATGAAGTTTTTGTGTTAAACTATGATATATGTATGAGATGCAGGAAATGCTGGAAATGCATTGAGAATTAAAATGTGATATGATTTATTTTGCATGTGTTTGATAATGTTAGATTACAATGTATGGTTTGAGAACTCCGATGGACCAGAATAGGCACAGTACTGTTGCGGGTATTTATGGAAGTGCTAGTTCACCCACACGTCTTAGAAAGAGTGTGGAGATGGAATGATCGATTGTGTTGGGAAGGGTAGGGTCCCCCTAGAGTCTAGGCCAGTATGGGAACACCAAATTGGACCTACAAACTGTATAATATGGTTGATATGAGAACAGTAGATATGGGAATAGCTGATATGAGAACAACAGATATAAGAACAGTAGACAAGAATGATATGATATCAGAATATGTGAAAGTAGACACGAATACAAAAATGAGAAGTGTAAAATATGAATGTGAATGTGAGGGATAATATAGAGATAAAAGATACAGAGAAAAGAAAGAAATGTATTATATATTGTAATATAGTATGTGTTTGATGCAAAGTAAACACTCCTCCCGAGGGCTTGCTGAGAAAGATGAGTGCCCTGATAGGTATCAGATGTAATTGTGAGTTGCATAACGTATTAGGGCAGAGGGAAGCTACTTGTATGGGTGGGTAATCTTCCCTATTCTTGGGAACTTGAAATTAGAATAGTGTTCCCAAGAGGGTGGTGAATTGGGTTAATTAAAAAAATTTAAATTTTTTTTAACTTCTTACTTGTTTTAGTGCAACAACAAGAATGTAAGTAAATCAATCAATTTATAATCACAACCAAAACACACCACAAAGTACTAAAAGTTAAACAATCCAATAAGCCAGAAAATGAAAATCAATCAATCATTCAAGAACTTGATGCTTTCAACTTTTGATAGCAGCCCTGTGTTTATATGCAAGCCTTGATTTGATTTTGATTTACATGCACTCTCTTAACCAAGATTTCCACAAATTAACCAACATACTCCCTTGTGAATTTTTGCAAAAGGTTAATTAAAAACGTACTTTCTAGAATTAAGAGTTTTCTCTAAATTTTTACTTAAGCCCTGCAATCAACAATATGCATTCAACAAATACAAATATCGTGTAGAAAGTAAAGGGTAAAGTAGAGAGAAGAACACCAAGTTTTTACGAGGTTCGGCTTATCCTCAGCCTACGTCCTCACATTTGGAAAACTACCAAAGGATTCTACTATATTAGTTGCTTTGTTGGGCGGAACAACACAGTTACAACCACTCCTTAATTAGGCTAGAGCCCGCCTCTCCAAACGATATTCCCTCGTTCGGTCCAATGATCCAAGCACTTGAACCATAAATCTACAAAATAAGATTTGAAGCAAGGTGTACAAGAGATACTCTCAAAAGAGCTGATTAGTACAAATTCAGAGCTATATACTTCAAAGAAAATCAAATATGAAATTCAGATTGAAGCCCCAAGAGTATATCACCAAAGGATTCTTTCAATGGATGAAAGAAATTGGAATTGTGGCACAATACTAGAGATTAAGAGTCAGCAAAGCCTCAGTAGTTTTCGTGCAAGTTGAGAGTGAAAGAGCCTTTGAGAGTTTGAGAACAATTTGAGAGAGTATGAATGCTATAATTGATTCTTGGTAATTGAATTAATTGTTCTTGGGCGTATTTATAGAGATAGAAAAGTGTTTAATTTGATCCCCAAGTTTACTTGGAGTAGTGTTCAAGTTTTGAACAAGTTTAAGCCCTAAGTAATTAATTTTTCAAAAATATGTTCATTGTGAATTTTAAAATCTGCCGTGTGGCAGTAGCCTGAGAACTTCTAATAAGTCGCCTGTCAATGTATTACACTGATAAATAACACAGGTAGTAGGGTGGTAGTTGCCTGTCACTGATTTTTTAGATTTAATAAATAGGCAGAAGGGTGATAGCAGTCTGATGAAACCTAAACAAGCTTCTAAAAAAACCTCGTCAGGCGCCTGTCAAGGTCCAGGCAGTAGCCTGACGACCTTCTGTCTGTGTATTTTAAAAGCCTTTAAATCGACAGCCTACTGACCATGTGCAGTTAGGCGCATGTCAAATAGAAAACTCGACTTTTAAAAAATATTTGTTATTCTCTCTCTCTTTTCTTATCTATTCTTGGAATGTTAATTTGTTTTCTTTTAAAAATATGTTCCAAGTTTTAAAATTAAGGCCTCTAGGTCTCTTCATTCCTAATGAGCTTTAAAATGAAATTTCATCATTTGAAAACACTTGAAGTACTTACAAACATATACTATTAGACTCTCTTCATTTCTTGAGCTCTCTTTGAAAAACTTCAGCAAATCATTGCTTTGAGTTCCTAAATTTTTAGTATTGATCATTTGTGTTGATTATGATCTTTCAATGTTCCTGCGATCTTCGAGTCTTTCCATGTTGGTCTCTTGAGCTTTTAGAATTGATCACTTGTGTTCATGAAGTATGCTTTTGTTTCAATATATGAAATATCACACTTTTGAAGAACAATAGATAACCTTACTTTGTTATCATCAAAATCAAGAGTTGTAAGCCTTGGTTAGGCCAACAGAACTTTTGCCAATAAACTTTTGTGTGAATGCGTGAGTACGAGATAAACAAACCACCTAAGGGCTTACTGAGTAAGGTAAGTTCTCTGATATGCCTCAGTTGTAACCGTACGTTGCTTAAGGTATCAGAGCAAAGGGATGTTATTTTTATGGGTGGCTAATCATCCCAATCCTTGGGAACTCTTGTTGGTAAAATACTTTGCATGTGCTTGAGTAGGAATAGAAAATGATTTCATAATTGTGATCTTATTTGAAAAGGATAAACATATATGTTGTACACAAACCTCATGATAGTCACACACTAATTTAATGTATTCCATCCCTACTGATATGTGTCTCACCCAATATAAATTCTATCTTTTTAAGACCTTCGCGTGATTGAGCTTAGTGAGCTCGAGGCTGGTATAACATTTTTGATAGAGAGAGAGGGTATAAACTTTGGTTATAATTTTTGGGGTTGTAATATATTTACATTTTTAGAGTTGTAAATGTTGTGAATACTGGATGTTGGTGTATACTTTTGAGATTATATAGATGTAAAACTATGGTATATTATTGAGGAGTTGTTATTATTTCCGTTGCGTAACTGATATGGAGCCAGGTACAGGTAATAGAACACGTGGCACCCAAGCCCCACTTGGTGGGTTTGGGGCGTCACAAAGTGGTATCAGAGTTATATTTAACACTCCGAACCCTAGTTTCGGGTTTGGGGCGTTACAAGGCTGGTTGACTACTCATGTGGTTCGATCAACCAAGGTGTTTTTGAACTAGAAGGTCGGTTATCCACGGAAGGTGAGAAAAGTCAAGTCCAAGGTTCGATTGACTGTGGAAGGTGAGTTCAAAACTGGTTGGTCGACCGAGTCATGGTCAATAAGTTTACTCGGGCAAACGGTGCTTTGGTCGACCATCAGATTATAACGTATGATGGTCAGTCGACCGAGGGCATTGAAATTTATTATTTTGCCTAAAAATCTAACATCGGTCGACCGAAGTCACCTAAAGCTATTCCAAAACCTTTGTTCGATTTTAGTATTTATGAAGAGGATTTTTGGTTAAACTTTAGGTGTTAAAGGTCATTTGGTTCCCTATGGTTGAACTATGGTCATGTCTGAGCATATAACCATAACATATAGATGCATGCATTATTACAGACCAAATGATAAAATAAATGCATATACAATTAAAAAAAAATGTCTCCATCTTCCTTTTACTCTTCAAGACTCCATGGAATGCGCATGAGTGTATATTGTTAGAATTGGTGTGATCCCTAGAGGGGGGTGAATTGAGTTTTAAAATTTTTTTGACTAATTTAAACATTTCACCGATTCACCACAAATCATATCTCATTCATAATGCAAACGTGTATGTAAAATAATTAAACCATAAGCGTAGGCATACACGTGTGCAGTATATCTCATTTAATTTAAGTATGTGCATGCAAATAATTGTGACAGTAAATGAACAAGCATAAACATATAGAAATTTAAGTGCCAAAATTTAAATAAGATAGGGAGAGAGAGACACACGATATTTGTTATCGAGGTTCGGCCAAACCAGCCTACGCCCCCGCTTTGGACATACCCCCGAAAGATTACACTGAACCTGCTCACTTAAACAGGCAGAGCAAAAGTCGTTTACATCCTCTCCTTATGGGGCGAGGAAAACCCCAGCTCTATTATAAGGCTGAACCCAACTTATCTCACTTACAGGGCTGAGACTCCCCAGTTCAAATTTCGGGTTGAACCCAAACGGTCTTACTTACGGGGCTGAGACTCCCCAGTTCAATTAATGGGATGAACCCAATTGGTACAATAAAAATCATTTTTGTACATATAACATGCTTCTAAAAATATAAGCAAAGATGTACACATTAAGCTCAAATACATACACTCTAATATGATATGAAATATATGCTCAGTAGAGTAAGGGTGTTTTTCAAAATAATATTTCAACCTTTGAAAATAATTTGCATGATGAACACTCAAAGGTTTTGACCCTAACAAAAATATTCTCCCTTAAATGTTTTTCAAGAAATCATATGGAGAGAACCAAGATTTACTCTCATAAATGATTTTAAAACAATGAAAGAAATAATGAGAGTAAAATAGTTTTGATGAAGTAAATGCCTTAAATAAAAACTCTCTTTCAAAAATGATTTTTCAAATGAATGAATGAATGAAAGAAATTTTGAGAGAGTATGAAAAATTTGCCCCAAATGAAAGATTTTTGCAATGAAAAATTAGTTTGGGGGAACTTTGATTAACAAAATAATTTGAGAGGATTTGAGAGTTAATCAAAGTTATTAATCAAAGCAAATGAGGGGGTAATTATAGTTTTTCAACAAAATATTACTGTTGAGGACAAATTAGGAATTTTGGAAATGTTTTAATTGAGTTTTAACCTTAATTACCCTGGTAAAAAATTTGCAACCCAAGAGGTTCGGTCACCCGGTCCATAGGGTCGGTCGCCCGAACAGACACACAGGGAAAAAGTTAATTTTCAAGTTTGGGTGCCCGAGGAAAGGTTTGGGTGGCTGAGCCAAGGCGATTTTCCAAACACTTGAGGTTCGGTCACCCGGTTCACAGTTCGGTCTACCAAACTTCACATTTCGGTTGCCTGAGGTATTTTTGAACTAAAAGTTCGGGTGCCCGTGAACAGTGGGAAAAATTAACTTTAAGGTTTGGTTGACCATGAACGTTTAGTTCAATTTTGGTTCGGTCACCCAAGCCTCAGTCAACTTGTTGACTTCTTACTAGTTCGGTCGACTAAGGCATTTATAACCTCCCAGGTTCAATCGCTCGAAGTTCTTTCAAAGTAGTTTTAGGTCCAGATTTTGATTAAAAGTTTTTCTTGTTCATATAGGTATGAGATTTTAGTTCATGGGATTTTTTATGAAATATTTGGAGACCTAAGGTCAGTCTAAAACCTAGGCTTTTAAATTAAGCCCAAAAAATCTAACGTCAGTTGACCTTCGATTGACTGAAGTCTGCTCTAAGGTCAAACTATGGCCTTTGATTCATTAAAGTCAATTTATGGTCTAACTGAGCATATAGTTCATATCACGCAGATGCATGAACTTATTATAGACCAAAATATAAAAATAAATGCAATAAAAATAAAACATTATGTCTTCTTCTTCCTCCTTTGCTCTTTGACTCCATGGAATACGCCAGATTTGTGCTTTAAGACCTGCCTTGACTTCCATGTTCTCTTGATCTTATGTGTGAACTGAATAATATCTGTTCACGCACTAAAACACATACATAAGAGACACTTATGTTTGTCAGCATCAAAACAGAGATCGAACTAAAAAAGCCAACATATATTCTTGTCGTCCCTCCTGGTTTCCATTTCCAGTCCACTTATGTGTGTGTTGAATTATAATCTGTTCAATCACTAAATACACACACAAGTAATTCATGCTTTGTCAGCATCAAAACAGGGATCAAACTCAAAAAGTCAATACCTCACATTTATAGTCATTCTCATACTTATACTCATACCCATGCCAAATCCACTATCCACCGCCAACACTTTCACAACAGTGTGGCTGCACTAATATTCATTTGTAGCTACGACCATCAAGGTTCTTAAAACATATAATACAATTTATGCAATTAAACAGTATAATAATCTGATCATTTTTCCAATCAAACACGTAATAAATATAACACCGTAAAATTCACAATAAAACACATGATAAATATAACACCACAAAAATCCCAAACTTACTCAAATATGTAATAAAATAAAATAAACTTACGCCACACAATTTGTATAATAATTATAATTTTATATGTTCAATCTCACATATTTAATTTAATTCCAATATATTCAAAAACCCCGATATAATCCAATCCTTGCAGTTTAATTGAACTTAGGCATATATTCAAATAATATGGATATGATTAAATTCACGTAATCAAATTTAATCGAGCATAATTTAAAAATAAAATCTAACATAATCTAGCCCACTTACCTTAGCCCTGGAGTAGTGTCTACAACGTCCAAATGATGAAATCTCTCAGTTAAAACATTGAGTAGCGGAGTTAGGACCCAAAAATAATGTCTGTTCTTCAATTCCGCTAAGAAATGAAGGAGAAATTAAGACAGAGATAGATAGATAGATAGATAGATGGAGAGAGAGAGAGAGAGAGAGAGAGAGAGAGAGAGAGAGAGAGAGAGAGAGATGCGAGAGTGTTGACCATATTGGTCACATCCCGTTTTTATCATGACAAATACCTTGGTATTTAATGTCTGTTAAGTTTGTGTGCAGGTTTATATTATCATATCATATGCTGGCACATGAGAAGACTTGAAGACTAAAGACCCTGAAGACTCATTGTAATTTATATTTTGTGTAATTTAGGTCTATAATAGTAATATAGGAACGGTCTGTAATAATTAATGCATGACATGCATGTAGGAACTAAAGCTCAAAGACCGCAGAGACCTTAGAGATCACCTTTCGTTCGACCTTTGGTCGACCGACGCTAGGTTTTTTGGCGTACTTAAAAAGGCCTTAAAAAAGACCCTAGGTACCAGCACTTGCACATAAGAAAGTCCCCAAAATAACTTATAATATCTGGGAAATTGACAGGCATAAAATGAGAGAGGTTAGGTGACCGAACCCCAGGAGTTCAAAACTCCTTGGGCGCCTGAACTGCTGGAAAGTTAGCAGTTTGACCAGGCTTCGGGCGACCTAACCTAAAATGACCCTATCACACTCGGATGACTGAATCTATATCAAAACACTTTTCAACTACCCGGGGGCCCAAATAATCAGGTTCAAAAAGGGCTCGGGTGATCGAATTGGCAAGTTCGGGCTACCGAACTTAGCTTCGGGCACCCGAACCATGGAAAGAAACATTCTGTCTTTTGTTCAGCCAACCGATCTCAGACTCAGAACCCCAAACTTTGAAAAAGCATTTTTTTTGGTTGAGTCTGTTCGGGCGACCGAACCTTGAGTCAGACACCCGAATCTCTCAGGTTTAATTTTTACTGAAAATTAAATGGGATAAACTGGGTTAATTTTATTAATGGCTTTTAAAATAAATTTAATTATCCCCATTGAGTCCGCAACGGTCAAAAAATTCCATTTGCATATATATATATATATATATATATATATATATATATATATATATATATATACATGTTCATTTGCTTAGACTAGCAAGGATTAGCAAAATTGATTATGGTCAAACTCTCTCAAATTCAAAAATCCTTCTTTAGCCTATAATACTCCAAAACACTTATACACATCATCCTTCTTGATCTTGCAAGTGTTGTGAGTATATTTTGTGTGCTAGTGCTTATTAGGTATTGCTAATACTCTCATTGTCTTGCTTGAATATTTGATATTGATTTTGGGGAGTTTAGCATAGTTTATTCCATAGACTTTTATTGATAAAATCTTGTGTTGGGATAAACTCATAAGCTTAAGGATCTTTGCATTATTATTGCAATATTCCTATAGATTTATTTTTTTTGTGCAAAATATTTTACAAAACTAGGTTTCAAACAACTCTTGTGCTAGATACATTTGAGAAAATATTTTTTTGAGTTCGTTTGAATATCATTGCTAGTATCTTTGAAACACTAATATGATATTGAAATTTAATATACTTTGCTTTCAAAGATTAGCTTGTTAAAACACTCTACGTACATTTGAGATTATCCATAATTTTGAGTGTTGATTGCACACGTAGAGCACCGCGCTTATAATTCTTACATCATTGACGTGCATTGATTATATTGTACGTAGTGATACATATCTACTTGTATAAGAAGCGTTTATTTGTACGCAAATTTTATATTGATTGTATTTCAGGCGTGGGCTTGAAGAGGGAAACTAGCCCTATTGAATAGTCCTGGACTAGCTTAGACCCGGTTAGGAAAGCTAGGTGCGCCATCCTGGTAAGGCATGTTGGTTGAGGTCAGCCCCTTGATTTGACCTGGTTGTAACCGGTGCTGCTCCACCCGTTAAGTGAGCTTTAGTAGAATCCTTGAGCTTGCGAGCTAGAGCCGGAGATGTAGGCACAGTTGGCCGAACCCCGATAACATTTCTTGTGCGTGCTTTTAATTTCTGCATTTTAAATTCCAGCATATGAATGTTTATATTTTACTATTGTGAATGATTGGGTTTATAATTGCATACACAAACCCTAGGTTGAGTAATACTGCTGTTAAACCGATTGACCTAGCTGATAATTTTTAAATACCCAATTCACCCCCCTCCCCCTCTTGGGGTTGCACCAAA
The DNA here is from genome assembly GCF_029873635.1 of Malania oleifera. Lineage (NCBI taxonomy): Eukaryota > Viridiplantae > Streptophyta > Magnoliopsida > Santalales > Ximeniaceae > Malania > Malania oleifera. The sequence goes on along the minus strand of NC_080425.1, from coordinate 21,780,281 downwards.
GCTAACAGAGAGAGAGTAGGGGACAAACGTGAGGGGGGGCTTCTATTGAAGGAAGGAGACTTCCTCAGAAGTCTCCTGAGGCTTCTTTTATATATATAATTATATTATATTATATTATTTAATTAATAATAATTATTAATTAATTAATTAATTTTTTTTTTTACACTTCCATGCATATTATTTTTGGGGTCGTTACATACGATGTTTTAAGTGCAAGAAAAAGAATCATATAAAACTAGATTGTTAAGAGAAGAAGAAGAGGAATGCAAAAAATTAAGAGGGTTCATCAAAATATGCGAATGTAGTGGAAGAAAGAGACTCAAAGAGTGGTGATTGTGATATGTTTTCTATTTCATCGGGTTCAGATCGTCTCATGGATTCTTGGATCCTAGATTCGGCACGCTCTTATTACATGACACCAAATAAATATTGGTTCAGCACCTACAAGTCAGTAAATTCTGGTTCTGTTCTGATGGAAAATGATGCTTTATGCAAAATTATTGGAATAGAAAATACCATAATTAAAATGTTTGATAGTTTTGTGAGAACATTATATGATGTTAGGCATATACCAGATCTACAAAAGAATTTTATTTCATTGGGCACTCTAGATTGTAATGGGTTTAGTTATAAGTCTAAAAGTGGGGTAATGAAGGTGTGTAAAGGTGTCTTAGCAGTGAAAAAGGGATAGAAATTAGCACGAAATATCTATGCACTGTTGGGTACCACAGTTGAAGGTGGAGCTGCATCTGTAGAGTCTGAGTAAAATAATATTGTATTGTGGCATATGTGGTTAGGGCATATGGGTGAGTGTGGGATGATGGAGCTTCATAAGAGAAATCTTTTGAAGGGTGTCAAAACATGCAAGCTGAATTTTGGCAGGTATTGTGCTCTTGGGAAACAGAATAGGGTGCAGTTCAAGACGGTCACACACAAGACAGAGGGAATTCTTGACTATATTCATTCAAATGTTTGGGGACGGTAAAGGTGGCATCATGGGGAGGACATATGTAGTTCATGAGTTTTATTAATGATTACTCATGAAAGGTCTGGGTGTACTTCATGCGGCACAAGTCAGAGACGTTTGCCAAGTTCAATTTGTGGAAAGCTGAAGTTGAAAACTAGACCAGGAGGAAGATTAGATGCCTCAAGTCAGACAATGGAACTAAGTACGATTATTCGAGGTTCATGGAGTTGTGTGAGTAGCATGGCATAAGAATATGTTTCACAGTATGCAAGACACCACAATAGAAGGGTGTGGCAGAAAGGATGAACCGAACTATAGCTGAAAGAGCTTGGTGTCTCAGATTGAATGCAAGGCTTGCAAATAACTTTTGACCAGAGAAGTAAACATGGTGTGTTTATTGATTAACATATCACCAAGGGCATCACTATATAGGAAAGTTCTAGAGGAGGTGTGGACAAGCAGCGCGGTAGACTACTCTGGTTTAGGAGTGTTTGAATGTCCAACCTATGTGCACGTTTCTAGTGAGGAAAGATCGAAGCTTGATGTAAAGTCTAGACGATGTATCTTTCTGGGATATCAAAAAGGTGTGAAAGGGTTCAAGCTATGGGATCCAAAGGCAAACAAGGTAGTGATTAGTAGAGACATGATTTTTTATAAGAAAGCCATGTTACAACATACTTAGGAAGAAGAAGAAGAAGAAAAGAAATATGTGCTAGAAAACTGCAGCAGCAATGAGTATGTGGTGCATGTGGAGTTAGAGACTTAGTACAAATATGACAATGTTTAGAATGCAGGGAGTTCTACCTCGGGAGACCAGCAACATCACAGTATAGTTATATACAAGCCCATACTATCAGGCCACCCCTAGGTATGGATTTGATGATCTAATTTATTATACCCTCATTACTAGTAGCAAGGATCCTACTACTCTTCAAGAGGTGGTGCACAACCAAGAGAAAAGTAGATAGATGGGTGTCATGGTGGAGGACATGGTGTCACTATGGAAGAATTAGATGTGGGAGTTGTTGGAGCTTCCAGAAGGGAAAAGAGCGATAGGATGCAAATGGGTGTATAGGAAGAAAGAAGCGATATTAGAAAAATAAAGAGAGAAGTTCAAGGTTTGGTTAGTAGCAAAGGATTACTCACAAAGGAAATGGGTTGATTATAATGAGATCTTCTCCCCTATGGTTAGACACACATCCATTATAGTAGTGTTGGCATTGGTGGTGCATTTTGATATCCATTTGGAGCAGATGGACGTAAAGACAACGTTTCTCCATGGTGATTTGGAGGAGCTAATTTACATGGTACAACCAGAAGGGTTTAGTTAACCTAGACAGAAACACTTGGTTTTTAAATTGAGGAAATCACTTTACGGGTTGAAGTAGTCTTTGAGGCAGTAGTACAAACGTTTTTGACTCCTACACGATCCAGATTAGCTATAGGATGTGTGAGTATGATTATTGCGTTTATGTGAAGAGTCTTGATGATGGTTCACTTATTTTTCTGTTACTTTATGTGATGACATGTTGATTTTTGCGAAAAGTATGACTGAAGTTAATCAGTTGAAAACTCTATTGAGCAAAGAGTTTGAAATGAAGGATTTGGGTGTGGCCAAGAAGATTCTTGGGATGGAGATTCGCAGGGACAGAGTTGTAGGGAGATTTTGGTTATCTTAGGGTAGCTAAGTTGAAAGGGTATTGGAGAGGTTTAGCATGGATAATGCAAAATCCGTGAGTACACCGTTGGCAAATAAATTTAGATTGTCTAATGCCTAGTGCCCAAATACAGATGATGATGTTTGTGACATGTCAAAGGTCTTATATGCCAATGCAGTAGGGTGCTTGATGTATGCTATGGTATGCACAAAACTGAATCTTGCACAAGTTGTCAGTGTGGTGAGCAAATTTATTTCAAATCTGGGTTGACAACATTGAGATGTAATCAAGTGGATTTTCAAATACTTGAGAGGTACTACAAACTATGGCATCATGTTCAGCAGGCAACAGAGTGATTCTTCAGTTGTGGGATATGTGGATGTAGACTATGCAGGGGACTTGGATAAAAGGAGGTCTATAATAAGGTATATGTTCACCTTTGTAGGGAGCCTATTTTTTGGAGGTCCATGGTACAGTCTCTCGTTGCACTATCTACAATTGAGTCGGAGTATATAGCAATGGTTGAAGCTGCCAAGGAAGCATTGTGGCATACATGATTGGTTTAGGATCTTGGTATTCAGTAATGTGGAAGGCAGCTGCTTTGTGATAATGAGAGTGCCATTTATTTGGCAAAGAACCAGGTGTATCATGTGAGGACCAAGCACATAGATGTGAGGTTTCATAGGATCCAAGAATTGGTTTCTTCTAGTGAACTCTTGCTTGAGAAAGTTCACACTTCTAAGAATGTAGCAGACATGTTGACAAAGCCTATTACCATGGATAAGTTCAAGCATTGCTTGGACTTGATCAGCATCTCCAGATGTTAGACAGGAGGCGTCCCAACCTATTGTCCCAAGTGGAGTTGCAGGTCATGTTTTCGATTTTTCTCTTAAGGGGTATATATTTTTCAAGGTGGATATTGTTGTTGTATGTGGCTCATATTCTGAGTGGAACATATGTACAAAGAAAACATGGTTTAGAAAATAGAGAAGTTGGTTTGTAGAAAAAATCATCGATGGTTTTTAGAGTTGCATCGACGGAGTTAGGCTCAAGAAGAAACCATCGACGGTTTAGTAGAGATCATCAACAGTTTGGTCTTGAGAAGAAATCGTCGAAGTTTTTTCTAAAACCGTTGATAGTTTTAGTCTTAATAAGAACCCATTAACGATTTGTCTAAAATCGTTGACGGTTTCACTCAACGTTGTTTTTGAATTTTGAATTGTGAAGTTCAATAGGTTGGGGTTTCAGAGGGAAAACCTTCAGCGGTTGATATAGGAGTATTTAGGGAATTTTATAACTACTCTGTATGTAAGGGTTTGCATATATACAATGCGGTAACCCTAGTTTTGAAGATAGTGAAAATTTCAGCCATTTGCTCCCGTGGACTTAGGCATTGCCAAAACACCTTAATCCTTTGTGTCATTGTTTTATTGTCTTTCTTATAATCTACGTGATTGGGTTTTTCATATTGTTCATTGTTGGTTGCTACATTGCACAATCGGTTTCCGCACATTGTACATTGATTTGCACAACAATTTTTTCCTAATTCGGCCTAATTTTGTGATTTAAGTCCCATTAAGGGCCTTTATGTGAAATGGAAACCCGATTTGGCCCATGTTATGATTTGGGCCCATTATTGTATTATAGCCCAATTTACGATTTTTAGTGATTTAAGGCCCACTACAAGCCTAGTTTTGAAGTAGCAACCCACTAAGGAGCTAATTAGATAAAGGTGTTGACTTTTTGAGTCTGATCCCTATTTTGAGGTTGACAAAGCGTCTGTATCTCATGTGTGCATTTAGAGTGTGAATAGTTCTATATCTTAACATGCACATGAGGTAAAGGGAAAATGGAAGCTAGAAGGACCTCAAGATCATACATCCTGGCATATTCCATGAAATTTGAAGAGCAAGACAGAAGAAGATGGTATTTTAAATTGTATTGCATTCTATTTTATAATTTGATCTTTAAAAATGCATGACATGCATGAAGTGAATGGATAGCTCAGAACGACCGTATACAGACCCTAGGGACCAACACACTTCATAGAAAAACTTTTTCTCAACAATTAAATTCATACAAAAACGTTTAAATTGGTTAGAGTCAAAATCGGGGAAAAAGCTTCGGTTGACCGACGTTGGGTTTTTTGGCTTAATAAGAAAGCCTCGGTTGACCGAACCCTTCTAGTTATACTCAGCTCAATCGACTAAGCACTCTGCGGGCCAGAAGTCAACAAGTTGATTGAGGCTCGAGCGATTGACCTTGTTTGAACTAAAATGCCCACGGTCGACCGAACCTTAAAGGTGAGCTTCCTTATCTGCCCCAGCCGCCCGAACCTATAGTTCAAAATCACATAAGGTGACCGAAGGTTTAGAGCCGGCAAACTTAATCCTAAATCGAGCGACCGAACCTACGAAGGTTTGGAAAATGTCTTGGCTCGGCCGACCGGTGCCTTGCTCAGCCAACCGAATCCAATTTTGTCTTTGAGTCTGTTCGGGCAACCGACCCTATGAATTAGATGACCGAACCTCTCGGGTTCACATATTTTTACCGCGGTAATTAGGGTTGATTTTTAATTAAACATTTCTAAAAAACCCTAACATATCCCTAATGGTCAAATTTTCTAAAGACTATATATATCCCCTCATTACTCAAATTTTGATAATGAGAATTAAAGAGAAAATCCTCCTAATATATTTTTTATTCTTGTTCATTTTAATACTCTCCTACACTTTTTATTTGGAAAATTTCTTTTGGAGAGCATATATCTTTTGGGCATTCGTTCTTTGTTAGGTTTAATACTCTCACTCATGTTAATTTGTTTAAGATCTTTTTGAGAGTATTAGCTAGAGGTTCCCCCATATATTTTACTTGATAAATATTTTTAGGGTGAATAGATTATAGCTTGTGAATCTTGCACATTTATTGCAAGCCTTCAAAAGCTCACATTCTTGATTGAAAAATATTTTTTGAGCTTTTAACCTTAGCTTTCATTAATAATAGTTTTGAATATTATTTTTAGAAGAAAGCTTTTGGGTCTTCAAGTTCTTTGAAAAATACTCATTACATATTTCTTTTAAAATCAAAGATCATATTATTCTCTTTATGAAAGCACAACCCTAAGTTCTCCTATACTTTATTTGAAAAATATATTTGGAGAAAGATTTTATTGGGGTTTAATCTTTGAAGTGCATTATTTTGCATATCAGTTTTCAAAGATTATAAAATCATTTTAACAAAATCATATTCTCACATTGAACTTAATTTCCCATTATATGTGAGGGCATTGTGCTTATTGTTGTATACATCTGCATAAAGTAGAAGCATTTCCTTGTACACAAAAATTATTTGATTATCTGTTGTATTCCTGAGGGGTTGTCGGAAGAGGAAGATTATCCCTGTGAATAGTCTCGGATTTGCTCAGACCCGGTTAGGAGAGCACCAGATTGGTTCAGACTCGATTAGGAGAACTAGGTGCACCAGCCTGTAAGGTATTGTAATCAGTGTCACTCCACCCGTAAACGAGCAACTAGTGGAATCCTTTTGCTTGTGAGCTTGAGGTGGGGACGTAGGTAGTATTGGTCGAACCCCTATATCAGATCGTGTGTTCCTTTATTTTCTGCACTTTAAATTTTCGTACATGTATGTTATTATTTATTGTCTTGATTATTTTACATACATGCTTTGAATGATTGAGAAATATTGAGTCTAATATAATTGCTTTATTTATCTGATCAGTTTATTGTGTTGGGTAATTGGCATATGTTTAGAAAGACCCTAGGTTGTGGTATACTACTGTTAGATTAGTTATACCTAGGAAGAAATTTTTTAATACCCAATTCACGCCCCTCTTGGGAATACACCAATTCCAACAAAAGGCCCATTATGCACCTTTCTTTAAAGTATTTACCCAACCTAGGGCCAAAGGCAGTCAAAAGCCAATTGTGGGCCTTTAATTAAAATTGCAGCCAATTATTATATGGATGTACCCAGAGTTGTGCGATTCTCTTCTTTATAAATCATTTTCCCATATATATGGCTAGTTCTCATGGCCAGACATACTCTACATTTCCAAAAGAGAGTTAGTTCCTATGCCAATTTGGCCTATAAATTGAGGGCTCGAGAAGTAGTTCAGGGACTTTGGGTGATGAAGGCATCTAGAGAGAGTGTGGAGAGAATTTGACTAAAAGAATAGGAGGTTCTTTTTAAAGAGAATAAGAACCTCTTTTTGAGTAGGCAAAGAAGCATTCAAAGAAGAGTGAATATAATCCAAGTATAGAAATAAGAGAAATGACTCAAAGAAGCAGTGAAGAAGAAAGAAAGAAGGAATCAAAGATGTAGGTACCGTCAATTTCTCTTGTATGCATGAATAAGTTCTATTCATTTGATTCAATGTGTGGTTGATTGAACAAGTGTTATGAATTGTTATATGATTGTGAAATTTTCATGATTAAATTTTAATGGTAGTATATTTGAAATGAAAAATGCAATTTGAAAAATGAGCTTGATGAAACATGATTTTTAAATACTGCCCCTAGCATTCAACAAACCCAAAATCCCAAAAAATGGAACAAAAAAAGTACAAATCAGTCATTCATCCAAAGAATCCGCAAACAGAGTCCAAATTCCTATCTAGAATCTCAAAAGACTTTCAACTAGAACCTAAAACACCCCCACCAAGTCTTAAAAACCATACCAAAACCCCAAGAACTTGAATTAAATTACCAAAAAATTTGGGTCAACCTGACCTAAATACTCAGGTCAAAATGACGTAAATACCCTAGTTAAACCCATCAATAACCTGGGTCAAAGAGCCTGAATATTCTTTGACCTAGATCCAAGTCAACCCGACCTGAATACCAGGTTAACTTGACCCAAGTGAAACTAAAGATGTAATCCCAAGAGCGGGGTGGATTGGGTATTTAAAAATTACTTAGCGAAATTTCAGTTTATTTTAACCCTTTTAACATAAACCACCACAACCACACTCTAATATCAATCACAATAATATAATTAGTGACCGTACTATACCAATCAACAATCCTATATATATATATATATATATATATATATATATATATATATGAATGCTGAAAATACAAACCAAATTTAAACTTGAATTAATTCAGTATTCAGTTAGTTCAATATCAGAATTTGAATTTTAGCAACAACCAAATATCCTCAAGGATTCAGTAAGCTAAATAAGATACGTGATATGATTTTACTTTAAACAATATAAATAATCTCAATAGCTTTTACCTTGATTAACCACAATCAAATTTAGGTTTAAGAACTTGTCTAAATTTTTAGCCAACAATATAAGTCATACAACCCTCCAAAGAAACCAATTTGTTAGCTTAAGATAAGCACAATCAATAGTCAGTGTTTCAACAAATTTCCCAACATAATCGGAATATACGCACAATTTATAGAGTGCTGAATTTAAAAGATAGGGAAGAACTTGCCTTCTCGGATCCTAAATTGAATGTCTAGTGTTTGAGTAGTTAAAGCAAATGCCTTATCCATAACAGTTGTGGAATACAAATTATCACCCTTGATCATATTTGCATAAAATAGTCTGACTAAGTTTGGATATACAACCCTAGCTTGATACGTAATAAGTCTTTCCCAACCTAAAATGTTAAACATTGGCAAGATATTGGGAATATCCTCTTTTATAAAAGAAACATCCAAAACCTTACTGAGTATGGGTTCAATGGTTTTGATGCGCTCGCGGTATATACGCCTTGCTTGGGAGTAACCAACCACTTTTCAACGTCTTCAGAGTCATCTTTCCCAGAAGTGGAACCTCGGTTTTCCCTTTTCTTGGTTTTTGGCATGGTTCTTGAAGAAAATATTCAGTAGAATCTTCCAAAATAAGAGTAGGAAGAAATATGTGGAGGTATTATGAAGATAAATTGGTGAAATCTTCATGGAAGAGCACTTGGAAGTGAAAAAAGAGACTTTGGGAGAGGAGAGAAGAAGGGTCAGTATCCTGAGGGCTCGAAAAGTTAGGATTTTTATGACCATAAAGTATTTATATCTTCGCAATTCAGGCGCCTGTCCTGACACTGTCAGTCACTTGACCTGTCTGTAAGTTACAGTCTCGTAAGTCAGTAGTGATTTAATCGATTTGATCTTGAAGTATCAGTTGCCTAATGTGCCTGAATTTGAAGAATTTGTAAGTCAGAATAAGTTCAGTCGATTGATGGTAAAGAGTTTGTTGCCTGTCCTTCAAACATTTTTGACTTACTTGTTCATTTGACTCAACCAATCATTCTAATGAAATTCTCCTTCTAAATTCACTTCTCTACAGTGTAATAAACCTAATTCTCGTCTTATTGAAATGAACCGGTCCTTTGAAAGTGGTTTTGTGAAAATATTGGCCCATTGTTCATTTGTGTTTGCGAATTCAAGAATAATATCTTCCTTTTGCACATGTCTCTGAGAAAATGAGGCTTAATATCAATATGTCTGGTTCTAGAGTGAGATATAGGATTTTTGGAAATATTAATGGCTCTTGTATTATCACATTTAATAGGCACGTCTAAATATTCCAAATTAAAATCCTTAAGTTGTTGTTTCATATACAACATTTGTGCACAACAAGTACTTGCTGAAACATACTCAGCTTTAGCAGTGGATAGTGCCACAGAATTATGTTTCTTGGAAAACCAAGATACCAGAGAACATCCTAAGAAGTGGCAAGTACCACTTGTACTTTTTCGGTCTATTTTGCATCTAGCATAATCTACAACCGAATAGCTGATCATCTCAAAAGCTATATCTTTAGGATGTCATAAACCTAAGTCTACAGTACCTATCAAATACCTCAAAATTATTTTGACTGCTATTAGGTGAGATTCCTTAGGTGCCTCTGAAAATCGAGCATACATGTAGACACTGAACATAATGCCAGATCTACTAGCCATCAAATAAAGCAAGCTACCTATCATGCCATGATAGTATTTGACATCTACTAGTTTTCGTTGCTCATCTTTGTCAAGACTAATAGAGGAGCTCATTGTTGTTCCCAATGGCTTGCCACCTTCTATATCAAAATTTTTTAGCAGGTCCTTTATGTACTTTTATTGATTGATACATGTTCCATTTTTAGCCTGTTTGACTTAAAGACCAAGGAAATACGTCAACTTGCCCATCATGCTCATTTCAAACTCATCTTGCATACTTGTAGAGAATTCCTTACATAATTCCTCATTTGTAGCACCAAAGATAATGTCATCAACATATATTTGTATGATGAGCATATCCTTGTTCTTAGACTTTATAAAGAGGGTACTATCCATTTTTCCTCTCGTGAAGCCATTTTCTAACAAGAAGTCACTCAATTATTTGTACTAAGTTCTAAGAGCTTGTTTTAATCCCTATAGGGCTTTTCTTTGTCTAAACACATGATCAAGAAAATGAAAGTACTCAAAACTAGGGGGTTGTGCTACATATACTTCTTCATTTATGTATCCATTCAAAAATGAACTTTTCACATCCATTTGGTAGAGTTTGAAGTTCTTGTGAGATGCATAGGCTAGTAGCATTCTAATTGCTTCCATTCTAACTACAAAAGCAAAGGTCTCATCATAATCTATACCTTCTTCTTGATTGTAACCTTGAGCTACCAGCCTAGCCTTGTTACGGACTACAATGTCATTCTCATCCTTTTTATTCCTATAGACCCATTTGGTGCCAATTACAGAATGATCAGCAAGTCTAAGAACTAACTTCCAAACTTTATTTCTTTCAAATTGATTTAGTTCCTCTTGCATGGTTACTATCCATGAATCATCATTTATTGCTTCATTTATGTTCTTAGGTTCCTCTTATATGACTACTATCCTTGAATCATCATTTATTGCTTCATTTATGTTCTTGGGTTTCTCTTAAGATAGGAACGCACAATGATTGCATAGATTCTTCAATGACAATCTAGTGGACACCCTCATGACATTTCACCTATAATTTGGTCCTTAGGGTGATTCTTTATGAACTTCCTTTCCTTAGGCAATTCAGATTGATCTAGAGAGTTATCATTTGAGGGTGTGTTAGTTTCATTACTCTTATCCTTTATTTCTTGAATTGTTGGGTCTTCTAAACTCTTTCTAATTTCTATTTCATCAATGTTAGTAGGTTTAGAAGAAAATGGATTAGCCTCATTAAATGCCACATGAGTGGATTCTATAATTGAAAAAGTTCTTTTATTGTAGACTCTAAAGGCTTTGCTATTGTAGACTCTAAAGGCTTTGCTATTTACCTCATATCCTAAGAAGATTCCTTCATCTGATTTAGTATCAAATTTTCCTAGGTTCCCTTTATCATTTTTGACAAAGCACTTACACCCAAATACATGGAAGTAAGAGATATTTGGTCTTTTGCCCTTCTAAAGTTTATATGGGGTTTTGTCTAGGCTAGTCCTAATAGATACTCTGTTCATCACATAACAGGCGGTGTTTACTATTTCAACCCAAAAATATTTAGGCACGTTATGCTCATTTAGCATAGTCCTAGCCATTTCTTGAAGTGACCAATTCTTCCTTTCAACAACTCCATTTTGTTGAGGTGTGCATGGTGCTGAAAAGTTATGAGAGATTCCATGTTCGTCACAAAAATGTTCAACATCTTTATTTTTAAATTCTCCACCTCTATCACTCCTGATGTTTAAAACACCATACCCTTTTTCATTTTGAAGCTTCTTACAAAGGTTGGTCATCATATAACAGCAGTATATACAAAACCTAGGGTCAGTCTATTCAATTTCTAAATGCGTAGATAAATATAATATGGAATTTAAGTCATACGCATCATTCACCCATAACATACATGTGCGGTAAATATAAAGTGCGGAAATGTAAATGAACACACGATATGTTATCGGGGTTCGGCCAACTGTGCCTACGTCCCCGCCTCTAGCTTGCAAGCAGGAGGATTTCACTAATAGCTCACTTCAGGGTGGAGCGACACCATTTACAATCAGGTCAAATTATCACAGGGCTGACCTCAACCTTAACCAGGTCAATTAGCGGGGCTGACCTCAACCTACACGCCTTAACAGGACGACGCACCTAGCTTTCCTAACCGGGTCTAAGCCAATCCGGGACTATTCCAGGGCTAGTCTCCCTCTTCAGGCCCATGCCTGGAAATACAACCAAAGTGTATTACAATCAAATGGTACAGTGATTGTGCTTTCGTGTAAAGCAGATATGTACCCAGATGCGCCCAATAACATACACCACAATATGATTCAATATGTAAGCTCAATGTGGTCTAAGATGTCAACTCTCAAATAGATTTACTATCGTTGTAATGAGTGCGTGAGAGTGCAATCGTAAATGATCTTTGTATCACAGGATATTCAATCTAAGTGCTCAAACAAAGATATTATCCAAACTTCATATATTTCAATCAACAAGTTTTCTCAATATATATATGTATATGAAGCTCTAGCAATGTATAAATTTGGTTTGCAAAATGATATTCAATCTTTGTATTCAGCAAAGAATATATGAGTTAACGAGTATTGCAACAAAGATTTTATCACATGAGCAAATATCTCATCAAATATTTTCAAGATAAAAACACAGTAGATATTTGAGAATGTTTTTGCAACCACAATACAAATACAAACTTCTTAAGACATTGCAATGAATATGCAATACTCAGAAGTTCTATATAAGTCTTCTTAGGAGAGACTTATTAATAAAGTCCCCTAAGAATACTTAAGGTTTAGCTCTCAAAAAATAAGTCAGACAATCCAAAGATAGGAGAGCAAACCAATCAATACAAACACTCAAAAATCAACTTACAAATGATGTAGGCAATATGGGAAGGTAAGATTGAGTGTGTGGAGCTTGGAAATTAGTATTATAGGGTTTTGATATTTTAAGGAATTTTCCCTAATCAAAGCGGCTAATCTCCCTTAATCTTTGCAAATGAACACACACACACATATATATATATATATATATATATATATATATAGGCAAGGGAGAAAATATGACAGTTGGGGACCTATTGGGTATTATTAGAAAAGTTTAATGATGTTTAAAGCATTTTAACCCTGTTTAAAAAATATTAACTGCGGTAAAAAAATCAGGGCAACCCGAGAGGTCCGGTCAACCAGAAATGGTTCAGTCAACCAGGACTCAAATGGTACGGTCAACCAGAGGTATTTTGAACTAAGTGGTCGGTCGATCGAGGCAAGGCGATTTTCCAAATTTCCGAGGTTCGGTCGATCGGGCCTTTTTGAACTGCATGGTTCGGTTGACCAGACCGCTAGGAATTCTTCCGAGGACCCTCCGGTCGGCCAGGTAGTTGGAGTACAAAAGTGGTCGGTCGATCGGGAGGTCAAAATGTTGACTCCCAGGTGGTTCGGTCGATCTGCAAGAAATGAACTACGAAGTTCGGTCGACCGGGACTTGGTCAAACTGTTGACCCAGGGCCGGTTCGGTCGACCAGGCCAAAGTGAACTGTGTTGGCCAGTCGACCGAAAGTGCACCAAGTGCGCATTTCGGTCCTGTATTGAACCTAACAAGTCCTATTCAAGTGCCTAATAAACATATGTGTAAATGTGTGTTTCCTATGGGCACTTGGGGTCCAATTTGAAAACACCGAAAAAGTCGGGTGTCGGTCGACCAAAGGGTACACCCTAAGGTCTTTCTATGGTCCTTTCTCATTCATGATTTGGTTTGAGCTTACGTAGTAAATCATACATGTGATGTGTGTGAGCTTATTACAAACCAAGTGCCTACTTACTATTACAAACCAATTAAATATATTACATTATGAAATAAAACTTTGGTCTTCGGGCTTTTCTTAACTTTGTGCACATCTTTATTTTAACACCTTTAGTTCCTACACAAAACCTCAAACACTCGTTAGATACAATGAGTATTTGTCATAATCAAAATCGGGCGTGACCAATAAGGTCAACATTTAGGTTGCAGGATATGATTTGGGGTCAGGAACAGGAGGGGTTGTTAATATAGAATATGAAGTTTTAGTTGAATGGAATAAGTAAGATTTGTATGGGAAATAGGATTTTGAAACAGTGTTTTATATATTTGCAGGATGAACACAGGGGGTAGTAGCGCTCACGCTAGTGGAGATGATGGAGCTGGACCTTCTAGTGCTGGAGGCGGGGATTCAAATGCTGTGCTACGTAGTGTGGCTCAGCAAATTATGGCTGAGATTGCTCGGAGCTCTAGGGAGCAGGGAGGTCCATCACCGGGTTAGGGATGTACGATAGAGAAATTTATGAAGATGAACTCGCCGACATTTTCAGGAGCGGCTGACCCTACTGTTGCAGAGAATTGGGTGCAAGAGATAGAGAAGATTTTGAAAGTATTTCACTATACCGATGAGCAGAGAGTCTTAAATGCTACATATAGACTGGCAGGGGAGGGCGAGAGATGGTGGACAGCCACTAGATTATTGGAGGAACAGAGGCCGATTTCGGTGTCGATGACTTGGGCCCGATTCAGGGATGTGTTCTTTGATAGGTACTATCCTACCTCAGGCTCGGGTACAGGAGTTTCTGAGTCTATCTCAAGGATTGTTGACAGTCCAATAGTATGCGGTGAGATTTATCGAGCTATCACGTTTCTGCTCCTATATTGTTCCAGATGAAATCAAGAAGGTTAGGATGTTCGAAAGGAATTTGAGGCAAGATATTTATAGGAAGGTCGCAGTTTTAAGGATACATAATTTCTCAAAGTTAGTTGACCGGGCTATTATAGCAGAGGAGAGTCTAACGAGAAAGACTGAGGCACCGAATCAGAAGAAGAGGGCCGCACCTTCGAGTTTTTAGGTGGGGTCCAGCCAAGGCCCTTGGAGAGGAGGTAGGTCCGGCAGGGGTCAGAGACAGATGGTAGAGCACGGTGGATTTAGGGTAGACAGCCTCCCACCACTTGTTCCAGATGTGGATGGAGACATTCAGGGGAGTGTCGGCTGAGGGAGAATGTCTGTTATCGCTACAAGAGGCCTAGCTATATGGCTTAGTCCTATCAAATGCCATCAGGTTATGCACTGGCTCCTAGACCGTTTCAGGGTGGATACCAAGCGCCCCGTGTAGGTCAGCAGAGGAACACTGCACCGACGAAGGTCTTTGCGTTGACGTCGAGTGATGCTGAGACGACCAGAGACATAGTCACAAGAGCCCTTATTGCTTTACCATATTAAATTATTTTTTTTTCCATACAAGTGCCACCCATTCTTTTATTTCGGTGGGGTATGTCATAATAACTAGAGAAGAGACACAGCTATTAGATGTAGAGTTGTCTGTGGGTATGCCGATGGGATCTATGGTAAGATGCAGGAAGGTGCATCGAAATTTTATAGTAAGTAATCAGGAGAGAATATTACCTATTAATCTTGTGGTCCTAGATATGCAGGGGTTTAATGTGATACTGGGCATGGATTGGCTAGCAACTCATTATGCCATTATAGATTGCCGTAAAAAAGAAGTAATTTTCAGACCCCCGGGTGAGCAAGAATATAGATTCGTGGGTTCACACATACGCACCTCACCATAGCTTGTGTTAGTGATTCAGGTGAGGAGACTACTACAGGGTGGTTGCCAGGGGTATGTTGCATACATAAAGGAATCACCGAAAGAAGAGCTAATACAAGCTGATATATCAGTGGTGCGTGAATTTCAAGATGAATTTCCTGGCTTACCACGAGACCGAGAGATTGAATTTACTGTAGATTTGTTGCCAAGGTATGCACCGGTATCTAAAGCATTGTATCGTATGGCTCCGATTGAATTGAGAGAATTGAAAGATCAGTTACAGGAATTGCTAGATAAAGGTTTCATCAAGCCCAATGTGTCGCCCTGGGGAGCACTAGTTCTGTTTGTGAAGAAGAAAGACGGGACGATGAGGTTGTGCATCGATTATAGGGAGATAAAAAAATTGATAGTTAAGAATAAATATCTTCTCCCTAGAATTGATGATTTGTTTGATCAGCTCCAGGGGACCCAGGTTTACTCTAAAATTGAAGTGCCGTCGGGTTATCATCAGGTGAAAGTTTGAGCAGAAGACATTTCGAAAATAGCATCTCGAACGAGATATGGGTATTACGAGTTCCTAGTGATGCCATTTGGGTTGACAAACGCACCAGCAGTATTTATGGATTTAATGAACTGGGTGTTTCATCAGTATTTAGACCAGTTTGTGGTTGTGTTCATTGATGATATACCGGTCTACTCGAGGAGCTTTGAGGAGCACGAGCATCATTTGAGGCTGGTGTTGCGAATATTGAGAGAAAAGAAATTAAATGCAAAATTCAAGAAATGTGAGTTTTGGTTAAGTTAGGTTTCTTTTCTCGGCCATGTGATCTCTGAAGCGGGTGTATCAATCGATCCGACTAAGATAGAAGCAATGGTGAGTTTAGAAAGGCTAGGAAATGTTCAGGAGGTCAGGAGTTTTCTAGGATTGGCAGGTTATTACCGACGCTTCGGGGATGGCTTCTCCAGGTTGTCAGGTCCATTAACACGACTTACGAGAAAAAATGTGAAGTTTGATTGGATTGATGATTGTAAGCAAAGTTTTCAGGAGTTAAAGCGGCGGTTAGTTTCAGCTTCGGTATTAGTTATTCTATCAGGGGAGGACGAGTTTGTAATATATAGTGATGCGTCATTGAAGGGTCTTAGATGTGTATTGATGCAGCATGGCAGGGTTATTGCGTATGCTTCTAGACATCTTAAAGAATACGAGAGAAATTATCGTGTTCATGATTTGGAGCTAACTACAGTGTTGTACGCTTTCAAGATCTGAAGGCATTATCTATATGGTGGGAAGTGCGAAATCTTCACAGATAATAAAAGTTTAAAATATTTCTTCACCCAGAAAGAGTTGAACATGAGGCAAAGAAGGTGGCTAGAGCATATTAAAGACTATGACTGCACAATTAGTTACCACCCAGGGAAAGTGAATGTGGTAGTCAATGCTCTGAGCAGGAAATCAGTAGGACCAATACTGCAGCTATGGAGATTCAGCACCTGATCCTGATGGATTTGGAGATACATGACATAGAGTTAGTAGAGGATAGTCCTCAGGCATTTGTTGCTGGCCTAGTTGTACAGCCTACACTATATGAGAAGATTAAGGCCACTCAGGGAGATGATGCAGAGTTATCAGAGGTAATAGCTAAAATGCGGAATGGTCAGGGAAAGGAGTTCAATATCTCTGATGACGGAGCTATGAGGTTTTGCACTAGATTGTGTGTGCCTACAAATGATGATATTAAAGGAACGATTTTAGAGGAAGCTCACAGATCACTATACACAGTTCATCCTAACAGTACTAAAATGTACAGGGATCTGTGAGAGTATTTCTAGTGGAGCGGAATGAAAAGGGAAATAGCCAAATGCGTACAGCAGTATTTGACGTGTTAGCAGGTTAAAGTTGAGCACCAGATACCAATAGGACAGTTGTAACCACTGTTCATCCTAGAGTAGAAGTGGGATCACGTCTCTATGGACTTCATTACTGGGTTACCACCAATGCGACAGGGATTGAATGCAATCTGAGTGGTTGTTGATCGTCTAATGAAGACCACTTATTTCATCCTGATTAAAGTCGGTTACTCTATGGATAGATTGGCAGAAATATATGTTCAATAGATAGTTTGCGTCCATGGTGTACCTGTATCCATAGTTTTAGATCGAGATCCTCGGTTTACTTCACGATTTTGGAAAAGTTTTTAGGAGGCTATGGGTATACAATTAGCATTTAGCACTGCTTTCCACCTCCAGAGAGATGGTCAGACTGAAATAACAATTCAGACATTAGAAGATATGCTTCAGGCGTGCGTGTTAGATTTTGGGGGTAGCTGGACCCAGTTTTTGCCACTAGTTGAGTTTGCTTACAATAATAGCTATCAGGCTAACATTGGCTTGGCACCTTATGAAACACTGTATGGTAAAAGATGTCGTTCTTCTATTTTCTGGGATGAGGTAGGCGAGAGTTGAGTTTTGGGTCCATAGATAATACAACAAGCATATGGTAAGGTCCGACTGATTAAAGAATGAATTAGTACCACGCAGAGTCGGCAGAAAAGCTATGCAGACACGCGCTGCCAAGAATTAGAGTTTGATATGGGAGATCGAGTATTCTTGAAGGTGGCTCCACTGAGAGGGGTTATGAGATTTGGGAAGAAGGGCAAGCTGAGCCCTAGGTTTATTGGTCCTTTTGAGATACTGGAGAAAGTGGGGTCAGTAGCCTATCGGCTAGCTTTGTCGCCAGCTTTATCTAGACTGCACGACGTATTCCATGTAGCTATGCTGAGGAAATACGTCCTAGATCCTTCCCACATAATCAGTTATGCATAACTAGAGCTTAAAGATTCATTAGCTTATGAAGAAGCACTAGTACAAATTTTGGACAGAAAGACACAAACACTACGCATCAAAGAAATTCAACTAATAAAGGTTTTGTAGAGGAACCATGCTATAGAGGAAGCTTCTTGGGAGCTCGAGGAACAGATGAGACAGAAATACTCGCAGTTATTCCACGAGGTTTAGTGGCAATCAGGTAAAGTGTAAGTGTTAGGTAATGTTTCTTTTGCAGGTACATGTATTAATTTAGTTAGTAAGTAGTCTTATAGTTTTATATGTGTAATCTCCAAAAATATAGAATGTAACCACGGTCTTCCTCCGCCACAAGTGAGGGTAAGTAATAAAATAAGTAGACCATTTTCTTTAATGGATGATGTTCAACGCAGATGGAAAATTTTGAGGACGAAATTTTATAAAGAAGGGAGAATGTAATAACCCAGAGAATTAACAGGGTCTCATTGACGAACACAGGGGATTCATTGATGAGAACTTATGAGAGACTCGTTGATGAGGACATGTCTCATCAATGAGAAGATACCAAGGGGGGGTTTGAGGCAGTCTGAAATTCTTCGACGAGGGGTGAAGGTTCGTCGACGAACTTCTTCAGGGACTCGTCGACAAGATGTCTCGTTGACAAATACGGGGTTATAAACATCCTCTCTCTCTCTCTCTCTTTCTCTCTCTCTCTCTCTCTCTCTCTCTCTCTCTCTCTCTCTCTCTCTCTCTCTCTATATCTCTAAAATGACCCTATCTCCTTCTCTTTTCGATCTCGGGTCCGTTTCTCGCCGGATCGACGATTTGAGGCCACCACGACGCTTCTAGGAAAGTTCTCTGCAAGTTTGCCGGAGCAGATCGTTGGTGGAGCTAGTTTAAATTCCATCCCAATTTCAGGGTAAGGAATTTTATGCAGTATTTGTTTTTTCCACAGTTATAAGAAATATAGTAGGGAGATGTGATTTTCACGGTGTTGAGTGGAGAACCCTGCGCGTGTAGGGCTAGAGTACAGTGAGGGGTTTTCGAAAACTAAGTAAGGGAAATATGCTATGCTAGGAGTTTTAAAAAATTTAACAGAGATTTCATAGATACATATGTACCAGTTTATTATGCAGTTTTTATAGAATGAGAGTTTTTAATGTTTGTGTGGCTAGATATTTATCTGATAAGGAACTTATACAGCTTTTTGCAGCATGTCATATTATACAATATATACAAATATTTATGTAGATCAGTATATATAAACACAGATCTTTATTCAGATCAGTATATTACAGTTTTTATTTAGATCAGTATACTACAGATGTTTATTCAGATCAATATATTACAGTTTTATTCAGATCAGTATATTACAGTTTTGTTTAGATCAGTATATACAATATTTACAGAGTACCATGTTTCCTAATACCATAACACTCAGAATATATAGACAGATTAAACAGATAGATTATACAATTAGATATACAGATATAGCATCAAGATGCTACAGTTGTATTATTCAGATATTACAGTATTTACAATACAAAATTATAGTTTTATGGTTATTTTGGAAACGTGATGAAAACAGTAGAAAGATTATAGTATTATATATATATGGTATCAGATCCCTGTGAAATATTACAGATACAGATACAGATAACAGAGCACGGTACTGTTGCTAATACAGATAGAGTGCAACCACATATCTCAGATAGTGTGTGGGTACCGTCAAATCGTGTTCAAAGAGGATGCAGCTCCCCAGTTCGCTGGGTTGAGGGGGCCGATTTGACGAGGTAGCAGTCCAATTACGCGCCTAGGAGTGGATGCAGTTTTGTCAGGCTAAGGAAGTGTAGAGTATAGTGACTTACCTGGATGGCCGACCAACGTTAAGTCTCACCTACGGGCCTCACAACCCTGTCATGAGGGGTCAAATCATGACATACAAAGTTCCAGGGATAAAGCACAATTATATATATGTATATAGTTTTACAGTACTTGATGAATATAGTATGATATTAGCAGTATGAAAAGTAGAATATACAGATGATACAGTTATACTTTAAACAGTGAAAAATGTTCGATATGTTTTACAGATTTATCATTTCATACAGTTCATATGTTACTAAAATAGTATGCAACTTAGTCTCCATACACTAGTAATAGCATATTTCCACTTACTAAGTATCGACTCGCCCCATTACTTTAACATTTTTCAAGTGAACCAATTAGGCGAGCAGATCAGGCTCGCAGATAGCATGACTATTTTATTGCCCTGTATATAGGGTAAGTTTGTACAGAGTATGGTATTTTGGGTAGATGATACTAGAGAGGGATTTATTATATAACTATGGTCTAGAAATATTGAATTATGGTATTGTATAGTATATATTGTTGTATAATTTATGTTTCTGCTGCGTAGGTATGATTATTGTATATAGGAATACCCCAGTGTCCTTTTGAGGCCTGAGATTTCATAGCAGGGGTATCAGAGTAGTTCATATTTGTTTATTAAAAAAAAAAAGGATGATGTAATTTTTGAGGTCGTTACATACTAGTAGAGATGTGTTGCTTCTTCTTAAAGCTTGTCTTGGTTTGCTTCCCAAGTCAGCAAGCATCAAACACCTTGTGCTTTACAAAATTTGTGCTAGGCAGACCCTTTACTAAGTCCTTTTTAGCTAATTTGGACAATAAATCCATATTAGCATGTCCTAGTCTCCTATGTCATAGTCAACTAGCTTCACTTAAGGCTGTGAATCATTTAACTTCTTGAGATACCAGGTTTTCAAAGTTTATGCAATATACATTTTCAACCCGGTTTGCAATGAACAAAATTTCATGCTTTTCAGTGTGTTCAACTATGCATTTGTCCTTTTTAAATGTTACGTCAAAACCTTTATCACTTAATTGACTAATGCTAAGTAGATTATGTTTTAACCCTTCTACCAATAAAACATTATCAATTACCAAGGAGGGTTGCTTACTAACTTTGCTGATGCCAATAATTCTACCTTTAGAATTATCTCTGAAAGTGACATGTCCTCCATCCTTCAGTGTCAACGAGGTGAACTTGGACTTATCTCTGATCATATGCCTTGAGCGTCCACTATCCAAGTACCATTTGTCTTTTGATGGGGTGGACCTAAAACATACCTACAAAAAGGGATTTAAGATGCTACTTTTGGTACCCAAATCTTCTTAGGCATTTTTTAGTTTGTTTTAGTTTCATTTTTGACTCTCCATACCTTTTTGGTTTTAACATTCTTTCTCTTGAATGAACATTCAAATTTTATGTGTCCCTTCTCTTTACATAAGAAACACATAGTGTGTTCATATGCATTGGTTGAAGATGTACTTGCATAAGTTTTTGAAGCTTTTACAAAGTACCCCATGTAGAGGTTCTTTTTCTTCTTGTTTTCAACTCCATTGAATCCTATGCCTTCCATATCCAAAGATATTCTTCGAAATCTAACTAGTTTCTCAAAGTTCTCCTTTCCTTGAGTAAAATTGTAAATAATTTTAGTTTGATCCTCAATTTTATTTTCAAGACAAAGTATATCTGAATCTTTTATTCTTTTACAGTTGGCTTGCAGCTTTACTAGTTCTTTAGCCATCTAGTTTCTTTTTTTTTTTTTTCTACTTTCCAATCCATCAATAACTAAGTCATTTTCTTTTTCAGCCGATCTTAATGACTCTAGATGGTTCATTAACATTTCATTTTGTCCTTTTAGTGTGATATTTCTCTTGGACACTTTTATGAACCTCTTATGTAGTGAGAATAATTCAGCTTGAATTTCATTATACGAAGGCATGCTCTCACACGAGTCATTACAAGATTCATCACTTGATTCTAAAGGTGAGTTTGAATAAGAGTTTACCTCGCCATCTCTCGCCATGAAGCACGGGTCAACTATTTCTTGATCACTCGAATTGCTTTCTGAGCTACGTGAGCTAGAGTCATTCCAAGTTGTTGCTTTCATTGCTTTCTTTTTCCTCCTTTTAGCATCTTTCTTAAGATGTGGACAATCAAACTTTATATGTCCTACCTTTTTACAATTATAGCAAGACAGGGATTTAGCCTTTATTTCTTTCTTGCTAGATTCACCTTTGTCTGTTTTAGTCCTTTTGAATTTTTTAACAAATTTTTTATTCTTTTTGAAGAATTTTCTTAGTCGTCTAGTGAATAGGACTAAATCATCATCGTCCAACTCATTATCCTCTTCCTCACTTGAGCTTTCCTTTGAAGCTTTAAGAGCTATTAATTTCTTTTGTTTACTAATTTCAGTAGATCTTTCATTTATTGCCATCTCATACGTGAGAAGTGATCCTATAAGTTCATCTAGGGAAGTATTCTTCAAGTTTCTGCCTTCAGTTATGGCAGTGGCCTTAGGTTCCCAAATAGGAGGAAGTCCTCTAAGTATTTTCCTAATCATCTTGTATGTAGTTCTTTCCCAATGCATTAAAAGAGTTAATTATATGGGTGAACCTAGTATACATACTAGTAATGGACTCCTCAGGGTTCATCCTAAAAGCCTCATACTCGCTGGTGAGCATGTCAATCCTACTATCCCTAACATCTACAGTTCTCTCATAGGTGACTTCTAACTTGTCCCAAATTTCCTTAACAGAATTGCATCCATAATCGTATTGAACTCATTAGCATCTAGTGCACAATATAATGCATTCATTGCACTAGAGTTAATTTGCAGCTATTTCATGTCAGTTTCTTTTAGTTCAATTTCATCCTTGGGAACTACTTTGTTATCTATGACCTTGGAAGGCACAAAATGGCCTTGGGTAGCTACTTTTCATACCTCCCAGTCCATGGTTTGCAAAAATATCCTCATGCGTTGTTTCCAGAAGGTCTAGTTAACACCACAGAAAATAGGAGGTCTAGAGGAAGATTGACCTTCACCAAAAGGGGATACACCTAAGTTTTCCACAAAGATCTCTGTGTAGTTACTTGTTAGGATTTACTACGACCTAGGGCTCTGATACCAATTGAAACTAAAGATGTAATCCCAAGAGGGGGGTGAATTAGGTATTTAAAAATTACTTAGTGGAATTTCAGTTTACTTTAACCCTTTTAACTTAAACCACCACAACCACACTCTAATATCAATCACAATAATCTAATCAGCAATCGTACTATACCAATCGACAATCATATATATATATATATATATATATATATATATGAATGTTGAAATTATAAACCAAATTTAAACTTGAATTAATTCAGTATTCAGTTAATTCCATATCAGAATCTAAATTTCAGCAATAACCAAATATCCTCAAGGATTCAGTAAGCCGAATAAGATGCATGATATGATTTTACTTTGAACAATATAAACAATCTCAATAGTTTTTACCTTGATTAACCATAATCAAATTTAGGTTTCAGAACTTGTATGAATTTTTAGCCAACAATATAAGTCATACAACCCTCTAAAGAAACCAATTTGTTAACTTGAGATAAGCACAATCAATACTCAGTGTTTTAGCAAATTTTTTAATATAATCAGAACATACGCGCAATTTATAGAGTGCTGAATTTAAAAGATAGGGAAAAAGAGCATAATACAAGGTGTTTTACAAGGTTTGGCCAACAGCCTACGTCCTTGCCTCAAAAAATTGGCCGCGAGGATTTCCTTTACCACTTTGTTGAAATGGTGAAACAACCCTCTCTCCATTCGAAGGTGGAGACTCCTCTCTAACGAGAACACCCTCTCGCTAGGCAACAATCCAATAATCCTGAATCGTTAAAGTTGCACAACAGCAATATACAATTCGTACAATATACTTCAGATAATCAATATCAGATTGAAGCTCACAAGAACTCTAAATTATTCTGATTTTAGAATAAAGATTTAATAGGGACAAATCAGAATATAAGCAAGGGATTTCAGAGAAAGACTCAATAGATTTTTAGAAAGTATGACTAGAGTATAACACAAATTTGAATTGTATGTGAGAGTTTGGTTGCCATAATTTGCGAAAAGATAAGCTTTATATAGAGTAAAATACTTTCTTACTGTTTTCCCCAAGTTTGGAAACTCAAACATTTGAATTTGGAAATAAAATCTACGCTGTTAGAAGTTTAAAACATCGACTTCGGCTACCTAATCCATGAGGTCAATCGCCTAAACTTATTCAAAATTGCGCACCAGAACAGACACTAGTAAGTCAATCACCTAATCCCGAGGGTTCAGTTGCCTGATCCTATTCTGTTCTTTCATTAACACTAGTAGTAGCATATCAGCCGTTTGATAGAAAAGCATCAATCGCCTGACCACTAAACCACTTAGTGTTTTTCAAATTTTGATTCCAAAACTTTTTTTTTCTTTGTTAACTTGGAAAACATATTTTAGACCTTAACAAAAATATTTTCCATGTACTAAATCAGGTCTCTAAGTCCACAATGAATCCTAAGAGCTTCAAATGCAATATTGAAAATAAAAGTACTTACATGAGACTTAACAAGATAAAACCAACTAAGTTCCTAAGTCTTCATGTTGTATAGCTTCAATTATCATCTAAGCTTTTGATCAATTCTTCAATATACTTCATGTTCCTCATGACTTGTAGCTTTAAGTCCAAGCTTCAATAAATCTCTTCAATTAGACTCACTTCACTTGGTAAGATGCTTGATTCCTGAAACTTAACTTGAAAGCATACTTAGTAACCTTAATTTTTTATCATCAAAACAAGATTAAGCCTTATTACACCAACACCAAGGACCCGGGTTACCCATATCCTAACCTAAGTCAACCCTGGACTATTGCATGATGTTTGTTAAGTTGGGTTGGAGATCCTTATAATAACCATTACATGTATTTATACCCTTCTCAAGTCAAATCCGCGTTAGTTATACCATTACAAGTATAAATTCAAAATATTAAATCCTAATAATAGAGGATATTTCTAAAAATTAACACCTAATAAAAGTCTAATAATTACAGTTGACAATGACTTTATTATAGTTAACATACTTGCTCATGCTTATTCACCTTGTCGCTTGATGGTTGAATGATCTTCGAGATGATTAGGCGACATTTGTCACCTAGGTGGTCACTTGTCACTCCTTATTTGGTAATAACTTGCTTGCCTTGCTTAAGCGACCTTCTCTTTTTGTTCCTAATTGATAAATTGTTCACCTTACCTGGTTGCCCAAGTGATGTTTTCATTGTCTTGTTTAGGCAACTTTCCACCTAGTCATTAGGGTGATTAGGTGACAAGTAATTTGCCTCCTCCAATTGACTTCCTGTTGTAACTATGTAGGCAATTTTCTTAATTGGGTGATCGTCACCATACTACAATGTAAGCACAAAGATGACAAAAATGATGCTCCATAGAACTGCTTCATTAGTTGCACTTAATGTTCATAAATGAATAGTAATAACACTTTTGGCCTAAAATATGTATTACTTCCATTGTATTCCAAGGTTAAATAGTTTACTCGGTATATTCGACCATTAAGAAATTCTAAAAAAAAATTAATTGGTGTCATGCTCATCCTTTTCATCTTCTTCTATAAAATCAACCAATAAATCATTATCATGATCTTTCTCTGTAACAAGAGTCTATTGCCCCTATGCTACTAAGTCTAGCTCAATTCATCATAGGCAGTACTTCAGCAAAAGGATATTTTTTGGTGAATGACATTTTACCCTTAGCATCCACTTGTAAAAATACAAGTTGGTCGAATATGTTACAATAGTTGTACTTGATAGTTTGACCATTCCCATAAAAGGACTATGGGCAATATGCAGTGGAGTCTTTCATGGGTGTTTCTGTTATGATTACTAAACTACCAAAGATGCCCCTTCATAGGTTTTCCATCTAGGATCTCACATGACTCTTTAAATCTCCTATGACCACCTTAATCATGGTTGCTACCTCATGAGAGGTGTGAGTGACTGCAAGGAAACTTTCTTTAGTAAATTATTGTTGGATTGTAGCCAAATCAGCACCATTGAGTTTGATTAGTTTTGGCAACATCTTGTCTTAATCTTGCACCTCTAGTAATTGATGGCATAAATTTTTGTGTGGCATGTTAAAAATATGTTTGATAAAAAATCAAGCACCTTTTAAGGAATGGTGAAAAATTAGATGTTTAGATAGTGGATTGGTCGTGAATGAACTCATTATGTCAACTTCCATCAAAAGTGCAAGGATAAGGATGGTAAGAATCACAGAAATTGTAGAAGAAGGGAGAGAAGAGGGAGGTGAAAATACTTAAAGTAGAAGAGGTAAAGAGAAATAGAGAGGGAAGAGACTAAGTAGGGAAGAAAGTGAGAGAGAAAAAGATAAAGAGTTAAGAGGAATAAAAGGCACTAAGGCTTGTTTAGTGATAAGCTATTGCATGATGTTTGTTAAGTTGCATTGATATCCTTATATTAACCATTTCATGTATAAATTCTATAGTTACAAGTATAAATTCAAAATTAAAAATATTAAATCCTAATAATAGAAGACCTTTCTAAAAATTAAAACCTAATTACAAATTGAGATTGTTTCATAACATTAAAGGTCCAACTAATATAGTTGACAAATAGTTTATTATAGTTGACATATTTGTCCATGCTTATTTACCTTGTCATTTGATGATTGGGCGATCCTTAGAACATTTATCACTTAGGTGGTCACTTATCGCTCCTTTATACTTGGAAACAAATGCTTGTCTTGTTTAAGCGACCTTCTCTTTTCATCCATAAAGCGGCTTGGCAATAAATTGTTCACCTTACCTAGCTGCCTTTTGTTGTCTTGCCTAGGCCAACCTCCAGTTATTATTAGGGTGACTAGTGACAAGTAATTTGCCTCATCCAATCGAATTCCCTTGTACCTCTTCAGATTTTTTTGGGTGATTGTCACTATAATACGAGGGTGCACAAAGATGGCACAAACACATGTTAATAAGTTCATATTGCATTTTTTATTTCTTAATAATAAAAAGCAGCATCAGGATTTCATATAGCTTAGTTTATATTTAGGTTTCGGTGTATATTCATCAGCTAGTATTATACTAAACACAAAATTACCTCAATTTACTACTAAGACCGCATATGGCTAGAACAATACCTAACCTCATTTTTTTGTGATTAATCAACCATAGGAAATATTTGAAAAATGCAAACCTCTTTTGGACTTTTTTGAGATCTTTCTAGGTATTCATTTAGGCTTTTACTCTCTTGGTTTTTTTTCCCTTTAAAATAATAAAAATAAGTGGTGAATGTGTTTCCAAACTAAATTTTTTTTCTTGAAAAAGCGAGCATGGGGAGTCTAACACTATTAAAATATTAACAAATTTGGTGGGAATATCTAAGCATTTGTAATAACCGTCCAAAATTGAAATCTATTGTGTGAACATATATTTTTATATATGTATTGTAGTATGTGTAATTCATGCAACTACGCAAAAGTGAACAACGAGTGCATTGAACATAGTGAGTCTAACACTTAGTATGAATGCCATAAAATCTTACTTCAAGGTGCACATATACTTGATGTGATACCTATTTAACCTTTGAGCACTCGCCACTCTAGGGGAGTTTGATTATTCATATTCAATTAAAATTAACTATGGGTGTTGAAGTAATCAATTTAATGACACACAAAAATTAAAGTAGAAAAGAGATGAGATATGCAAGTAGCAATTTTCACATAGTTCGGTTAGAATTTTTTCTAAAATTACTCCCTAAGAGCTTTGTAGGTCTATTTCACTAGTAAAACAATTATAGTATAGATATATTGAGAATGTAAGAGGTCTTAAACTTTGTAGCAAAATATTTACAATGGGTGTGGATTTTAGGGGTCTAAAAAGTACTTGGTTTTTGGTAATGGAGTGTTTTTGGTCCACTACCCTATATTAGAGGTGAAGGTACTCTTAACAATGTTTATCTCATCTTTAGATATTTCCTCCTCTTGACTATATTCCCCTCTAACTATGTGGAACATATCCTCATAATATCCCCCTCTCCAAGAAGAACCTTTCTTCTTCTTCTTTTTTTTATTCTACCTTAATTAAGAGTCACTTATAACTTGCTACCCATATTGTCAATTGGTACAAGTCTTGAGAATTCACTAGAATCAAAGTACATCTCTTATTTTTCATATTGACCCCTTACCACTCAGGCTTAGTCATTCTCTCACAAATATTTAGGTTGGACACCTACTCACTCCTTACTATCTAAACCTTGTAATTAATTTGTCCACAATTTGTTTTGGCATTTAGTCTACCTTGCCCAAGTCTCCAAGAATTTTTAGTTCTAAATTTGAAAAACAATTTATAGAACAAATCTGTGAGTTTTGGTGTAATCCCAAGAGGGGAGTGAATTAGATTTTTAAAAATCTAGGTCACTCTTTTTTGCCCATTTTTAAAAACACACAATGTTTCAATCTTAGGATTTTTCAAACTATCACAAGGCAATATTTTAAACATATACAATAATCACAACAAAATAAATGTAACCATACACTTGCAGAAATTTTAAGAGTGTACAGAAAGAGAAAGCAAACACGGTGACTTTTGCGAGGTTCGACTATCCCCGCCTCAAGACAACCGCTTGAGGATTTCACTATCCACTCCTTCAAACAAGGTGGAGCCAACTTATACACACTCCTTCAATCGAGTGGAACCACCCGTTACACCACTCCTTATCAGTGGAGCCACCTCTCCAATCGATATCCTCTCATTTGGCATGGTTCAAACTTGAACCACAAATACAAATGAAAATAAGAGTTTTTGTGTACAATGAAATGCTTCTTCAAAAGCTAATTTGTATAATGAAAAACTTGACGCACTCTCACAAGATATGATTTAAGCTCAATAGAGTTAGGGTTTCTATCACAAAAATATTTTTGAAATAAATGAGAGTAGATGAGAGTAAATGATCTTTGAGTGAGTAAATATGTATGCTAATAAATGCTCAAATATTTAAATGCAATAAATGATTTCTCCAACAAAGATTTTTGCAATAAATGATATTTGGAGAAACTAGGGTTTTGCTCTCAAAAAAGGATTTTCAAATGAATGAGTAGGTGAGAGTAAAATGCCTTTTGATTTTGAGAAGATGAGTAAAATATGCCCAAATATGTAAGAGTATGAAAGTATATTGGCAAAAGTTGTTTCAAGTCTTTTGGGCTTGATATTTATAGGCAATTTCAAAATTTGAATGTTTTATGGCCGTTGGGAATTAAATAATAATATAATTTTTAATTTTATGGCCATTTTCTACTTAAAATTGATTCAACCTGAGAGTTCCGATCGACTGACCCGAGGCCCAGTTGATCGGCCCAAAGGTAATTTTCCTTTTAGTGTGGTTCGGTCAGCTGGGCCATTGATCCGGTTTGTTGGATCTTCATTTCATGAGTATCGATCGACTAAGCTTATGATCTGGTCGACTGAGCCCTTTATAAAAATGAGTTTTAGCCTTGTTTTGAATTTCAAAAACACTTCAAACCTTTTGTATGAGTTTAACTTTTAAGTAAAAGGTTTTTCATAAAAAGTTTGAGTTCCTAGGATCAGTCTATGGTCATTATTGAGTTTCTCATCAGATCAAGTAAGACATGCACATACAATTTAATCTAAATGCATTACAACTGAAACAATATATGTCTTCACTCTTTGCTCATCAAATTACCATGTAATAAGTTGTGTGATGTGAACTTTAAGAGCCTTATGGCTTCCACATTGCAATGACCATTTGTGCCTTCTAAAACATAAATCTGTTCATACACTAAATGCACAAATGAAATACATGTGATTTATCATTATCAAAACAGGATAGGACTAAAAAAGTGAACAATCTCCCCCTTTTTGATGATGATGTGTAATTCAAGCATATCTAGAAAGAAGACATTGAAATATTTCAAGTTGGGAGATTTTGAATTTCAGCTCAATATGCAATTAGGCTTGACAATATTGCTCAGACACTTGTTCCATTTAAAAATCAAGAAGCAGGGAGTATTAAAAATGAATTTTGAAATTTTGCTAAGATATTTCTCCCCCTTTTGTTTTATTTTAAAATCAAGAAACAGGGAGTTAAAAATGAATTTTGCAATTTTGTTTAGTTATTTCTCCCCCTTTTGTCATCAACAAAAAGACTAAGCTAAGCATAATGTCATTTAAGAAAAAAATTCCTTAGCTTGAAAAACTCCCCCTTTTTTACACAAAAAATGGGTTTATAGCCGTTTGAAGAAAAAATTGCAATTTTGTACACAACAACAGTATAAGTGGCTATTTTAAGATCAAGAAAAAGATGCTAAACATGGTCACTACTTTGATCTTACATAAGACTTGTTGAAATATTTAGAGTTCAAAATGAGTCTTATGGAATCATAATTTTAGTCAATTAGGCAGCATGTGTTTCTATATTTGATCATTTAACTAACCATGCAATTCCCTAGTTAATATTAGCATGCATTCACAAGGTTTGCATTAGCTATGCAGATGGCATTCAATTCAATCAGCATGCAATTGCAAGGTCTACATCAGCCATGCAGAAGGAATTCAATTCAAAATAGCATGCAAAACTCCTAAATAACTAATAGCATACAAGCACACATTCTGCACCAACCATGCAGATGGTATCAATAGATTCAATATAACCAATAACAATTCATGATACCAGATATTTACCATCCATCAGATAAACATGAACATTAAGCGAGTTATAGATAGTAAGATGCAGTGTTGTTCTCATAAAATTAGATAAGTATCACAAGTTTTGAAATGTTTTGGAGACAAAAATATTGAGTTTGTTGCTCCCCCTCACTATAGCGGCCTAATCATCACTACATCATGTTCTCCCTCAGAAGAACCTGTCTCACTGTTACTCATATATTTTTAGGCAACTTCCCTAGTGTGCAATAAGCCTAATTCACATCTAATTTAGATAAATCTATCCTCTTGAAGTGGTTTGGTGAAAATATCAACTCATTGTTCATCAGTTCACACAAACTCAAGTGCCACGTCCCCCTTTTGCACATGATCAAAAATAAAATGATGCCTAATTTCAATGTGCTTGGTTCGTGAGTGTGAGATGGGGTTCTTAGATATGTTTATTGCACTAGTGTTATAATAACCCGAACTCATAAAAATAAAAGAAATAAATAAAAGGAAAAAGGGGAAAATAAAAGGAAGAGGAAAATAAATTTAACAAGGGTATCACGCAGGGACTCATCGATGAATTTGTTCTCCTCGTTGATGAACATCCTTCTGAGTTTCGTTGACGAGTACATGTGTATCGTCGATGAGGAATTTCCAAGAGCAGGGAAAATTGAGTTTTTTAAACACTTCGTCGAATGAACATTTTGACCTCATCAACGAATGTACTTCTTAGCTTTGTTGACGAACCCACGTGTCTCGTCGACGAAGGCCTGGTTATAAATAGGCATTGGATCTTCTTTTCCGCGAATTTCTCTATCCTCTCTCATTTTCTCTCTCTAGGTTTCGATTTCCCTACCTATTTTCTTTGAATCAGGCTCGGATTTAGCCTGATTCGACGATCAGAAACTACCATGAGGTTCCTAGGAAGATTCTCTGCAACATAGGCAGAGGGCAAATTTTCAGTTTGGAGTACTTGGGCAACACTCCAAAACCAGAGTAAGTAAGGTATTTTAATATTAAATTATGTATTGGGAGTGTGCGGGCCTAGGAGATGATAAATTTTAAATATCCTGGGGTTAAACTAATCAAGTTAGGATTTTTGGAATACAAGGTCTCGTTTTCTGTTCGATTTTAGGCAAAATCTCGAGGAGCAGGTAAGGGGAAAACGTTATAGCAACTTTTTATTAATTTTAAATCGGTTAAATTCAAGTATACAAAATTATATATATTAAGGTATAATTTTCTGAATGGTTAGACTTTTGGATCAAAAGATGATTTTAAATAAATATATCTTATTTGGGAAAAACCGTGTGGTATGAAAATAACTTTCATAATTAAATGGTTGTGATTATTGCTTGATTATAATCATTGTATGCTTGTGGCTACTGTTTGGGTTGTAAATTCTGCTTGGTTGTGAATATTGCTTAGTTGTGATTATTATTTGATTGTGAATACTGTGGTGAATGCGTTGATGTGCTTGGATGATGGGTTATGCAATGGATGTGTATTGTTCTATGGTT
The DNA here is from genome assembly GCF_029873635.1 of Malania oleifera. Classification (NCBI taxonomy): domain Eukaryota; kingdom Viridiplantae; phylum Streptophyta; class Magnoliopsida; order Santalales; family Ximeniaceae; genus Malania; species Malania oleifera. The sequence goes on along the minus strand of NC_080425.1, from coordinate 21,748,207 downwards.
CATGTAAATTACAATATAGCGTTGGCAGTGGTATGAGAAGGTTGTTATATCGTACTTGATATAATCGCCATATATGTTAGCAATGGTATAAGGAGGTCGTTATATGGGCGTTTATATTAAAAGGGTGTTACAAGTGGTATCAGAGCTTTAGGTTATAGATTCTGCAGACTTTATGAGGATTAATACCAGAGTATAGGTTTGAGTTGTATAAGAGAAGGAACGGGTAGATTAAGGTATTGATAAGAATTTGAGTTTTGTTTCATAGCTTGGAGGCAGAAATCCCTTGATGGACTTCTGTGGTTTTCTGAATCAGTCAAGGGTTTCAGAAAACTACGGTAAATCCATTGACGGTGATGTTTCCAAGCAGAGAGATTGAAACTTGGAATTTGAATTTGAAAGTTAAGATGATTGTGGATAATTGGGTGTTGGATGTTTAATTGAAGACCTGAACATTAATTTGGTTACCTGTTTTATGATTATGTTAGATATGTTAAGATGTAGAAATTTTAAACTTATCGTTGTTATATATATTCAGGATGGATCCTAGAGGTAAAGGCATTGACGATGAAGGAGGAAATGAGTTGGGAGCTTCCAGCGGAGATGAGATTGAAACCTCCCAACTGTTGTGAGGTATAGCTCGTTAGGTCAGGGAAGAGATGAGATGAGATTTTGGGGGATCAAGCTACCCACTAGTGAACTAGGGTTGTATGATTGATCAATTCACCCGCTTGAAACCCTCCCTCTATTTTTTTAGGGTGGCACTGCCCCGATCAAGGCTGAGACTGTGGTGCAAGAGATGGAGAAAATATTAGCAGTGCTGAATTGCACTGAGGAGCAAAAAGTTCTTTTCGCCACCTTCAAGCTGACCGGAGAAGCTGAACGGTGGTGGCAAGCAGTGAAGCTATTGGAAGAGCAGTGAGCAGTACCTATAGTGATGACCTGGGGTCGTTTCAAACAGGTCTTCTACGACCGATATTTTCCCGCCACCACCAGGAATGCGAAGGCGAATAAATTTTTCAACTTGACTCAGGGGAGCCTTACAGTTCAGTAGTATGCTGCTAGGTTCCTAGAACTTTCCCATTTTTCACCTTTCATGGTCCCAGATGAATATCAAAAGGCGAGATGGTTTGAAAGGGGCCTAAATCATAGGATTCATGAAAACATGGCATGTTTGCAAATACAGGACTTCACAGAACTAGTAGATAAAGCCACCGCTGCAAAGTTGAGTCTACAGAGAGGTGTAGAGGCGTCAGAACGGAGGAAGAGACTCATGTCTCCTAGCCCTCATGCAAATGCTAGACAGGAGTCCTGGAGGGGAGATAGAGATACTGCGCGTTAAAAGCCATAAAGGAATGATCGAGGATGACAAGGTGATTCGTCACACCCCCACTCATCTAGATGCAATCAAAGGCATTGGGGAGAATTTCGAAGTAGGGGTGTCATGTGCTATAGATGTGGTAAGTATGGTCATATAGCCCGGGAGTGTCGAGAACCGTCGAACAATGCACTTGCTTCAGATCCGAATCGGAGGAACAACTAGCTGCCTCATGGCGGTGGTAGCCCGGTGCGTGTTTATATGCTTGGTATAGCAGAGGGGGACAATACTAAAGGTGCAGGTAATATGTTTACGTTCACATAAGTAATCATCTTGTTTGACTTTGAGTAATTTGATGCTGCATATGTTAGAATTAATCAAAATACATGAATGTGGTTAGCTAGATCTTAAAATTGTGAAAATATGAAATTAACAAATTTTGAGGATGAAATTCTTTTAAGGAGCGGAGAATGTAATAACCCGAACTAAGAAAAATAAAATAAAATAAATAAAAGGAAAAGGGGGGAAAATAAAAGGAAGGGGAAAAGAAATTTAACTAGGGTATCAAGTAGGGACTCGTCGGTGAATTTTTTCTCCTCGTCGAAGAACATCCTTCTGGGTATCATCAATGAGTATACGTATCTCGCCGACGAGGAATTATTGAGAGCAGGAAAATTTTAGGTTTTTAAACGCTTCGTCAATGAACATTTTGACCTTGTCGAAGAATGTACTTCTTGGCTTCGTCGACGAAGGTCTGATTATAAATAGGCCTTGGATCTTCTTTTCCGTGAATTTCTCTCTCCTCTCTTATTTTCTTTCTCTAGGTTTCGGTTTCCCTACCTATTTTCTTCGAATCCGGCCCATATTTAGCCTGATTCAATGATCAGAAACTACCACGAAGTTCTTGGGAAGATTCTCTGCAACATAGGCGAAGCAGATTTTCAGTTTGGAGTACTTGGGCAACACTCCAAAACCAGGGTAAGTAAGGTATTTTAATATTAAATTAAGTATTGGGAGTGTGCGGGCCTAGGAGATGATAAATGTTAAATATCCTGGGGTTCAACTAATTAAGTTAGGATTTTTGGAATACAAGGTCTCGTTTTCTATTCAATTTTAGGCAGAGTCCTGAGGAGCAGGTAAAGGGTAAACGTTATAACCGCTTTTTATTAATTTTAAATCGGTTAAATTCAAGTATATAAAATTATATATATTTAGGTATAATTTTCTAAATGGTTAGACTTTTGGATCAAAAGATGATTTTAATTAAATATATCTTATTTGGGAATAACCGTGTGGTATGAAAATAACTTTCATAATTAAATGGCTGCGATTACTACTTGATTATAATCATTGTACGCTTATAGCTACTATTTGGGTTGTAAATTCTTCTTGGTTGTGAATATTGCTCAGCTATGATTATTGTTTGATTGTGAATACTGTGGTGAATGCGTTGATGTACTTGGATGATGAGTTATGCAATGGTGTATTGTTCTATGGTTCATGTAAATTGTGATATAGCGTTGGCAGTGGTATGAGGAGGTCGTTATATCGTATTAGATATAATCGCCATATAACGTTGGCAGTGGTATGAGGAAGTCGTTCTATGAGCATTTATATTAAGGGGGTGTTACAAGTGTTATCACACTTGATTGGTATTGTATCATAGTGCAATTTGTAGTCCATAAGTTGTTGTTTCATATTGTAAGAATTTATTTTCATTGTTAAGATTTTAGTTTATTTCAATTCAAAGCTTGGATTAAATATTTGTTTAAGAGAGTTTGTTTAATTTAAGAACCTTTTATTAGATAAAGTTTTGTTTAATCTCTTCAATCTCTCTCTCTCTCTCTCTCTCTCTCTCTCTTGCATTTAAATCTTTGTTTAAGTTATTATTATTGTTAACTTCAATTTTGTTTTATTTATAGTTTTTCTTTGGAATTTAAATATTTGTTGGGTTATATTTATTTTTAAGTTTAGTTTATTTGAAATCTTAGTTATTATTGTGTTTTAGTTTATTATTTTCCATTTAAGTTGTTAAGGTGTTGAGTTCATCGTTGGGTTTAGTCTTGTTAATATGTTATTGAAGTTTAAGTTAATTTATTTTTGTTTGAAACTAGTGTTGGATTGAGTTTAATTTTTGTTTAAGTTATTGATCGGCTTAAGTTCACTTTTTTAGTTGGTGTTTAATTAAGGATTTCCTGGTTGAATGCTTAAGTTGAGTAATAAAGTTTTCATCTTTGAGCTTTTGTCCGAAATTTCAAACGTAGGATCTGTTTCCTATCTGAATGTTTAAACTAGGATTGTGTTCCACATTTAATTTTGTTATCGTTTATATTATTGTGCAGATGAGTCATTGAGTGAGAAAGATTAGTTGTGTTAATTTTCTTGTCGTTTATTTACCGTACCCGTCTCTTGTCGTTAGTTTTACCCCAAGATTTCGAATCTGAACCATGTTCATTAAAATTTGTTTTCTTATCTTCTTTTTATTTTACATAAGTTTGGAATTAAATTGCATTCACTGAGGAGACAATCTGACCTTTGGACTAAATATTATATGATAGAACTCCTATACTCGAGATAGCCTTTGCGCTGCTCATTTTTAGAGTGAGTCAAGTTTTTGGCGTCGTTGCCAGGGAATGCCATATTTAGTTTCAAACTAGTGTGTTTCCCTTTTATTTTGCTTTTCTTCATGAAAAAAAAAACAAACAAAAAATCAAAAAAAAAAAGTGTTTTGAAATATATATATATGTATATATATATATATATGGCTACACCTACACCACGTACGCTTATGGATTTTTTGCAGCCTACACGCACCACCACACCTTGCATTGCTTTACCACATGACGCGCCTAATTTCACGATTAAGCCTGGAGTGTTGTCAGTGATACCCCAATTCCACAGGGTAGATTCTGAGAGTCCGTATCAGCATTTGACAAACTTTGAGTTGGCCTGCACCACCTTTATTGGAACTGATGAGTTATCAAACTTCGCTTGTTTCCTTTTTCTTTGAAGGATAAGGCAAAGATCTAGTTTAACTTGTTGAGGCCTAATTCTATTAATAGTTGGACTAATATGCAACGTGAGTTCTTACACAAATTCTTTTCTTTTTAGAGAACCTAGTACCTGCAGGAGCAGATCAGTCAATTTATGCAGAAGGGTGACAAGACCTTTAAGGCTTGATGGGAGAGGTTCAAGGATCTGATAAATATCTATCCACATCACAGGTTTGAATCCTGGAGGTTAGCCAATTATTTCTATACAGGTCTTACTTTTGAATGCAAACAATTTGTCCAGAATATGTGCAATGGAGAATTCTTTAGAAAGGAACCAGATCAGGCACTGTCATTCCTTGACTACTTAGCTGAAAATGCCAAACATTGGAATACACAATATCAAAAGGACATTCAAAGTATGTCTTATGACATCTCCCTAATTGAATTTATATTTACTTCCTTCCAAAACCCATTTGACATTAGCACCATGCCCTTTCAAGGTTTGCTCAATTAGCCTTCTTACATGTGACACATATACCAAATAAAGGTTCATGACTTGATATAACATGGATGGAAAATTAAAAATATATGAACTATATTCTTGTGCAAATCTCAAGGATAAAGAGCATGAGACATTTTGCCAAATAAGTGGAAGTTTAGGCAATACAAGAAGCTTTGATGCAAGTTAAAAAGATAAGGTGGTAGGACGTTTCTATATTTTTAGACACCAAAGGGGTTGTGGAAGACATCATGAAGGATTGGGCTTCATGGAATTGTATTATAGTGACAAAAAAACATTTTATTTCATGCAAATTCATTTAGGATATTGAGCTATGTTGCCTAATTGGTTTTGCTTAAGTGATAGGGGCGAAGTTGGGTTTGGTGATCCTAAGGTCTTATGTTCAATTTCCCACTTGTAGTTTGTCTGGAGAATTACTAAGGATGCGTAAATGGGAAAGCGAAAATATTTTCATTCCCCTAATTTGGAACCACTTGGATGGGTCCGTAGAGCTCTCCTAGGTTAGAGTTCTAGATTTATATATATATATTGTAACGCCCCAAACCTGCCAAGTGTAATTAACATAAAAATATACATACATCCGTTCTTAACTACTCACAAAACTAAACCCCGCCCCGGAGCTTTCTAAGCTCGATCACCTAAACGACTTGAAAAGAATAATAAATCTCCGGGGGTGAGACACCTCTCAGTAAGGAAGAAAAAGCTATAACAGTGTGTGGCAGAGAGTTTAGTACGTGCAAAAATAATCATCTATTATTCAATATCATTAGCACCAAAGAATCCGCATCATCAATTATACCATTGACATATGATAACATACACACAACATAAATATTTTAGTGATAATTCCTAAGAATAAGGAAGTTTACTCGCCCATACTAGTAGCTTCCCTCTACACTAATGCTAATGTTAGGGCACTCACCTTACTTAATAAGCCCTCGGGTTATGTATCTAGGAAAAGTCTCCGAGAATAGGGAAGATTACCCGCTCATACAAGTAGCTTCCCTCTGCTCTAGTACCCATAGAAAATTACCAGGGCACTCGCCTTTCTCAACAAACCCTCGGGTGGAGAATACTACTTTGCCATATATACTTATGCAATTAAATTCACATGCATCCAATTCTATTCATATCATAGAGATCCACGTATACACGCATATCACAACCCATCCACACAGGATACACACACACTTCATTCACACCCACACCAAGTCCATAACCACATAGAAAATACAGTCCACATAGGACTCACATCCACCTAGGAATACCGTCCACACAGGAATACCATCCACACAGGACTCGCAACCACACAAGTTACTACACAAGCTTCCCAACCAAACAGGTTACAAAACCACACACAACCCCTTCATAGTAAATCGGTGAAACAAACTCCTCATCCCACTGCCAATGTTTTACCCCTTTAATATTGAAATTAGGAATAGCTTCCCAAGAAGGGGGGTGAATTGGGTTTTAAAACTTTTTTTAACTTCTTTTAAGATTCCTTAACTTCTTTAAACACTTAATCAATTCTTTAAGTTATTTGTTTAATTTCACCAATCACACAACAACTTAATTAAACAACCAATCAATTAAACACAATCTTCAAACCAAACAATCAATTTACTTTCCAAGTACAAGTCAAACAACAAACAACCAAACCAAGATATAAAGTATTCAGCACTTTGGTAATATAACAACTCAAGATGGTTGTTTGTTTATATTTTCCAAATTTGAACCAAGCCCTGTAATGAATGAGAATTTATGCTTGCTGATGTAAAGCCCTGTATAGATGAATCAAATCACTCTTTCCAAATATTTAAAGTACTTACATGAAAACTTCTAAAACTTTTCTCATTTTAGGTTCTTGAGTCTTCATGTTTTGTTTCTTCAAGCTTCAAGCTTTCATATTCTTTGAGCTTTATCACTTTGCTTTTCTTTGGCTCTTTGGACTTTAATATGCCTTGGCTTTCAACAACTCATTCATGTCTTCATATTTTTCAAGGTTTAATATATCATCTTTAAATCCATGCTTGAACTCCTTTAAGCTTCATTTGATCCTCTTGAGTACTTTGACCTTTGCTTTCTTATATATGAGCCCTGAAACATCATTACTCACACAAATACATTAAATTTCACTTGTTTGTTAGCATCAAAACAAGATAACAAGGTTTTAAGCCTTGTAAGGCTAACAAATATAAATGCCCATATAACGACCTCCTCATACCATTGTCAACGTTATATGGCAATTTATATTAGGTACGATATAACGACCTCCTCATACTACTACCAACGCTATATTGCAATTTACATGAACTATAGAACAATACATATCCATAACATAACTGATCATCCAGGCACATCAATACATTCACCACAGTATACACAATCAGCCAATATTTAAAACCCAACAGAATTTACAATCCAAATAGTAACCACAAGTGAACCATAATCATAATCACGCAGCACTCACAACTATTTAATTACGAAAGTTATTTTCATACCACACAGTTTTTTCCTTGATATGAAATATAATCAAAATCATTATTTTCCAAATGCCTAACTGTTCAAATAAATCATACCTATATATACTCAAATTTAACCAGTTTAAAATTAATAAAAAGTTGCACAGGAATACCATCCACACAGGACTCACAACCACACAGGTTACTACACGGGCTTCCCAACCACACAGGTTACAAAACCACACACACAACCCCGTTCATAGTAAATCGGTAAAACAAACTCCTCATCTCACTGCCAATGTTTTGCCTCCTTAATATAAATGCTCATATAACGACCTCCTCATACCACTGTCAACGTTATATGGTGATTTATATCAGGTACGATATAATGACCTCCTCATACCACTGCCAATGCTATATCGCAATTTACATGAACTATAGAACAATACACATCCATAACATAACCGATCATCCAGACACATCAACACATTCACCATAGTATACACAATCAGACAATATTTACAACCCAGCATAATTTACAACCCTAACAATAACCACAAGCGAACCATAATCATAATCATAATCACACAGCACTCGCAACCATTTAATTATGAAAGTTATTTTCATACCACACGATTTTTTCCCAGATATGAAATATAATCAAAATCATTATTTTCCAAATGCCTAACTGTTTAGATAAATCATACATACACATTTATATATATATATATATATATATTTGTATACTTGAATTTAACTAGTTTAAAATTAATAAAAAGCTGCTATAACGTTTTCCCCTTACCTGCTCCTCGAGATTCTGCCTAAACCAAAAGGAAAACGAAACCCCTGGTTTTGGAGTGGTGCCCAAGTACTCCAAATTGAAAATCTGTTCCGCTTATGTTGTAGAGAATCTTCCCAAGGATCTCATAGTGGTTCCTGATCGTCAAACCGGGTTAAATTGGGTCTAAAATTGAAGAGAGAAGGTGAGGGATTTCTAGGTAGAGAGAGAGTGGCGTGAGGAGAGAGAAAATCTCGCTTCAAATGAAAGCTTCCCTATTTATAGGCAGAGAGTCGTCATTGAGACACATGGATTCGTCGACGAGCTCAAGAAGAACGTGCATTGACGAAAGCGTGAGTTCGTCGACGAATCTCAAAAATACCCAAAACCTCTCTCGGTAAATCTTCGTCGGCGAGACACATAAACTCGTCGACGAAACCCAGAAGATCGTTCGTCAATGAGAAGATCAAATTCGTCGACGACTCCTTACTTGATACCTTTTTTTAAATTTCTTTTCTCTTTCTTTTATTTTTCTCCTTTTTCTTTTTATTTATTTTCTTTTATTTTTCTGAGTTCGGATTATTACATATATATATATATATATATATATATATATATATATAAATATAATGAGCTTGATGATTATGTGTATAAATGCACAACACAAGGAAGTTTCCTTATAGAGCCGCCTTTTAGCTTAATGTGGTGTAAAGAGAAACCTATACATTGCTTATTGGCATAGGTTGTTATCAAAATGAAAAGTTAATTTTTCTCAAAAGAAAAAAAAAGTGGTTTGATTATGATTGGCGGATCTTTAGTGGTTAAGGAATAATAACAAAGAAAACTTTCTAAAAAAAAATAAATAAATGAAAGGCTTAGAAATCTTTTGTGGCATTGTCATTTTTTCTTGTTTTTTATTATCTTTGTTGTCCTTGATCCTGGAAAGTTCAAAGCTTCCTCATCATTGACTTACATTGTTTTACAATTTTGGAAAGTTTGCTTTTGTCTTTTAACCACATGAAAAAAAATTTGGAAATTCAAAAGTTTATCATGATACCCAATCTAAGTTGTACTTTTACTATTTTTATTAGTTTGGATAGCACTCTTATGCATGAAAGGGACTTCACAAAATTTTATAAATCATGCACTATTGTCTTTTCATGCAAAGAAACTTCATGTAAATTCAATTGTAACTTTTAGTATATTACTAAAATTTTATTAATTAATGGTATCAATGTAATTAACACTCAATCCAAAGTAAGCTTATAGTCATCACCATCTAAGTTGGTGAAGTCATCGTTAGTAATTGAGTGGAAAATTTAGAGTTTACTATGTATAAGACTACCACACAAATACAATACAATGCCCAAAAAGCCATAACAACTGTCAAATTAAGTCTATTCTAGTATATTTATACACAGCACACGTGTCCATTTATTAAGTTTAACTTAAACTTATAAACCTTTTAGATAATCACACATTGTTTAATGATTAATATTTCATTATACTAGCTAGAGTGATGAAAGCAATACTTTACGAGGGGTCATTTCCCTCTTCATGACTTTTTTGATTAATTAAATTAACTTGATCATTTGTTCACCTTTTCTTCATTTGATTTTTCAAGACTATCAATCCCCCTAATTATTGCAAGTTTATCTAAAGAAATTAACCTCTTCAAAAAATATCACAAATTGTAACGACCTGCTATTTAACTTGGGGTTTTTTTTATATATACTATAACATTTATAATGCTCTGATACCAAACTGAATTAAACCCAACCATCAACCTAAGCAGCGAGAAGCGGAAATCAGATGAACACAACCATATATAATTATATACAATATAAGAGTGCTAAAATGTTTCCCAAAATATACATATATGGCTATTTTTCAAAAATACCCTCAACTGGTTAGGGTTATACAAAAATACTCTCAAAATACTGACTCTACTATCAGGGCAATACTGAGGCCCCCCTATCTGCAAGCCTAGTCTGCTCGCCTACATGGATCACCTGAAAAATGTTAAAGTAATGGGATGAGCCAACGCTCAGTAAGATGAAATATGCTACTACTAGTGCATGGCAATTGAGTTACAATACTGTAAAAATCTATTACTATATAATCATGTATCACTGAATCTGTAAATACAATACCAGTAATATAAACCATCACCTTTTCCCTGTTGCTTATCATATCTGTACTTTAGGTTTCTACTCAAAATACTTTTAATATATATATATATATATATATATATATATTTCTGTCTTTGTAAATCTGTATAAACATAGTAATAACTGAAAACTTCCCTGTGGATAACTGTGTGTCATGATTTAACCCCTCATGACAGGGTTGTGCGGCCCGTAGGCGGGATCTACCCTGGCTAGCGAACCAAGAATAAATCACTATACTCCATCAATCTGATCAGCCCTCCTCAACCCATATCTGATGGGGAGCCTGTCCACTTGTGGGCTCTATACTATCGACCTTTATACCACATATTATCTGAATAGGTGGTTGCACTCTATATACTGTATGTAGCAACGGTACCGTGCTCTGTAAGCTGTAACGATCCAACAGGGTCTGATACTATATAATACATCTCTATATATAACTATCTGTTTTACCATGATTCTATAATAACTGTATAAACCATGACACTGTGATAAACTGTATCTATATCAACTGTATTTTTTGAAATAAACTGTAAAACTATATGTCATGGTACTGTAAACTGTATCTGTATCAACTATATAATCATGGTATTCTGTAATTACTATAAAATATTTCCTCTGTCTGTATTTTCCGTAAAACATAGTTCTAAAAAATATTGTAAAACATGTCTCTGTACTATATTTATATTCTCAAGTCACACAGTAATTTAAAATATATTATACATAATGAATAAACTGTAAAATTGTATTAATTCCTACTGTGAATAACAATCTGGCATAAATATATATATACTATACTAAAAATCATACTAAATTTGCCTAGCATGACATATTTCCCTTACCTAATTTCTGCTAAAATCTCCCTATTGTAACAGGTCCTACACTCGCAGGGTTCTCCACTCAACACCCTGAAAACAACATTCGCCAGAACATAATATCAATATTTCTTTGTCTACATCATTTCCTGCAACTGCCAGAAGGCCAAAATTGACTAAAAGGTCTTACCCTAATTTTGGGAAGAAATTCAACTCGATCCCACCAACGATCTGCCCCAGCAGACTTGAAGAGAACTCCGACAAGAGCGTCATGATGGCCTCAGATCGTCGATCCGGCAACTGATGGGGCCGAAATCGAAGAGAAAAGGAGGTGAAGCCGTAGGAGAGAGAGAGAGTGAGTGAGTGAATTCGGTGGATTTTTCTACAAGAAAACCGAGTTAAACACTATTTATACTCCAGGATTCATCGACGAGCTACATTACCTCGTCGACAAGTCCTGTAGAAAGTTCGTCGATGAACCTGCACCCTCGTCGACGAATTTCAAACTTCCAAAAATCCTCTCTCGGTATCTTCTCGTCGATGAAACTTGCCCTCGTCAATGAGACCCTCTTATACCCTTATCAACGAATCCCCTGTGTTCGTTGACGAGGCCATGAGAAAATCCCCTGGGTTATTATATTCAAAATGCAATGTCCGCATTTGTCGACGAAGTCAACTGCTTCCTTCTGTTATCGTTTCCATATCCCTTCCTCTTTATTATTTAAATACCATTATTTTTCGGGTCGTTACACAATTTCTTTATGATTTTGAACATACTAGTTTCATTCTTGTGCTATGCATAATTTGCTTAAAATAATTTTAAATTATTATTTTTAAATTGAAATACAATTCATGATTCATTGATATTAATTTAACAATAAATTAAAGCAATATATTTTAGAATGTACGGTGTGAAATAATATTTTATTAAAGGTTCATTGATCTTTATAATATAATTATAATTTCTATTTATTTTTTTAAAATTATTAAATGTTAGATCATTCATCTGGAATAAAGATTCATATGTGCATTAGTTGCTAGATTTTTATTAAAAAGTCATGCAAGCTAGAACTTACAAGTTTTTACCTTAGTACCATTTAAAAAGTACTTCTATATGAAACTAATAAAAAATAATGATAAACTACTCTTTGAAAAATATTTTCCATTAATTACTTGACAATAATTCTTCTATTTTTTTCAAACCTTCTTCATTTTTTATTCTTGTCAACTAAAACTTGAAAATGAAACCCATTTTACAAATTAGGAGCAATAAAATTAAGTCAAATTGAAAATTTTTATGTGTACTAATAGAAATGAAATTTATTTTTAAGAGTTCATCTACAATTATTTTCCTAAAAGTTATATAACTATCAAATATTTATTACCATTTATAATAACAATGTTTCATGTATTAATTGATTATAGAAGAGTTATTATATTTAACTATACATTGTAAATTTTTTATAATGAAGTTAAGAAATAAATAAAATCAATATATAAATGTAAATAAATATTGACCATAACAAGTGTCCAAAAGACCTTGGACACCATTGTTTCAGAAAACATAAATAAATAAATATTGACATAAACTTTGATAGTTATATACATGTCTGCGCACATGCATTTCGGAAGAATAATTTTTTTTTTTTACATTTTTTAAATGTCATATTGATTATAATGTATTTCTTTCTTTTTTTTTATTCATCCATTAGAAGCCTATATTGGGCCTAGTTTGCATAATGGGAGGTTGTCCATCTCTCATCCCATACTCCTTCCAATTCTATTCAAGATTCGACATTTCTTTTAAAGAGGGATACAAATATACATACAAGAAAATATAACAAATCAATTCTAGTAAATCTCATACTGAATGGATATAGCATTGAATGTCACTAACTATAATATAGACAATCTCATTAGATTTAAAATTCAAATCTTTAAAAGCTATTTTCTTTCTAATTCACTAAAGATGGTAGACACAAGCAACCAACGAAAGACTGCAAAGATTAACAAAGGAACTCCTATCTAACTTCAGCTCCTCCCTGACCCTAATAAATATTAGCAATTGGGACTCACAAAACATAATCAGCTCTTATATAGATCTAGCTTGTATAAAAGGAAGAAAAGAACCAATGATTTTTAAGTTCCCTTCCATTAAGGAAAAAGTAACAATCTTAGAATAAAAGAGTTTTTCACTCGGACAATATATTAAGGGTTTAGAGTCTATTCCAGATAGGTAGCCAAGCATAATAGCATGTCTAAGAATATAACCTTTTAACCAAACCACATTGTACCCTCTAACAACTTTATTTTTAATTTTAATAGAATCCCAAACGTAAATAAAGATATTTCGAGCAAAATTAGAGTAATTTCCAATCAAAACAACTAAAACTGGTTTTAATGATGAACAAATGTGATAGCTTCTTTAATCAAAGGCTTAAAATAAAAGCCTTTTGGGCCAACCCCAATTAACATCCTTCGTAATATTTGAAACTTTGGCCTCAAGAGGTGGGAAAAGGTCATTATGAATAGCCAATCCATATTTCACATTTAGAGGCCCAAAGGATCGTTGATTATCAAAACCAAGAAAAGTTATTTTACCGTCACCAATTATGTATTCACAATCTTGAGAGACCTTATTCTAGGAACAAATATCGATCATTAGGGGAGACTTAATTGTGCATATGTTTATATCTTTGACTTTATAATATTTTAGCAATTTGATTAATAAGAAAGAAGAAAAAGAACAAATTAGCCACAAAAGCTTTATTTTATAAGCTTTCTTTGTCTCATCAAGACTTTTGAAGGTCAAGGTCCCCTTTAGTATAAGGCTTACAAACCTTGTTCCAATTAATGTTACAAGAAGAAGTTAGAGAATCATTACCTTTCTCTAGAAAACCTTTGGGATTTTACTCTAAAAAATTGATTATAAAGGAAGAAGGAAGGATTAGGAAGGAATCCTAATAGTGACAAATTCTCATAAGGATAGAAATTATGAACTAGATTCACCCCGCGTAAAAGTGATTTTATTTGCAAACTATAAATCCTACTAGTAGTTTTCTACCCCAGACTGTAGTAGTCGTTCCTTTATTATAAACTAGTGATAAGTCCATATCTTTCACCAGAAGATGCCCTTGGATATATTCGAAATGTTTTTTTTTTATATAAATAACATTCCACTCTGGGTTCACAAGCACGAATTTTTCTAGATTAACTTGGAGTTTTGGAAAAGAGTCAAAGAGATCCAAGGAACATTAAATTCTTCTAGCAAAGGCCAAATCACCATGGGCAAATAGAATTAAATCATTTGCAAATCACATATTAGTCAAGCCAAACAAATGATCAAAAGAAAGTTCAACAGATTAAAGTTTGACAAATCTTATGAAAGCCTAAAGGATGTTGAAGTTCAAAGTCAAAGTGGACTCGAAGGAAAACATACATGAAGACTTCACACTTCGAATGTTTAAGTCTTAAAAAAATCTTATGTAAGTACTTTAATTTAAAATCAATATGGATGCTTTGAAGCTCTTGGAATGATTATTGACTTAGAGACCCATTTTTAAAATACTTGGAAAATATTTTTTTAAGGTCAAAAGTTATTTCAAAAAGGTAAAATTATCTTTGAAATGAAAAGTACCTTACATTTGCATTGATGAGCAGTTTTCTCTATCAAAAACTCCTTATCTTAAAATGTGTCCAACTTGAAAGTTATGGGATTTTCTCATAGATTTTTGTTGATACCAAGAACGATCAAATCGAAGTTGTATAGTGAAAGTTATACCCAAAATACTGAAGGGTAGTTGAAGCTGACAGCACCTTTTTTGAAAGGCAAGTGACTTTCCAAATTTAAGATAAAGTAGTGTGGGAATGTTTTCAAAAATGTTTGCTTAGCGTCCAAACTTTGTATAAACTTGGGAAATACTCCAAGTAAACTTGGGCAACAAGAAATTACTTTTAGAAATCTATAAATATATGGAAAACCAAAGGATTTTCACACACAACTACTTACAATCTCGCAATCAAAGTCTCTAGTTCTCGAAACTCTCTTACTCACACATCCTTACTGAAGTTCTACTGATTTCTTGCTGATACAACCACTCGGGTCTTGTGCTTTTACAAAGTTTCATTTAATCTAAAGAAGAACCCGGTGATTAGTTTCTTGAACTTCAAATTCATTCTTTATTGATATTTAATTTGAAGTATATTAGTGCTCTGACTTGTACTAATCAACTCTATTATGAGAGTGTCTTTGTATATAAGAATTTTTTCTTGTTTTTTGTTGTTTTGACAGTTTAGGTTGTTGAATCGTTGCTTTACCAAGCATGGAGTATTCCTTGGAGAGGAGGGCTCTATCCTATTTAAAGGAGTGTGTAAAAGGTTTGCTCCACCCGATTAAGGGAGAGGTATAGTAAATCCTTGGGTGGTGTACCTAAGGCAAGGAAGGACGTAAGCGGATATAGCCGAACCTCGTAAAAATCTTGGTGTCACTCTCTTCCTTATTCTCTTTATATTACAAGACATAGAAACTGCATGGATGCTTATTTGAATTGTTGGATATTAATTTACTTTTGGGAATTGTGGAAACCGTAAGGGAGTACGTTGACTAATAAATATTATTGCGGAAACCACAAGGGAGTACGTTAATTGATTAATACCAAAGCTCATTAATATATTGATTAGTTACATACTTAAAATCAAGATATTGATATTTGAATTTGGAAATTTTTTATGTTTGTGATATCAAGCTAACTTCATTGATTGAATTGAATATCAATTGTACTTGTGAAGTTGTTGTGTTTGAAGAGTGTGATTGCAAATTAATTCTAATTGAAAAGGGGGTTAACTCTTAACTAAAGGAACTTGTAAAACAAATGGATTTCAAAGAAAATTTTAAAAACTCAATTCACCCCCACTATTAGGAGTACACCTAACTTTTCAATTGGTATCAGAGTGGGGTTATAGAAAATCTTAAATTAGAAGTTATATAAAGTTCTCTATGGCACACCTAGGCGTATCTCCCTTTGCCGAGGGTCAATCCTCAACTAGACCTCCTATTTTTTATGGTGTTAACTACACATTTTGGAAATAAAGAATGAGAATCTATTTTAAAACTATGGATTGGAAAGCATGGAAAGTTGTCATACAAGGTTACCTTATTCCCAATAAAATCGTAGATAATAAAAAAATACCTAAAGAGGAAAAAGAGATGACCAACAAAGACCATAAGATGTTTTCAAGTAAATTCAAGTGCTATGAATGCTCTATATTGTTCTCTTGAAGTAAATAAATTCAATAGGATCATGGCATGTAAATCAGAAAAAAAGAAATATGGGATAAACTAGAGGTAACCTATGAAGGAACGGTTGATGTTAAAGATAGTAGAATCGACATGCTCATAAGTGAGCATGAGGCTTTTAGGATGAACCTGAATGAAACTATTACTAGTATGTACACTAGGTTCACCCATATAATAAACTCCCTTAATGCCTTAGGAAAGAATTACTCAACTTATGAAATGATTCGAAAAATTCTTAGAGGACTTCCACTGATTTGGGAACCTAAGGCCACTGCAATAACTGAAGGACGAAATTTGAAAAAAAATCTCCTTAGATGAATTAATTAGATCCCTACTCACATATGAGATGGCAATAAACGAAAGAACTAGAGGAAAATCTAAAGTCAGGGAATCCATTGCATTTAAAGCCTCAAATGAAAGCTCCAGCGGTGAAGATGAAAAGGTAATGGATGTAAATGATGTAGCCCTTATAACCAAGAGACTTGCAAAAATCCTTAGAAAGAAGATTAAATTCACTAAAAAATTTTGGGACTCAAAATCAAATAAAGGAGAAACCAATCAAAAGGAAACAAGGAATGAACCTCCAACATGCTATAATTGCAAGAAAGTGGGCCATATAGAACCAGATTGTCCACAACTCAAGAAGGATTCTAAAAAGAAAAGGAAAAAGGCAATGAAGGCAACTCATGAAACAATCTAAGTTCTAGTAGTTTGGAAAGTGAATCAAGTAATCAAGAGGTTGAAAATGGTTGTCTTATGGCATGGGACGATCATGAGGAATAAAGTTCTGCATCCAAATCTTGTGATAATTCATACAATAAATCTAGTTCATCTGATGAAACCAATGATGAGAGTAGACCATCTTATGAAGAATTACAAATAGAATTATTCAAAGTTTATAATATTCTAGTTAAAGTAACTAAACGATATACTTCATTGAAAAATAAGAATGAAGTTGTAATGAAAGAATTAGAATAAAAAAATCTTGCTAAAAGAGAAATGGATTTAAAAATCAAGAGATTGGAAAGCAAGAATGAAAAAGTAATAAAAGAACTAGAAGATTTAAGATCTCAAACTTCTATTGAAAAAGAAAAGGGCATAGTCATTGGTGAACTTGAAAGCACAATAAATCAAATGACTAAAGAGCTAGTAAGGATGCAAGCAGATTGCAAAAAAGATTCAGAAATACTTTGCCTTGAAAATAAAATTGAGGATCAAAATAAAATAATTTACAACTTCACTAAAGGAAAGGAGAACTTTGATAAAATAATTGGACCACAAAGAATGCCTTTGGATAAAGAAGGTATAGGATTCAATGCAATTGAGAATATAAGGAAAAAAAAACCTCTACATGGGGTACTTTGTAAAAGCCTCTAAAGACTATGCTAGCACCTCTTCAAATGCTTACATACATACACACACACACACCACATGCTTTCTATGTAAGAAGAAGGGGCACACAAAGTTTGAATGTCCATTAAAGAGAAAGGGTGTGAAAACTAAACAGGTTTGGAAAGTAAAAGAAACATCTCTTGTTAAACCATCCGAACCCAAGAAAGTATGGGTACCAAGATGAAAGCCTAGTTCACAAACCAAGGACTTCATAGATCCTAGGAATAGTCATTCTCTTTTTAGGAATTAAGAAAATTAAATCTATACTAAAATGAAAAGGGATGTCTCTATAGCCTATAGGATTTAAGGTAGCCAATTCAAGTATAAAAAGAGATTTAGTGACCACTATAAGTATGCTTTGATAGTAGATAATGCTTAAAATGTAAATTATTAATAAATATGTCTACTATATCAGAGACCTTGAAGGTCTACTGCATAAACTGAAAGTCTATCTTGACTATACATATCATGATAAATAATTCACTATATCAACTATAGCTAAAGAGATGAAATAGCATAACCTTAGTCGAAAGTTAAAGAAAGGTTATAAATACTTAAGATTAAAATTAGCACGACATATGTTGCTATTTGCACATACTTGAGATTTAGAAGATCAAATTAAAAGAGACCTAATTGATTAATCAATCACTGAAATAAGTTCAAAGTAAGAATCTAAAATGCAGCTAGTTAAGAATTAAATAAATATACATGTTACTCTTTGTTAGTGCAGGTACAATAAAATTATTCTTGAAATATTCACAGCATATGGCTAATTCAAGAAGAAAAGTTCAACTAAGAAGTTTTCTAAAATTATTATTAAAAACCTTCACTCCATGATTATATCAGAAGCTGCTACTTGGAAAATCTTAAAGAAGAGTTTATGAGCTTATTGACGACTAATATATTGAAACAAATAAATACAAGAATGACATTGTTGGCCACAATAAAAGGATGAATTGTACAAGGCTTCAAAAGCATTAAATTCAAAGAACTATATACTTCAACAGACAATTAGGAAAGATATTTGAAGATTGGAAAATCCATATACAAAAGAATTTGCTGAAACCAAATACTAAGCTGGGTTAAAATGTTTGACACTACTATTTTTTTGCTTAGCTCTTTTATTTGTTCTCTCTTGACTATATTAGTTCACATGCCGATGTTGGATTAAGTTATATATTTTTTTGGTATACTGAATGATGGATGACCATGTTATGATTGAAATATATGCTGACTTATGGACCTTGTTATTGTGATCTAAATGCGATTTTTATTTTGTCCTTAGTACCTTTGCATAATATTTCTCTCGGTTTATTCTTTTGTTGATATAAAAAAAGGCGAAATAAAATTTTGCAAAACTGAATATTAGCAAACTAAAAATGAGTATGACATGATAAAATTAAAAACATAGCTTTATATGATATTTACACTCATATTATTCATGGATACATAGTTTGCACTTCAAGAATGAAATTATGAATTTATTGAATAGGAAATACATTTCATTCAAGAGGAGCTATGCTTGTAATGATATCATGATTACTAGAAATTATTAAGAATTCTAATATACAATCTTTTATATATTTTCTCATGCTATTTTGAGACTTATTGTTTATCTTTTTATGCATGATGAATGTAAAGTTTATGTTTTGTGCCTTCACTAGATATAATTCTTGAATTTGTGAATACAAATGATCAATGAGCAGACATCTTAACAAAGCCACTTTCATAGGATCGATTTATCTCTATTAGACGTGAACTAGGATTGTTACATATTAGAGAAGTAGTTTAAAGAAGAAAACAGGAAATCTTTTGCGTGGTACATTTGCCTTTGTTGTGTTACTTTTCTCTTTTTGATTGATGTCAAAAGGGGGAGAACGTTTGAGCAAAAATGAGAGCTAAATTAATGAGAACAAAATTGAGGAGATAAAATGCAAAGATAAGAAAGCTTAAGCAATGTAGAATATGAGATATTGCTAATAATGGTATGATGATATGATGATATGAACTATGATGCACTAATGGTATGATGATATAATGATATGAACTATGAATACTTGATTGTTATGTAAATTAACTTACATGGAATCAAAAAAATTGAATCTGGAATTATTTGATCATATGAATGATTTTTTTTTTCAAAACATTGTTAAAAATGTGCTTATTGTAAAGGGGTGCTTTATTAAGGTTAACTCTCTTTTGCTCCTTATTTGTCATCATCAAAAAAGGGGACATTGTTGGCCTAACAAGGCTTACGAATCTTATTTTGATGATAACAGATCATGGGAATTTAACATGTTTTGATTAAAGTGATGATGTTCCAGGAATTAAGCATTAGAACTCAAGATAAAGAATGCATTGATAGCCTACATTCCAAACAAAATGATCAACAGAAAGTTCAACAGATTAAAGTTTGACAAATCTTATGAAAGCCTAAAGAATGTTGAAGCTTAAAGTCAAGGTGGACTCAAAGGAAAACATACATGAAGACTTCACACTTCGAATGTTTAAGTCTTAAGAAATTCTTATGTAAGTACTTCAATTTAAAATCAATATGGATGCTTTGAAGCTGTTAGGAATGATTATTGACTTAGAGACCCATTTTTAAAATACTTGGAAAATATTTTTTTAAGGTCAAAAGTTATTTCAAAAAGGGTAAAATTACTTTTGAAATGAAAAGTACCTTACATCTGCATTGATGAGTAGTTTTCTCTATCAAAAACTCCTTATCTTAAAAGGTGTCCAACATGAAAGTTATGGGATTTTATCGTAGATTTCTGTTGATACTAAGAACATTCAAATCGAAGTTGTATAGTGAAAGTTATACCCAAAATATTGAAGGGTGGTTGAAGCTGACAACACCTCTTTTTGAAAGACAGGTGACTTTCCAAATTTAAGATAAAGTAGCGTGGGAATGTTTTCAAAAATGTTTGCTTAGGCTCCAAACTTTGTATAAACTTGGGAAATACTCTAAGTAAACTTGGGCAACAAGAAATTACTTTTAGAAATCTATAAATATACGGAAAACCAAAGGATTTTCACACACAACTACTTACAATATAGCAATCAAAGTCTCTAATTCTTGAAGCTCTCTTACTCACACATCCTTACCGAAGTTCTACTGAATTCCTGCTGATACAACCACTCGGTTCTTGTGCTTTTACAAAGTTTCATTCAATCTAAAGAAGAACTCGATGATTAATTTCTTGAACTTCAAATTCATTCTTTATTGATATTTAATTTGAAGTATATTAGTGCTCTGACTTGTACTAACCAACTCTATTATGAGAGTGTCTTTGTATACAAGAATTTTTTTCTTGTTTCTTGTTGTTTTGACAGTTCAGGTTGTTGAATCATTGCTTTACCAAGTGGGGGGTATTGCTTGGAGAGGAGGGCTCTATCCCATTTTAAAGAGTGTGTAAAAGGTTTGCTCCGCCCGGTTAAGGGAGCGGTATAGTGAATCTTTGGGTGATGTACCTAAGGCGAGGACGTAGGCCGGTATAGCCGAACCTTGTAAAAATCTTGGTGTCACTCTCTTCCTTATTCTCTTTAAATTACAGGACATAGAAACTACATGGATGCTTATTTGAATTGTTGGATATTAATTTACTTTTGGGAATTGTGGAAACCGTAAGGGAGTACGGTGACTAATCAATATTATTGCGGAAACCATAAGGGAATACTTTGATTGACTAATACCAAAGCTCATTAATATATTGATTGGTTACATATTTAAAATCAAGATACTTATTTGATATCAATATTTGAATTTTGGAAGCTTGGTTGAATTTTCTATTTTTGTGATATCAATCTAACTTCATTAATTGGATTGAATATCAATTGTAGTTGTGAAGTTGTTGTGTTTGAAGAGTGTGATTGCAAATTAACTCTAATTGAAAAAGGGGTTAACTCTTAATTAAAGGAACTTGTAAAACAAAGGGATTTCAAAGAAAATTTTAAAAACCTAATTCCCCCCCCCCCCTCTCTCGGGAGTACACCTAACTTTTCAGAACCTAAAAAAAAATCATATTGCATTTTTAGTTAATATGAGACATTTAATGGGGCTTTGTTGAAGCATGTTTCTTTTTTAATCATTTTAACTTTTAAAGGATATTTAAAAGGTTTCTCACCCCTTTTAGAAGAAGGTAGTGTCAAGCTTTTGGAGAGTAGGGAAGGTTATACCTTCCTCTCTCTCTCTCTCTCTCTCTCTCTCTCTCTCTCTCTCTCTCTCTCTCTCTCTCCCCACTCACTCAGTCACTCACTCACACACACGCACACGCGCACACTTTTCTAACTATTGCCTTATAAGCATAAAACTAGTTTCATCTATTAAGGATAAGCATACCCTTTATCCCTTTATTATATTCTACAAATGACATGAAAATGAAAAAAAAAAAAAAAAAAAGAATTTTAAGTATAGTATACTTTCATTTCGGCATTCAAAATTACAAAATATAAAATTTATGTAATCATACAAATTGAGTTGACAAATTCTAGGTATTATAGAAATTCTAGATAGAAATTAAAATGAAGGAAACATTCAACACGCATACAAAGAACTTCTCAAGCCAATTAAAACCACAACTAGAATATCTCAAATTTAATGAATCTTATTTCATATAGAAGTATAGCACATAAGATACATGATGACAAAAATGAGTATTCAAAGAATATATGTCGTGAATTGTGGCTCACATTCTAAGGGAAAACATGGTGAAATCAGTGTGCTAGGATGAAACCGTCGATTGTTTGCTTGTTTCCATCAATGGTTTGCCTAAACATTCACATAAAGTTGCTCTCGGTATCTTTATGTCGACGGAATGCTTGAAACTGTCGACGATTTGGCTCTTTCCGTCGATGGTTTGATTGAAACCGTCGATGGTTTTGCTCGAGGACCAGCACAGATTTTGAATTTTAAATAAGGGGACATTAGTATGGTTGGGGTTTGGAGGGAAAACCTCTAGGAACTCTATATATATGTTATATCTTATGTATATAGAGTGTTGGTTGACAGTTGTTGAGAGAATTGAGAGGGTTCATGTATTTCTCTTATAATTTACACAAGAAAATAGTGAATTCTTGTCGTTTGCTCCCATGGATGTAGGCATTGCCGAACCACGTAATTCCCTATATCTTTGTGATTGTTATTGCTTTAATTGACTGGTTGTGGTTATGGATTGTTCTGTATTTTCATCATTAGATTGCTGCAGTGTGTGTGTGTGTGTGTGTGTGTTTGTTCATTTTACACAAATATATATATATATATATATATATATATATTCCACGGGTTTTACACAACAAATTAGTATCAGAGCAAGTGTTGTTATGGCATCGAGTACTTCATTTACAAAATTTGACATTGTCAAATTTGATGGAACTGGAAATTTCGATTTATGGCAGAAAAGGGTAAAGGATCTTTTGGTGCAGCAAGGCATGGTGAAGGCCTTATACGGAATTCAACTAGAAGGCATGGATGAAGCAACTTGGAATGAGTTGGAGGCAAAGGTAGTATCAACCATCCGTCTGTGTTTGGCCGATGACGTGTTGTATCACGTCATGGATGAGGATTCTTCGGCAGCAATTTGGTGGAAACTGGAAAGCCGGTATATACCTAAGTCTTTATCCCACAAACTCTTTCTTAAGCAATGACTGTATTGGCTTAATATGGTGGAGGGTTCAGATATGAACCAACATATCAACACATTCATTCAGATTGTGAGTGATTTGGTGTGTGTTGATGTAAAGTTCAAGAAGGAATACAAGGCGCTAATACTATTAAATTCCCTACCTGTGTCTAACACATATGAGACCTTGGTTATGACTCTTACATGGGGTAAAGTGATCCTGAATATGGAGGATGTGACAAGTGCATTACTCGGTTTTCATCAAAGAAAAATGGCCAATGATGAATTTTCACATGGTGAAGGGCTTGTGGTGAAAAGTAACCAAAAACATGGAAGGTGTAAGTCCTAGAGCAGATCTCGGTTGTAGTTCGAGAAGAGGAAGGACGTGGAGTGTTTTAGGTGCGATAAAATTAGGCACATAAGACCGAAATGTCAGGAGTGGAAGAATGGGAATGCTAAAAATCAGTAGGGTTCGTCAAATCTTCAAATGTAGTGCAAGGAGACTCGGAATGCGGTGATGGTGATATGTTATATGTTTCATCGGGTTCGGAGTGCCTAACGGATGATTCTTGGATCCTAGATACCAAATGCTCTTATCATATGACAGCAAATAGAAAATGGTTTGACACCTATAGGTCAGTTAATTCTGGTTGTGTTTTTATGGGAAATGATATTTCATACAAAATATTTGGTATTAGAAATGTCAAAATCAAAATGTATAATGTTATTGTAAGAACCATATGTGATGTAAGGCATGTACCGGGTCTAAGGAAGAATGTTATTTTATTAGGAACTTTAGACTGTAATGGGTATAGTTACAAGTATAAAAGTGGAAAAATGAAAGTGTGTGAAGGCAACTCGATAGTGATGAAAGGAGAAAAGGTAGCGGAAAATATCTATGTAATGCAGGGTAACACTATTATAGGTGGAGCTGCTGCTGTAGAATCTGAGTCAGATGTTCTGTGGCATATGCGGTTATGGTACATTATTGACTACATGTATTCAGATGTTTAGGGACTGATGAGGATAGCATCACGGAGTAGACATATGCTTTTCGTTGGTGTATCACGAAAGGTCTTGGTTTATCTCATATGGCATAAGCTTGATGTTGATGTATTTATCAAGTTAAGCTTGTGGTTAAGGTGGAGTACCAGATCGAGAGAGGGATCCTTAGGTCAGACATTGGGACTGAGTGCGCTAGTTTCGCTCAAGAAGTTTTGTGAGTAGGGCAGCTTATATACAAGGCTTGTAGGGTACTTCTTGGTGAAGTCAGTGAGTATATCGCGTTTCTCGTGTAACCGATTGCAAAGGTATCACTAGATGGGAGAGTTTCAGGTGAATTGTGGGCAGATTTTGCGGTAAACTACTCGTGTGTGAGTGGATGTTCATTAGTGCACTATTTTAGTGATGGAGAATCTAGGCTTGGTGTTATGTCCGGACAGTACATCTTTCCGGTGTATAAGCAAGGTGGGTGCAAGCTGGGTGATCCTATGGCAAACAAAGGAGTGATCAAGGACATGAATTTTGGTGAGAAAGCCATAGGACAACATACTCAGGTAAAGGAAAAGAAACAAATGCCAGAAAACTATGGCAGCAGCAAACATGTAATCAAGTAGAGTTAGATACTCAAGGCAGAAATGCGAGGAGTTCTATCTCGAGTCAACAGAATCACTATTTATTTGGGCATGTGATGCAGGTAGAGATACAGACTCAAAGAAGAAATGACGTTATTCATATTGCATGGAGTTTCAACTCGGGACACTAGCAGGATCACAGTGGGCTCATATGCACTATCAGACCACTACTTAGGTATAAAATTGGCATTCTGGTGTTTCATGTATTCATTATTACCAATAGGAAGGTTCTTACAATTTTAAAAGTTGCAATTCTTGATAAAGGGAAAAATAGGTAGATGAGTGCTATGGTGGAGGAAATGGAAGTATTGCATATGTACCAGATGTGTGATTTGGTGAGGCTTCCAATGAGGAAGAAGGTGATAGGATACAACGAGGGGATGTATATGTCGTGTGTGAATGACATGTTATTGGCTAGGAAAGCTTTGACTGAGACTAATTAGTTGGAAACTCTGTTGAAAAATTTTGACATGAATATGTTGGGTACGACCAACAAGAGTCTTGGTTTGAAGATTCACATAGATAACGCTGCGAGGAGATTGGTGTTATCTTAGGGTGGTTTTGTGAACGAAACTGCAGGGAGACTTTGTTTGCCATGTTAGGGGGGTTCTATGGAGAATCAATATGAAATGTCTACTACTAAGTACCCAAAGACGGGCTATGATGTTTGAGATACGTCAGTGGTCCCCTATGATGATGCAATGGGGTATTTTAGCAAGCAATAGAGTGGACCGTCAATTGTGAAATCTATTGAAGACTATGCAGGGGGCTTTGGTGATATAAGGCTTGCAGCAGCTTTTGTGTTCACCGTTGTGGGAAGACCTTGTTGGAAGCCTAGGGTGAAGTCTCATGGTGTTGCATATATAACTGTATAGGGTTGATGGTAGAAGCTGAAGCTGCCATCGATAAGTTCAAGTAGTGTTGCTTGGACTTGGTGTTTGTCTCCAGTTGCTAGACAGGAGATAGTCCCAACCTAATGTTCAAGTTCAAGGTGGATATTGTTGTGAATAGTGGCTCACATTCTAAGGGAAAACATGGTGAAATCAGTGTGCAAGGATGAAACTATTCATTGCTTGGTTGTTGTCATTGATGATTTGCCTAAACATTCAGATAAGGTTGCTTTCGATATATTTCCATCGATAGAATGCCTGAAACCGTCGACGGTTTGACTTTTTCTATCGACGGTTTGATTATAACCGTCGAAAATTCGCTCAGGGACCAGCGCAGATTTTGAATTTTGAATAAGCAAGACGTTAGTATGGTTGAGGTTTGGATGGAAAGCCTTTGGGAACTCTATATATATATATAAATATATGTTATATCTAATGTATATAGAGTGTTGATTGATAGTTGTTGAGAGAATTGAGAGGGTTCTTGTATTTCTCTTATAATTTACACAAGAAGATAGTGAATCCTTGTCGTTTGCTCTTGTGGATGTAGGCATTGCCGAACCAAATAATTCACTGTATCTTTGTGATTGTTATTGCTATAATTTACTTGTTGTGCTTGTGGATTGTTTTGTATTTTTATCATTAGATTGTTGCAGTGTGTATGCTTGATCCTTTTACATATATATATATATATATATATTCTACTATGCATACACGAGGGTTTTACACAATAATATATAAATGATTTAAGTGATGGTCTTGTAATTAAACATAAAAATACAAAACATTAAGAATTCTATTGGCTAATAAGTTTTCAAAAATTGCATGAATGATTATAAAAAAATCCATGAATGACTTGATTTCATCCCCTTTCTAGTATAATGAGACATAATGGCAAAGAATAACTACTATAACTAACAATATATTTATATCTTGTGCCCATTTTAGTATAATTGAGACATAATGATAAATTTTGTATCATGCCCATAAATATTGTTAAAGTAATTTTAATAAGAATATTGACGTACATTATTTTTAAAACTCCCCAAAATAGTATCCCTATGTTGGGAAATGTCTTTGTAGAGACCCGGGAAAATATAATAATAATAATAATAATAATAATAATAATAATAATAATAATTGAAAAAGGAGGAAATTCGGTTTAGTGAAGACCAAACTGTCAACAGTTTGGTGAGGGGCACAGAAAACTGTCGACAATTTTCTTTTTACCACGGGCTGGTAACAGGTAAAATAGTAAAAAGGGGCGGGTTAAAGTCCAAACCGTCGACGATTTTGTGAGAGGTATAGAAAATCGTCAATGGTTTTCTCTGCAGTGAGAGTTATAAGAAAGTCTCGCAAGCTCATTTCTTTTAACAAAAGAAAATTTTCTATTTCTCTCTCTTGGAACCCTGCGGCTCTCTCTCCCTTCTCTCTTCGATTTTGGCTTCATTTGAGCCCAAATCAACGATCCGGAACCACCACAAGGTTCGTGGGAGAATTCTTTACAACTTAGGTGGAGCAGATTTTCAATTTGGGATTCCGGGGTACCATTCCAAAACCAAGATAAGGGGGTATTTTAGAGTTTTAATGTTAAATTGGAGTAATTGGGGCCTAGGGAATACCAAATGTTAATATTTTGAAAGTTACATGGAATAATTTGAGGAAAAATGAATTTCAGGCTTTTGAGCTGCGAATGCCGAGGAGCGTAGGAATTTGTGTATTTTAGCGAGATATCAGTAAGCTAGGTAAAGGGAATAAATTATAACAGTATTTTATGAAATTACTGGTTGAATGAATATGTGAAAAGGAAAATATGATATTTTACCTTCGAATATTATGATATGAATATTAGACGAAATTGTGTGGCATATGAGTAATACTGAAATGTGATGTTTTGTAATATGAAATATGATTATAGAAATGTTTTCTATAATAAATAGGGAAATATGAGAATGTGTTATGTATTATTGAGAAATTTGGAAATTTTCGGAATGAGATATATATATATATATATATACTATTATGAGAATGGAATGGGTTTTAAAGATGAGAAAGAAATAGAAAATGATGTGAATAATGAAATGTGATATATATTATTGTGATGAGATACGAATACTGAAATGTGAGTATGAAAATGTGAATATTACAATGTAAATGCTGCAATGTGAATGTTGAAATATGATTACTGGAAATGTGAATATTGCAATGTAAATACTGCAATGAAAATGTTGAAATGTGAATATTGAAATGCGAATATAAGAATGTGGATATTGCAATGTGAATACTGCAATATGAATGTGAAATGTGAATACCGGAATGGTGAATATAGAAATGTGGAAAATTGCAATATGAATACTGCAATTATGAATACTTGAATGTGAATGAGAAATATGAATGATGAAATGTGGAAA
Organism: Malania oleifera; assembly: GCF_029873635.1. Classification (NCBI taxonomy): domain Eukaryota; kingdom Viridiplantae; phylum Streptophyta; class Magnoliopsida; order Santalales; family Ximeniaceae; genus Malania; species Malania oleifera. The sequence continues at coordinate 21,719,906 of NC_080425.1, read as the reverse complement.
TGAGGACCCTAATGGACGATTATTGATATTGAGCACGGTATCATTGCTAGTGATGATTGCGTGTAACCACATGGACTCATGGAGCATGTGGCGTGATAGTCGAATGAGCCAGTGAGAAGGGTAGTTTTGTCCCCTGGGTTCAGACCAAGGTTTGTGGCAAGTCATTCGTACTATAGGCAAGTATATGGATTGTTTATTTTGATCGAACTGGGTAGGCCAACTATAGTTAGATCCAGCCTTTGGGCCGCACAACCTTGACCATGGGGGGAAACATGGCGTGGAGAATATCCTTAGGGCAGCCATGAGTTACAGACGCGAATGTACTAGTTACTAAGGACACTCATGTGCTAGATGATGAATTAAAATTGAAAGTGAAAAGAAAGAGTGTGAGTTTAATAACATAAATAATTAGGGCGAAGTAAAACACTCCGCTTGAGGGCTTACTGAGTAAGGTGAGTGCCCTGATAAGTACTAGTTGTAGTCGAACCTGAGTTAATCGGGTAAGGTTACAAACGATATCAGAGTAGAGGGGTGCTACATGTATGGGCATGTAATCTCCCCTAATAGCTCCCCTATCCTCGGGAACTTTCACTGATAAACATGGGTTGCATGTGAATGAAATTGAAAAAAAGGAATTAAAGCTTTTAAAAGCTTGTGTTGTATATTTATATGATTATACATGCGAAATTGGTATATTATTCTCAAAAGGTATTATCACTCAAATGAATATATGTTATGATATAATGAAACTCATACTGCCACACGGTGTAAATAATTTATTACATCTTAAGGAGATGTGTCTCACCCAAATATCTAAATATTTCAGGGAATCGTGACAGGCCTAGAGATAGAGGGGAGTTGATACCCTGATTAGATAGGGTCAGTGTTTTTGAGCTAGGGATGTATGTTTCCCCTAGAGTTTGATTGATTTTTGGGAGTATGTTGGATTTGTATATATATATGTATGGATGTTTAGTACTCTAGGTATTTGTATTTTGAATGGTTTATAAATGATGACTTCCGCTGTTAGGGTTGTTTGCATGACAATTTACCTGATATCCCACTTCGGGTCGAGTTATGTTGATACAGTATCGAGGATTCTGACGTGGCCAATGTGATGGTTGAGTATATGTGAATATTTTTTATTTATATTGGAAAAAAAAATGGTATGAAAAGTCAGGGCGTCATAGTTTGGTATTAGAGCCTAGGTTGTTAGGTTCTGCAGACTTTAGTAAATAGCGGGATACAATACCAGAGTTTAAGAACGAATTTTGAGGAAAATAGGGGTTATGTAGGTTGAAGTATGAGTTAGATACTGTTAGAGGATGAGATTGAAATTTAGGATTCTATCTTCCGACCTGAAGGGAGGAGTTTCGTGGTTATTTTTGTGTTTTTCCTGAGGTGACAACTTCTGAAAAACCATGGATACTATCATCGGTTCTTGTTTCTGAGTGGTAGGACTGAATCTTAAATTAGGTTGAGGATATTGGAAATGGATGATTGAAGAGGAATATTTTATGATTTTAGTTTGTTGAGTGTGCTAGTGATGTTGAGATGATAAAATTCTAAGACTATTTTATACCATTTTCACGATGGATCCAGGGAGTAGCAGTGCACAGGCTGGAGGTGATGATGCAGAGCTTTCCAGTATGGGTGGTGGAGACCCTAATGCTTTACTGGGTAGCGTCACCCAACAAGTGATGATGGAGATGGCGAGAGGTTCAGGGGAGCGGAGCTGCACGATTAAGCAGTTCATGCATATGAGACTCTCGTCGTTCTCTAGAGGGGTTGATTCACTAGTAGCTGAGAACTGGGTCCAGGATATGGAGGATATGTTAGCAGTCCTCCCGTGTATAGATGAGCAGAAGGTACTATTTGCGACATTTAAATTGACTAGGAAAGAAAAACGTTGGTGGAGGTCAATGAGACTATTAGAGGAGTAGAAACCTGACCCTGTAGCGGTGACGTGGAGCCACTTCAGGGAGATCTTTTATGAGAGATACTTCCCCACTACTGTTAGAAGTGCAAAGGTAGTGGTGTTTTTGCACTTGACGTAGGGGCAGATGACAATATAGTAGTATGCAACTAGATTTATCGATCTGTACTGATTTGCCCCATATTTGGTGCCGGATGAGGAGAGGAAGGTGAGGAAGTTCAAGGAGGGCTTGAGACAGAGTTTGTTTGAGCAGGTTATAGGCTTCTGGGCCCAGACTTTTATAGAGGCAGTGGATAGAGCCATACTGATTGAAGGTGGCTTACAAAGAAGCATTACAACACAGAGCCAAGAAAAGAGACCCGTGCCTCCAAATTTTCAGGCAGGGTCCAGTCGAGGGCCTTGGAGGAGGCAGGATAGCAGAGGAGGATGGAAACAGGGAGTGGGAGATTGGGCAGTACAGGGTAGACAGATGCTCCCTCCTTGTACCATTTGCTACAAAAGACACCCGACAGAGTGTCAGGTCAAGGAGATTGTTTGCTATCAATTCCATCAGCCTGGGCATATGGCGAGAGATTATCGAGCACCGCCAACTAGTGCACCTTTCCCTAGACCATTCAGAGGAGGTCTCCAAGAACCACCGAGGTCAACAGTAAAGGAATATCTTCCCAGCACGAGTTTATGCATCGACACTAGGGGATGCTGAGGTAGAGGAGATGTTGTGACAAGTACTATTTCGATACTGCCATTTACAGTTACTGTTTTGTTTGATTCAGGGGCGACTCATTCTTTTATTGCCCGAGAGTTTGTTAAATTTTGTGGATTAGAAACACGGCAGTTGGGTGTCAGTTTGTCAGTGGCTATGCCGACAGGTGCTGTAAGGATATATGAGAAGGTACTTAGGAATGGTCCAGTCTGCATTCAGGGGAGGTCTTTATTAGCTAATTTGGTGGTCTTGGATATGCATGGGTTTAAGGTGATACTAGGGATGGACTGGCTAACTGCTCACTATGCTAGTATTGACTGCAATCCGAGAGAGGTAGTGTTTAGACCTCAAGGAGGAAAGGAGTACAAATTTGTGGTGTTATGTGTGCGCACCCCACCATAGGTTTTATCCACCATTCAGGCGAGGTGGTTATTGTTAGAGGGTTGTCAGAGATATGTAGCCTATGTGAAGGAGATATTAGAAGGGGAGTTGAAGTTAGAGGACATCCTGATAGTAAGGGATTTTCTTGATGTTTTTCCAGAGGATTTGTCAGGACTACCTCTTGATCGAGAGGTAGAGTTTGCTATTGATTTAGTTCTGGGGACAACGCCAATTTCGAAAGCGCTGTACAGAATGGCATCAGCGGAATTAAAAGAATTGAAAGAATAGTTGTAGGAACTATTAGATAAGGGGTTTATTCGGCCCAGCGTGTCACCCTAGGGAGCTCTGGGATTGTTTGTGAAAAAAAAAAAGATGAGTTGATGATAATGTGCATCGACTACCAAGAAATTAATAAAGTGACTATCAAGAATAAATACCTACTTCCCCGCATCGATGATTTGTTTGACCAGCTTTAGGGGACACATATTTTCTCAAAGATAGATCTACAATCTGTGTATCATCAGGTAAAAGTTAGAGCAAAGGATGTTTTAAAGGCGACATTTAGGACTCGGTATGACCATTATGAATTCTTGGTTATGCCGTTTGGACTAACTAATGCTCCTGCAGTGTTTATGGATTTGATGAACCGGGTATTCTACCAGTATTTAGATCAGTTTGTGGTGGTATTCATTGATGACATACTGGTGCATTCAAAGAGCCCAGAGGAGCATGAGGAACATTTGAAGATAGTACTTCAAATGCTGAGGGAAAGAAGATTGTATGCAAAATTCAAGAAGTGCGAGTTCTGGCTGGAACAAGTTACCTTCCTTAGACACGTGGTATCTAAGGGTGGTATTTCAATAGATGCGAGTAAGATTTAGGTGGTAGTGGATTGGGTACAACCAAGAAATGTGTAGGAGATCAGAAGTTTCTTAGGATTGGCTGGGTACTACTGCAGGTTTGTTGAGGGCTTTTCTAGATTGTCGTGTTCGTTGACTAAATTGACTAGGAAAGGTGTGAAATTCAAGTGGACTGATGAATGTGAACAAAGCTTTCAGGAGTTAAAACAGTAGCTCATCATTGCACCTATGTTGACGTTTCCTTCAGGAGAAGAGGGTTTCGTAATTTACAGTAATGCATCCCACAAAGGGCTCGGATGTGTTTTGATGCAGCAAGGGAGAGTTGTATAGTATGTCTCTCGACAGCTGAGAGCCTATGAGAAGAATTACACTACCCATGATTTGAAGTTAGCACCGGTGGTCTATGCGCTAAAAATTTGGAGACATTATCTTTATGGGGATAGGTGTGAGATTTACACTGACCACAAGAGCCTGAAATACTTCTTCACGTAGAAAGAATTAAATATGAGGCAAAGGAGATGGCTAGAGCTGATAAAAGATTATGACTACACCATTAGTTACCATCCAAGAAAGACTAATGTGGTAGCTGATGCTCTGAGCCAAAAATCAATGGGTGCATCAGTATCTGCAGTGGTAATTCAACATTCGGTCCAAATGGATTTGGAAAGACTTGGGATAGAACTCGTAGAGGGCAATCACCAGACATTTATTGCCAATCTGGTGTTACAGCCGACTCTACATGAAAGAATTAAAGCAGCTTAGAGGAGTGATGTTGAGTTAGTAGAGCTTATTGGAAAAGTACAGGATGGTCAGGAGGCAAATCCCTGCCAACCTTGACATTAAGAAAGTGATTCTAGAGGAAGCGCACCGATCCCTGTATATGGTACATCCTGGTAGCACTAAAATGTATAGGGATCTTCGGGAGTCTTTTTGGTGGAGTGGTATGAAAAGAGAGATCGCCGAGTTTGTGAATCAGTGTTTAACCTGCCAGCAAGTAAAAGCTGAGCATCAGAGATCGGCGAGATCATTGCAGCCACTTTACATCCTTAAGTGGAAATGGAAACATATAGCGATGAATTTTATCACAAGATTACCGCCGGCCTTACATGGATAGGACGTCATTGGGGTAGTGGTAGATCGACTTACGAAGTCTGCCCATTTCTTGCCTATGAGAATTAACTACTCCTTGAGTAGATTAGCAGATTTGTACATCCATAAGATAGTTAGAATGCATGGCGTGCCAGTGTCCAGAGTTTCAGACCTTGACTCACGGTTTACATCTCAATTTTGGAGGAGTTTGCAGAAGGTCATGGGTTCTTAGTTATCATTCAGCACAGCATTTCATCCTTAGATAGATGGGTAGACGGAGAGGAAGATACAAATACTAGAGGATATGTTGTGGGCTTGTATACTGGATTTTGGAGGTAGTTGGATACAGTTTATGCCACTAGTCGAGTTTGCTTATAATAATAGTTATCAGGCCAGTATTGAGATGACACCATTTGAGGCATTATATGGCAGGAGGTGCCTATCCCCGTTATACTGGGATGACATTGGGGAACGACAAATTTTGGGGCTAGAGTTGATACAACAGACTCAAGATAAAGTCAGATTCATCAGAGACAGGATCAGAACAATACAGAGTACACAAAAGAGTTATGCATATACGCGCTGACGAGAGTTAGAGTTTGATGCAAAAAACCATGTGTTTCTAAAAGTGCACTAATGAAAGGAGTTATAAGATTTGGGAGGAAGGGTAAGCTGAGCCCTAAGTATATTGGATCATTCGAGATTCTTGAAAGAGTGGGTCTAGTTGCCTATAGGTTAGCTTTATCACTAGTTCTGTCTAGAATCCACGACGTATTTCACGTTTCTATGTTGAGGAAATACGTCTCAAATCCCTCCCATGTGATCAGTTATGAGGCGCTAGAGCTTGGTGATGCCTTGTCTCGTGAAGAAGTGCCAGTGCAGATTTTGGATCGGAAAGAGTAGGAGCTACACACGAAAAGCATTCCATTGGTAAAAGTATTATGGTGCAATTATGCAATAGAGGAAGCTTCTTGGGAATTGGAGGAACAGATTCTCCAGAGATACCCACACTTGTTTAGTGGGACTCAGGGTTGAAGGTATGTATTTTGATTTGTATAGTGTAGTGTAGGTTAGGAAGTGTTTTGATTTTGTTTATGAATGGTTTTGGGAGAATTTTATTTGGCTTATTGTAATCTCTCAGGATCCTCCTTTGTAACCACGACATTCTTCTGCCATAAGTGAGGGTAATTAATAAAATGGTGGTGTTTCTCCTTAAGCATGGAAATGTGATAGATGGCAAATTTCGAGGACGAAATTTTATAAGAAGGAGAGAATGTAGAGATCCTGAAAAATATAATAATAATAATAATAATAATAATAATAATAATAATAATAATAATAATAATAATTGAAAAAGGAGGAAATTCGGTTTGGTGAAGACTTTCCGTCGACGGTTTGGTGATGGGCGCAGAAAACCGTTGACGATTTTCTTTTTACCGAGGGCCTGTAACAGGTAAAATAGTAAAAAAGGGTGGGTTAAAGCCACCGTCGACGATTTTTTGAGAGGTATAGAAAACCATCGACGATTTTCTTTGCAGTGAGAGTTATAAGAAAGTTTCGCGAGCTCATTTCTTTTAACAAAACAAAATTTTCTCTCTCTCTCTTAGAACCCTATGACTCTCTCTCCATTCTCTCTTTGATTTCGAGTTTATTTGAGCCCAAATCAATGATCCAAAACCACCATGAGGTCCGTGGGAGAATTCTCTGCAACTTAGGTGGAGCTGATTTTCAATTTGGGATTCTGGGGTACCATTCCAAAACCAGGGTAAGTGGGGTATTTTAAAGTTTTAAAGTTAAATTGGAGTAATTGGGACCTAGGGAATACCAAATGTTAATATTTTGAAAGTTGCGTGGAATAATTTGAGAAAAAATGAATTTCAGGCTTTTGAGCTGCGAACGCGGAGGAGCGTAGGAATTTAGATATTTTAGCGAAATCTCAGTAAGCCAGGTAAGGGGAATAAATTAAGAGTATTTTTTGAAATTACTAGTTGAATGAATATGTGAAAAGGAAAATATGATATTTTACCTTCGAATATTATGATATGAATATTAGACGAAATTGTGTGGTATATGAGTAATACTAAAATGGGATGTTTTGTGATATGAAATATGATTATAGAAATGTTTTCTATAATAAATGGGGAAATATGAGAATATGTTATATATTATTAAGAAATGTGGAAATTTCTGGAATGATATATATATACATACATACTATTATGAGAATGGAATGAGTATTGAAAAGATGAGAAATAAACAAAAAATAATGTGAATAATGAAATGTGTTATATACTATTGTGATGAGATATGAATACTGAAATGTGAGTATAAAAATGTGAATATTGTAATGTAAATGCCGCAATGTGAATGTGAAATATGATTACTGGAAATGTGAATATGAAATGTGAATATTGCATTGTGAATACTGCAATGAAAATGTTGAAATGTAAATATTGAAATAAAAATATGAGAATGTGAATATTGTAATGTGAATACTGTAATATGAATGTGAAATGTGAATACTGGAATGGTGAATATAGAAATGTTGAAAATTGCAATGTGAATACTGCAATTATGAATACTTGAATGTGAATGATGAAATGTGGAAATGAGAACCCTGATGGACGATTTTGATATTGAGCACGATACCGTTGCTAGTGGTGATTACGTACAACCACACGGACTCGTGGAGCATGTGGTGTGATAGTCGAATAAGCCAGTGAGAAGGGTAGTTTTGCCCCCTGGGTCTGGACTAGGGTTTATGGCAGGCCATTCGTACTATAGACGAGTGTATGGATTGTTTAATTTGATCTAACTGGGTAAGCCAACTACAGTTAGATCTAGCCTTCAAGCTACATAACCTTGACCATGGGGGGAAGCACAACGTGGATAATATCCTCTGGGAAGCCATGAGTTACAAACGTAGATGTACTAGTTACCGAGGACATTCATGTGCTAGATGATGAATTAAAATTGAAAGTGTAAAGAAAGAGTGTGAGTTTAATAACATAAATAATTAGGGCGAAGTAAAACTCTCCGCCTGAGGGCTTACCGAGTAAGATGAGTGCCTTGATAAGTATCAGTTGTAGCCAAACTCGAGTTAATCAAGTAAGGTTACAAACGATATCAGAGTAGAGGGGAGCCACATGTATGGGCGTCTAATCTCCCCTATCCTCGAGAACTCTTGCTGATAAACATGGGTTGCATAAGAATGAGATTGAAAAAAAAAAAGAATTAAAACTTTTAAAAGCTTGTGTTGTATATTTATATGATTATAAATGCGAAATTGATATACTTTTCTAGAGAAGGTATCATCACTCAAATGAATATATGTTATGATATAATGAAGCTCATACTGTCACACACTGTAAATAATTTATTCCGTCTTACTGAGATGTGTCTCACTCAAATATCTAAATATTTCAGGGAACCGTGATAGGCTTGGAGATAGAGCTTCGAGATAGTGGAGAGCTGATACCCTGATTAGATAGGGTGAGTGTTTTTGAGTTAGGGATGTATGTTTCCCCTAGAGTTTGATTGATTTTTGGGAGTATGTTGGATTTGTATATATATATGTGTGGATGTTTAGTACTCTGGGTATTTGTATTCTAAATGGTTTATAAATGATAACTTCCGCTGTTAGGGTTGTTTGCATGACAGTTTACCCAGTATCCCACTTTGGTCGGGTTATGTTGATACGATATCAGAGATTCTGACGTGGCCAATGTGATGATTGAGTATATGTGAATATGTTTTATTTATATTGAAAAAAAATAGTATGAAAAGTTAGGGCATCATAGTCTTGGATTTGGAGTTGTATTGAATTTGGATAATATATGGTATAAAATTGTATTGAAATTTGTACAAATCTACCCAAATCCAAATCCAAAGTCCAAAACCATTAATAGGTTGACATTCACAACCAACACAAAACCATTAATTAGTTTCATTCATGCATAGACAAAATTTTTAAAATAACACACAAGCTGTAAACATGATTACTTAAAAGAGAAAAAATCTACATTTAATATAAATTTTAGTGGAATATAATATTATTAATTTCCTCCTAAAGTATTAGTTTGCTTGAGGATTGCCTCTTCAACAAATTACACATTTAAATATGTAAGTTTACATTAGTCAAGTCATAATAATAAAAGCTTTTTAGTAGACCAAATTGAACCATCAATGTGTGCAAGTTTTCATACCTGAGTTAATGGATGTTCTAACCAAAATAACACGCACAACTCATGCCCCTGAAAAAAAGAAAAAGAAAAAAAATAACATTTTTGTTAAGGAATTTAATTGAACACATGATGTATAGAAAGGGAAAGAAAAGATAGTTAAGAAGTTTGTGAAGAATAAGATGATGATGATAATGTTGATGACATGTTAAATATTAACATAATTGAAAAATAATAATAATAAATAAATAAATAAGGAAATTTTGAGATGGGATTAGATTAGCCAATCACCTAGTATGTTATTATGAAGCCTTCAACTTTCTTTGCTTCATCACTTTCTCATAGATTTATGAATCTATGACTAGAGGAGCTCAGTTTCTAAGAGGAGATTGCTTGCATAGACACACACACGAGAGAGAGAGAGAGAGTAATAAAAAGGAAAAATAGAAGTCGTCCGTATCAAGTGATACGTGAATTGCTCAGTAGTACTTTGCCACTACCGTAGCTAGCGGAAATAGCTTAATGGTAGAGCATAACCTTGCCAAGGCTGAGGTTGAGGGTTCAAGTCCCTCCTTCCGCTCCTGGCTTCGTCGTTTAGTGGTAACGAGTGGAGTGCATAAGCCTCTTTGACATATTAAGCTTCTTTGTTGGCATTCAAGAAGCTTCATCTCATCATTGCCTTATATTAATATTCTAGTATAGGGGTTGAGTTTAAAAGAAGGGATGACCCACACACGAGAGAGAGAGAGAGAGAGAGAGAGAGAGAGAGAGAGAGAGAGAGAGAGAGAGAGAGAGAGAGAGAGAGAGAGAGAGAGAGAGAGAGAGAGAGATGTGCTTTATTTTGTTATTGAGTTGAGCCTACTAATTTTTTTTTTGAATTATTTTCTATAAATTTGTTTAATTTAAAGTTTGTTATGATAATTCAACTTTAGAAGTGATATTATACATGACTTAAATATTGTGCACTAGTACTACTAATAATTGGCGGGCTTATTCTTTTAAACTAAACTAAATTTTATTTAAATTCACATAAAAATTAATTAGTTATTGTACTTTTTATTATTTATTGGTTATTTTTAATGAATATATTTCTTTTCTAAAGATGGCATATGAAATATGGATATAAATTGTGCAACCATTATAACATATATATTATTTGTTTATATAATTATATGGAAAAATTTTTATTGTTTTTATTTATTATTAGATTTTTTTATTTAAAATTCTCATAATTAATAGTTAGATTTTTAAAGGCGAATGAGAGATTATTATTCTGCTTACGCACACACATACTAATATGTATCGGGAAAAATTGAATTAACAATATAGTAGATTACTAAAAAGTTGAGATCTTAGGCGGCAAAGCTATCGTCGTGTGATCTTGGAGGTCATGAGTTTGATGTGTGGAAATAGTCTTTTACAAAAATGCAAGATAATGCTGCGTACTATAGATCCATTGTGCTATGTCGTTTTCTCGAACCCTACATACGCGAAAGTTTTGTACACTAGATTGCCCTTTACTAAAAAGTTGATATCTATTTAGTAGTAAATATCAATTTTTTTAAAAAATAAAAATATTTATCATTTGATTTTTCAATATTTATATGGAGAATTAAAAAAAAAAAATTTAAGAAAGCAAGACACCAAATTTGTAATTGTTCAGAATACTATGAAAAAAAAAAACCTATTTATACGCCCTTTGATTAAAATTATTTTTCTTTTTTAAAAAGAGAGCTTTTTTTTTTTTTTTTAAATCCCTCTTTTCACTTTTTCGGATGGGGGAAGTCAAAAGCAGTAGAACAAGCAATAAAGAAACCTCAGCTTTGAATTGAGAACAGGGAAGTTGGTTTCTCCGTCTTTCTTGGAGATGCACAGCTGTTTTGTTTTGGATCCGCCAACGCACGCATGAGCCCCACACCTTCTAACGCTTTTATATTCCCAATGACTGCAAGTACGCTGATCCTCCCTGCTTTCCTCCTTCCCCATTGGGAAAACTCTTTACTATCAGATCCGTCCTATGGCGGCCCATCAAGCTTCCTCTCTGGATATTCCCACACCTGCATCGGTGATCTCTCTCTCTCTCTCTCTTACACGCGCGTATATTCAAATATGTGGCAGGCAGAGGCCCTCTTTCTCTGATTCATCATTTCTTGTTGCAGATCTTTGGTTTCAGGAAGAAACTGGGAGAAATTGAGCAGACCCATTTGGGATTATCGACTTCTTTCAAGTAATCATTTTTCATTTCTTGGTCCCTTTATTTTCTCAAGCAACTGTGGTTCTTGATATGTGCGTTGCTGTTAAAAAGCATATCAATTATGGACGAGAAAGAGGCAATGGATTTATTTGATTTGCCTGCTGTCGTTTGCTAGTAATTGTAGTGTCCTGATTTGGTTTAAATTTTATTTTATTTTATTTTTAGCTTTTTCTTTGTTCGTCAAAGTTTAGGTGAGTCTACGATCCACCAGTTTGATCAGCTGGGTTGCTTCTTAATTTAATCATGCCAATGTACATTGAATTGTTAATGTCTGTGATATCTATAATTTTTCTCCATTTCTTTATACAAAGGATATCTATAATTTATCATCACCTTTGTTTTCAGTGGATTTTCTAAGCCATATTTGAAAAAGCAACCGTATTTTTGCAGCCTCATTTTATTGCTCTCGTCCTTATAAACATAAGAATGTTGCTGAGATTACTGGCCCATTTAATTTCCATTTGGATGTGATTAAAATTTTTTGATATTTTAATCGTACAATTTCTGAAAATCTAGTGCTTCCTTTAACAATTTAGAAAATATTGAAATAAGGCTGCAAATGATCATAGCCATTCATGAGTTACTTGTGCTTGGCTCAATATTGACTCATTCGAGCTCTTTTGTGGAGATAAAAGAGCCAATCTTGAGCTTAGATTTTAAACTCGATAGTCAAATGAGCCAAGCTTGAGCTAGATTATACTTAGCTTGCCAAGCTTGCAAACTGACTCATTTAATTGGCTCCAAGTTGGCTTGTATAAAAACTCAAATAGGCTTAATTAACAATTTATGATTTACGTGTGAAGTTCATGAACTTATTTGTATATCGTATTAAAAATTGACTTGTCAGTTACTCGTCAAGAGTCTCGCTAATTTATATGGTTGGTTTAGAGTTCATTTTAAATTGACATTATTTTATGCATATACTTTTTTTAAAAGCATTTTCTATGTAGTCATCACTAATCACATATTTTTATTTTTCCTTTAAATTTTTTCATAACATAAGATTAGCAAAACAGAAATCAAAATATTGAACTTATGTCTTTAGTGAACTAAATTGTTTGTTTGTTTACATCAATGTGCTGAGCGTGACTAATTTAATTAATGAGTGCAGCTCGAACTAAATTTTAAAAGCGCATTTATCAAACGAGCCAAGCTTGAACATGTCTAAACTCAGCTTGGCTCGAATACAGCCCTAGATTGAAACTAACCTACACTTTTATTTTGATGAATTGCCTTTTTTATTTTTTGAAAATATTGAATGTAATTATTAATTTTGAAATTTACGTTTAAGGTTTGAAATAATCACCCAATTTCAGATGGTAAGTTATTAATTCTTGTATACATATCTACATTCTTCTATTGAGTAACAATTTCATCCTTCTACTACTTATCCATTGAATTCTCTTTTCATTATTAATCCAGAATTGAGTTCATGTTGCCTTCATGACATTACATTTATCATGTCACATTTGAATTGCTTTTGAGAGATAAAGAGTATCTTCATTTTTGTTTCAATTGCCAACTACATAGTTTGTCGAAACTAAATTTACTATGAAATCAGGTCCCTTGCCATTTCTACAGCTTTTAAAAGGATTAATATTCATGATTTGCTTCAGGTTAGTAGGCCCTATGAAGCTGTCTGGATATGTGTGTTCTTTTTTCCAAAGTGGCAAGTCAAATGCATATTTGTTTGTTCTAGCTGTTCAAGGGTTGTGGTGGTGGCAAGGAAGGAAGATTTTCTTTTTCTTGTGCTCGATTTGGTGCATTTGGTTATGGTTATTCAGTTGGAGTATATAGGATCTTCGATGGTAGAGTGATGCCTTTTTGTTTTGGTTTGGAGTAGCGTTTTTTTTAAGGGTCTGCTAGGTATATTTATGGTTTTGTTTTTGTTTCGGTGTGTGAAGATGGCAATGCGTTTGTTTATGTTGATAGTTTTCTATTCTTGTTGTTGGTTTTTAGCTGTTTTTGAGAAAAAACTAAAAACTAGATTTTTGTTTCAAGCTCTTGTTTTCATAATTTTTATAGTGATACCAAACAACCCCTTATATTCACTCAGGTGCTCTATTCTTGGTTTGTTTTAGAGAAGTGCAGAAGGCTGATGTGCAGTTTTTCCCCCCTCCTCCTTGATAGGCAAAGAGTATCAAGGAACAAAGGAGTACAATAAAGAAAAAACAAAAAGGAAAAAGCTAAGGAAAACAAAATATCCTCCCATACAAATGGAAAGTAGCTAAACAAAAAGACAGTAAATAGGAGACAAATCTGATAAAGTAACTGCCAACCATTTCCGCTGCATACCCTTTGAAGAAACATGATGAAAGGATCTATTTGTCGAGTACTAATGAGTCATGAGCCAAGCTTGTTTAGGGCATGATGCTTGCCCGTGACCGTTTGTATTGTGTGCATGGGATGGGTCATCATCATGTAAATAATAGTGTAGGTTTTGCAAATCGAGTGTGTTGGTACCTTAGTGTAGAATGGGAGTATGGCTCCTTGGACATTTTGATGTTTCCTAGTGTCAAAGCTAAAGTAGCAATTAAATCTCTTTAAGGGAGGGTAAGTGTTCATTAGTCTTGTAAAATTCACTAGCTTTTGTAAATGTGTTTAGCTTACTTGCCTCCCTCACTAAACACGTTGCTTATTGAGGTTGTTGTGAATTATGACATTATGTTACTATAATGTTTACGGCGTGCTTGTCATTTGCTTACATGAATTGTTTACAACTTCTGCTTAATTTTCATTGAACTACTATGAAAGTATTATTGTGATAAACTGGTATACTTTCGTTGACCAGTTAAGTAAGAGTGTTTTAGCTAGTGCAACACAACCTTTCACAAGGTGTGAAGTGTTCAGTCCGTGACAATTGGTATAAAAGCTCGTTAATTATTATGTGAATATAGTTGCCTTCATATAGTGGGATTGTGTGAAGCATAGAGATCATTCCAACCAATACTGAGAGAATTAAGGCGCTAGAGGCGCAAGCTGAGACATCTAACAATGTGGCCGTGGAGATTGGCAAACTTGTTGAATGTGCTGATGCATTGGAGGATTAACAAAAACATCAATAGGGTTCTATGGTGGAGATGTCGAGGATCTCCACGTCACTATAGAAATTTTATAGGCTCAGAAGGTGGATCTAAATGCCAAGACGAACTTGATGGTTCTTGCTATAAGAAATTCCAACACTATAGGAATAGAGTATGGAAGGAAAAAGGTTTTAGAATACAAAACATATGGGTGTGCTTGTGATGCTAAGGAGTTGGAGAATTTCTTATTTGACATAAAGCAATACTTTTGTGCGATGAGGACCTACTTAGAGGAGGCGAAAGTATCCATGGCAACAATGTACTTGAGTGGTGATGCTAAGTTGTGGTGGTGTACCAAGTATGCTGAAATAGTGAATAGATATTGTGTAATTGATTGTTGGGCGGACTTGAAGAGAGAGCTTAAGGCCCAATTTTTTGTTGAGAAAGTTGTGTACGATGCTCAATGGAAATTGTGAGATCTTAAGCACATTCGTACAATCAGTATTTGAAACAATTCTTTGTTTTGATGTTGGATATCGAGGACGTGTCTGAGAAAGACAAGTTCTTCTATTTTCTTGAGAGATTGAAACCATGGGCAAGGGAAAAACTTTATTGACAAAGAGTTCCAAGACTTTCTTCCACATAGGTTGTTGTAGAACACTTGACTGGCTATGTTGGAGAGAGTTCTACAATGTCCAAAGAGAATGACATGGGTGGAAAGAGTGAAGAATCTTTCAAGAAGGGCAAACCAAAAGGTGAGGGAGCCGATATCGAGGCATTAACTTCAAAGGAAGCTTTTTCTTTTTAATCTTTCAATACATCTAGTTGCAAGGTTAAGATGACATGCTTTTTATGTTGAGGCTTTTATGAAGTTGCTAATTGCCCTTATAAATCATCATTCAATGCCTTACAAGCTTTCATTGCAGAAAGGGCACTAGAAGATGATGAGGAGGAGGAAACCCCGAGGATAGGTGCGACTTAGTTACTTGATTAGCTAATGTTATTGACTTCCAAGCGCAGAAGTTGTCAAAGTATTACAAGGGTGAGTCCTAGGATCGAATTCATGAGGACAATGAAAATATGCAAGCATTAAGGTCTTAATTACAACCAAGGTCTTAAATTTCGATTTCGACTCAAATTTCAAAGCTCCAAAAGTATGGAAATTTTGACAAAAATTTCGATTTTGATGTCGATTTTGATTTTGATTTGAAAAAATAATGTAAATTAGTAGTAAAACATGGAATTCTTTGTGAAACTT
The DNA here is from genome assembly GCF_029873635.1 of Malania oleifera. Taxonomy (NCBI): domain Eukaryota; kingdom Viridiplantae; phylum Streptophyta; class Magnoliopsida; order Santalales; family Ximeniaceae; genus Malania; species Malania oleifera. The sequence goes on along the minus strand of NC_080425.1, from coordinate 21,704,221 downwards.
TAGAAATGGTTAACAAACATAAGAATATAAGTTTTAGGACTAATATATTGCAAATTAAATACATCTATGTTTTCTATAAGGTGGAAAAGTTGTAAAATAGTATGTGTATCAAACATATTTGTAAGATAATGTACATTAAACATATTCAGTTAATACAAATGAAATTCATAAATCATTTAAATATTATTTATTATACAAATAATGATAATTTAGACATAAATGGTTAAAGAAAATGTTACTGTAAGTTTATTTTTTCATATAATTTCAAAAGCACTTGTAATAATATTTTGTTACAATAAAATAAATTAGGATAGAAATTTTCGTTCACTCCTTAATTTCTCATTTGAATTTTGACGAAATTTCATCTTATATTTAAAATTTCAACAAATTTCGTTAAAATTTCGAGATTTTGATAATTTTCGAATGATTTGTTGAGATTTCGATGGAAATTATGCAAGACGGAAATCAACTACCATTTCGATTTCGAGGGTGATGGAAATCATTAATTTCGACGGAAATTTTGACAATTTCGAGGAAATTTAAGACCATGATTATAACACAAAAAATCAAATTATCTTTTATGGTGACAGGAAATTCTAAATAAATAATACGCTAAAGGATTAAAATAATAATCTAAAAAGATAAAAAAATGAGGTTCACGCACAAGTAGGATCTGAAAGTGATGATGAGTCTAAGGATCTTAAATTACCAATAACTAAGTAATTCAAAGCAAATGCATAGAAACTAAATTGCAATTGTAAGAGACAGTTAATTAAACACTTAACGCAAGTTTTGCCCGTTTCCAATTTGGTAATGGATGTTCCTCTAAATTCCTCTTCTCTCAATCACTTTCTCATTCTGAGAGATTATGACCGGATAATATAACATTCAGCCCGCAATTTTAGTATAATCCAAAACACTCAACAGATTGTATAACAAACCTAACAATGAAAGAAAACCATCAAAATTTTTGCTACTAGTTCAAGCATCAATTGTGCCTTAATGTCTACAATTGATCAAGACCAAGAACATAGAATTTTAATCTTTTCTAAATATAAAATGGAATACAACCTAGCAAGTTAAACATTAAGGTTCCATGGAAAGGAGGAAATCCAACCCAAAACGGTCATGGGTTACTCCTTGAATCTTAAAATAAAAATCTAGCCTAACATGTTTGTTAAACCAGAAATAATTCATTTTTCAGCAATGAAAATAAAAGGACAATAAAAGTAAAGGAAAAGAGGAGAGGAAGAGAGTCCAGCTGCTTGGCCGTGTACTGCTGCTCCCGTATGAAGGTGCTGGCTGAACACTCCTCCAATCTGCGCACAGCTTGGTGCTGGCCAAACCAGCTGCTGTGCACAGCCTGCTGCCTCACCTTTATTGCTGCTGCCGTCCCTTTATTCTCCCACTAAAAGACCTAATTCCTTCCCCAAGCTGCTGGCCGAATACTGCCCCTTTAATTCCCCTGTTGCGCATTGCCTGTTGCCTTTTTATTAAGGGCCCAGCCCCTTTTAATTTTTTTGCTGTGTTGTCATTTTTGGGCCCAGCCTCATGTTTTCAAGCTCAACTCCTCACGGCTGCCTGCATGTAGCCTGCACTGCTGTCTTATTTATTGTATTCTGTGCATGCACAGCTGTTGCTGCTCTTCTGCATTTTATTTTGCCTCCTTGGCCGAGTCCCATGCTGTGTATCCATCTCCCAAAATTCCTCTCATTGGTTGCTCAATTTTTTATCATCTAAAAATAAATACCCTACAATTATTCAACATAAGTGCTCGTAAATTTAAGGGCAAAAAATGGAATAATGAGTCTAATGTTATCAATTAAGCGCTATTGCTAAAATAATCTGCATAATTAGGCTTTTAATCCAAACTGCAATAACCAATAAACACATTTAAACACCAAATTATGCAATTTTGACACTAAATCATTACTCAATGGGTTGGAGAGGCAGACAAAAAACAGAAAAAAGTTACCCAAGTGAAAGGATTAATATTTTTGGATTTGTGGATCAATGGGAAGAGCACCCATACTATGGTGGATACAAGAGCTACCCATAATTTTGTCTCATAGGCAAAAGTGCACAAATGCAACTTGAACTTAGAGAAGGACTCAAGGTGCATGAAAGCAATTAACTCCGCCGCCCAACCTACTTTGGGAGTAGCGAAGCAAGTGACTACAAAGCTTGGATAGTGGGTGAGACATGCAAATTTCACAGTTGTGTCAATGGATGATTTCCAAGTGATTCTTGGAATGGAATTATTGAGGGAAACTAAGGTAGTATCAATGCCATTTTTTAGTTCCCTTTATTTGTTAGGAGACCACCCTTGCATGGTACAAGTCGTTGTGAAGAAGGAGACGATGAGAAGTTCCTATCTGCATTGTAGTTCAAGAAGGGATTGAGGAGGGGTGAATAGGCGTATCTTGTCACACTGGTGGTAAGTGAAGGAGTAGGCCAAGGGCGTGTGCCTCTTGCTATCCAAGCTATATTGGATGAGTATAAACTTATGATGTCAGAACGCTACCTTACAACTTGTCTCCATGATGGGGTGTGGAGCATGAGATTGAGTTGTTACAAAGAGTGAAGTTGCTTGTTAAAGGGTCATATCGAATGGAGCCTCCGGATTTAGTAGAGTTGAGGAAAAACACTTAATAAACGATTAGAAGTGGGCTATATACCTCCTTCCAAAGTACTGTTTGAGCACGGGTGTTGTTTTAGAGAAAACATGAAGGGAACATGCGGATGTGTGTGAACTATCGTGCGCTCAACAAGGTGATTATGGACAAGTATCCTATTCCACTAATTGATGATTTGTTTGATTGGGCAAATCATATGAAGTATTTTACCAAAATTGACTTGCGGTCGGACTACTATCAGATGAGGATAGCAGATGGTGATGAGCCAAATACTACTTGTGTGACACGGTGTGAGGCATATGAATTCTTGGTGATGCCGTTCGGGTTGACGAATGTGCCAGTGACATTTTGCACCTTAATGAACTACATATTTCATAAGTACCTCGACAAGGTTGTCATGGAATACCTAGATGATATTATTATTTACAATTCCACTTTAGTGGAACATAAAGAGATTTTATGGAAGGTGTTCAACAAGCTGAAGGAGAACAATTTTTATGTGGAGAAAGAAGTGCTCTTTCACTCAGTGGAGCATCAAATATCTTGATCATGTGATCTAGCAAGGTCATATTCGGATGAATATAGGAAAGGTGGGAGCTATTGAAGACTAGAAGATCCCAATGAAAGTGAAGGAGCTGCATTCCTTTCTTATACTTTCCAACTACTACCGAAAGTTCATGAAGGGATATTTGAAGAGAGCTGCCCTATAAACAAAATAAGAAAGGTCATAGGTGAAATTAGACAAAGAAGTAGACCTGGTAAAGCGGATCAAGTCGGATAATCTATGGCAGATTAGGCCAATTATCGGGTGAGGAAATTATGATTTGTATTTGACTCAATTAATGGATTTGTGGCGGTTCGAATTGGATAATCTATGACAGATGGCAAATAATCTGTCATTCCCATCTTTAGTATAATTTTTTTTTTCTACCAACCAATGAACAATTTATTTCACATAATAACTAAAGTTATTTTTCAAATTATAATTCGGTAATTTGTAACATTTAGTAACCAACGACAAAGTTATAATTCTTTATTTTTCATATCATGAATTTAATTAGGGCTTTTGTTTTGATAATGAGAATTGAGTATTTGAGCTTGAGTTTGAATGTAGGCATAAGGCAGACCCAGAGGCTCATACAGTAGTGCAAGAGTTGAGAGTATGGGACTAAGCCTTGGCCAGTTGGGCTCATGCTAGTTGGACCGATGCCTGATAAGCATGGGCATAAGGAATTATCTATGAATTTAGACATTAGTTGTTAACAGGTAGGTGGATATCCATTAGATAAAATCTCAAATCAGCCAATCGACTCATTTAGAGACGGATAAAAAAGTTAAACTATATTTGACTCATTTAATGTGCGGATCAGTTATAAGTTGGTTTAAGTGGGACGTATTTGGTTTGGATTAACGAATTTTTATCCATTTTTCCAAATATACAAAGATGTTCTAGAGAGCCTTTGAAAACTTAAAGGAGGCCATGATGCGAGATCTAGTACTTGCTCTTCCAGACATTGCGAAACCCTCTAAAGTATAGATAATGTATCAGACTTTGCCCTTGGATGAATCTTGTTGCGGGACGACGTCTTGTTGTGTATGATAGTTGTGAGCTTAGTGAAGTAAAGCGAAAGTACACAACTTAAGATAAGAAGATGCTAGTGGTGATACATTCTCTTCTTGCATGGTAGCTTTACTTAGGTTGAAGTTTGTGGGGAAAACAATTAACTCAGTTGTTTGCCACTTCTCTACACATTCAAAGTTATCATCCAAGCAGGCCTGTTGGCAAAAATTCATAGTGGAGTTTGATTTCGTATTTGAGCACAAGGCAGGACGGATAAACCAAGTCACGGATGCACTGAGCAAGAAGACTGAGCATGCAGCCTTATGATGGCAACACACTTGATAGTAAAGTTACCAAGACAATGTGGGAGTGCATTAAAGAGAACTTTGCCAAAGATCTAGTTGCTTAAAACCTTATGTGGTTGGTGAAAGAAGGCAAAGTGCACCAATTTTGGTTAAAATATGTATTGCTGATGACACATGGTAATTGACTCGTTGTGCCTTGAGGTGGAGATTTGAGGAAGATGCTACTGAGAGAGTGCCATGACACCATGTGGGTAGGCCATATAGGATGACATTGCACTTGGACATTGTTGAAGTAAAGGTATTATTGGCTACATATGCGTGATAAGGTGGTTGAGTATACTTGAACTTGTCTCACATGCCAGTAAGACAAAGTAGAGCGAAAGAAGATCGCGGCGTTGTTGGATTCTCTTCAAGTACCAATGAGACCATGGGAGAGTGTCTCACTTGACTTCATTACCAGCCTGCCTAAAGTTGGATACGCAAGGTATACTTGTGGTTATAGAAAGTTTTTTCAATGTATGGTACTTTCATACCCACTCCGAAGTACTGTTTGGAAAAGTAGGCGACACAATTGGTTTTCATACATATTATGAAGTATAACATTCGTAAAATAAGAGATGGACTTGTAATTGGGACATTAGTTTGAATTACATGAGTTCATGTCTATGCCCTTAGGATTACGCACAAATGGCCTTATTCGTCTCTCTATCTCCCCCTCGCGATTCTATTCCTCTCCTCTCCTCGTGCATTCACAATAATGAAGATTGGTTTAAGTTATGATGATGAAGATTGGTTTAAGTTATGATGAGCCGAGTGATTCAAATTGAAGGAAAATCCTTTGATCTATGTCTAGACAAGGGTTAGGGGAGATCATCTTTGCTCATGGTCGAGAAGAATGATGTTTGTAACAAATGGGTTAGGTTATTGGAAGATGCTTTTTTGTGGTTTATCGAAGGATTTTTGTTTTTTGGTTGAATGAAGAGATGTTTTTAGAGTTTTTGCAGGGGTATTACAAACTATTGGCTATTGATTAGGTGGACGAATATGGGAAAGTTCCTAAAGTTAGGGTTGGGTTGGAATCGTAAGAGATTTTCTATGCTCATTCCTGACGGTGCAAAAGATGAAGGATAGAGAAGCTTTGTGAGTGTTTTTAGTGACTTGGCAAAAGGAGTTACAAAAAAATTTGGGTGTTATGGTTGTATATGGTCATCCATGTTTCAGATCGTGGAGGCAGGTCGTGCTGGAAGGTAATATAGATGAAGGCGAGGGTCGCAATCGTCAAGCCCTCTCTGGAAATCAAGTTCTGGAAGCTATTAAGGAGGATAGGTGTTGTAGGTATGGTGTTGTAGTTCAGATGAACAAGGATGAGTTCCAAAGTTAGCGACAGTCACCATTAATTTGTCGGAACCAACCATAGCCAACTAGTTGCCAAATAGTCAGCAACCTTTGAAGGCTGCAGTCTTCGTCAACCAATCGGATTTGCTTAAGGTAGCTAGGGTTTGCATGGAGGAGTCGTTTGTTTCAAATGCTAATGGCTGCATTCAGGGGGGAGGAAGCAAAGAGATATGTGCTGGGAGGTATGATTCTTGTTTGGTCCAACTTGTTGATAAGAAGGATATTTCTTTTTTTTATAAACTGGGCCATTTACTTGTGCAAGCCCAAGACTTAGGTTTATCTAAGTTGGACTTTAATGAGGAGTCTAGGGGAGGTTCTTATTTCTTGGGTTCTATTCAGAAGGTAAGCGGTGAAGGTCAAGAAGCTTGACAAGGAAACAGGGAATTAGACAAGTTAGATCCAGAGTTTCAACAACGGGGAGGACCATATTTCAGTCCTTAGAGCTTAGGAAAGGAGCAGTGGGAAGGAGGAGGTTAAATTTCATGTTCAGCATCCAGCACTCCAAACTTCAAGTCAGGCTTATCAAACTTTGGTACACACCTAGATTATTAATAGTTTGAAGCTAGAATTAGACCATGTTATTAAAAATGTAACAAGGCTGGAAGAGTGTTCAAAAAAATGGGGAGGTAAGATCCAAGAGATTGATGTAACCATGGTATTAAAAATGTAACAAGGTTGGATTTTGATAGTTTTGAGGGTATTTTGGTGTATGCTTGCCAGAAGTTAGCTTGTATGGGCGCCGAGATAAAGAAGGTGTTTGATGAGAAGAAAGAAAATTCTGGTGCGATAATGACAAAGCTTTTAAGGAGACTCTAAAGGAGAACTTAGCATAGTGAAACTCTCTTACAAACAAGGAGGTCAAGTATAGCAATGAGGGAAGGAAAGAAAAGGAGGTTAAGAAATGGAGCAGATATTTCTAATTCAAAAAGTGATGGTTTGAGTGAATTTGATTGTGGTGGGGAGTTATTGTTGGATGAGATTTTGAAACAATATGGATATGCTTCTAATTCTTGCGACAAAGTAGGGGATTGATCTTATATTCATCCTGCTTTGTTGAAAGGTTTGGAGGGAGTGTATATTTTTGAAAATAATGGTGTAGTCAGCAATTCATAGCGTAGGGATGGAATATTGCCTCCTCTTGTGGAGGAAATTCCCTAGGAGGATGTAGGAGCTTAAAGTTGAATGATATTGGAGGAAATGAGGTTCGCTTGGATGGTGCAAAAGTCATAAATTAAAGGGTCAAAGAGAATTAGCGAATTTGAAGAGTTTGGTAAATTATGATGGAAAGGGTCTGAAAAGGGGTTTTCTTGATTAAGTTTATCTAGTTTCTTGTTTTGATCTTTGGTTATTTATTTATTTTTATTTTTTTCTATCTTTTCTATTTTTTTGGCGGACTTCTTGTCCCCACCTGTTGTACCTTCTTTTTTCCCTATCTAATATACTTTCTTTTATTATCAATATATATATATATATATATATATATATATGTATATATATATAATACTATGAAGAGTGACTTAGTTACTGTGGGGAGCAGTAGAAGTGGTAGGGGTAGACTTAAAATAACTTGGGAGGAGATAGTGAGTAAGGATTTAATATCCTTGAATCTATCAAAAGAAATGGTCCATGATCGCATAAATTGGCAGAAAAGGATTCATAGCCAACCCCACCTAGTGGGACTAAGGCTTGGTTTTGTTGTTGTTGTTGTTGTTGTTATGAAGTATTAAGGTGCTCCCCAAGATATTGTTAGTAACCAAGACTCAAGATTCACAAGCAAATTTTGGACAAAACTCTTCAAAATCCTCAGTTCACAACTTGATATCTTTTTGAGTTACCACCTGCAGACTAATGGATAGATGGAGCGATTCAATGGCTACTAGAGGAGTTCTTGTGCCATTTTGTCACTGCCAACTAGAAGAATTGGGTGTAGCTATTTGACATGACTCAGTTTTGTTTCAACGCCCAAAAGAGCTTAACAACTAGAAAGAGTCCTTTTGAGCTTGTTACAAGCCAGCAACCATTGTTACCTCACACGGTGGAGGATTCATACAAAGAAGAGTTTGAGAGTGTAAATCTTCACCATAGAATGAAGACAAAATGTAGAGATTACCCATGCTTACCTGGAGAAAGCTTCTAAGCGAATGAAAAAGTGGGTTGATAAGGGGAGAAGTCCGTTGCACTTCAACATGGGTAACTTGGTGCTTGTTAATTTCCATATCGAACAGATCAGGTCACTATGGGGTCGAGATAGGAGACTACTTCCTAATATGAAGGACTTGTCCCCATCGTGGCTAAAGTCGGGAAGACCTTTAACAAGGTTGATCCTCCAATGTGGATGAAAGTACTTCTTGTGTTTCATGTCAGCTGCCTTAGAACATTTAATGTCGACATTGAAGATCCAAGTAGAAGTCAATCAATCAAGTACCATTGAAGATAGTGCAACCTGACTGAAGAGAAGTTGAAGTCATTTTTTGCAGACAAAGAGTTCACATCATTGAGGAAGAAGTGACACGAGTTCTTAGTGAAGTGGAAAGGCCTTGTAGACAAAGAAATCAGCTAGATGTCATGTGGAAGACTTGCAACCGTTCGTGGAAAAAGTTAAAGCATACCTAGCTTCAAAATCTATGAGGACATCAAGTGCATAAATGGGGGAGAATGTCATGAGCCAAGCTTGTTCAAGGCATTATGCTTGTCTGTGACCATTTGTATTGTGTGCATGAGATGAGTTACCATCATGTAGGTAGCAGTATGGGTTTTGTTAATTGAGTGTGTTAGTGCCTTAGTATAGAACGGGAGTATGACTCTAGGACATTTTGATGTTTTCTAGTGTCAAAGCTAAAATAGAGCATACATGTAAAACTCTTTAGGCGAGGGTGAGTGTTCATTAGTCTTGTAAAACTCTCTTAACTTTTGTAAATGTGTTTAGCCTACTCCCTCACTAAACACACATTGCTTATGGAGGTGTTGTTAATGAATTACATCGCTACAGTGTTTACCGTGTGTTTGTTAACGTGAATTGCTTACGGCTTTTAGTTACTTTTCATTCAACTGCTGTGAATGTATTCTTGTGGTAAATTGCGGTATAGTTTCGTTGACTAGTTAAGCAAGGGTTCTTTAGCTAGTGTGTAGTGTCGCACAGCCCTTCACAAAGCGTGAAGTAATCAGCCCATGACAGCACTAAAGGAACCCGAGGAAGATCACTCTGCTTCAAAGAATGCTACTAGGAGGGGCAATACCTTTAAAGATTCTAGCATTTCTTTCCAACCATATGCACAAAATAATAGCTGGAGCAATACAACACCATAAACCTTCCTCTCTTTTCTTTTACCAAAATCTCCAAAAATAATAACACAAAAACACTGCAAGGAAGTTGGGAACACCCACTTTTCACCAAAAAATACCAAACAGATTATTCCAAAGAGCCCAAGAGATTCATGAATGCTGTTATATCACAGTTGTTTAGTTTCTTTCATTTGTTCTGTTTCTTGTTAGAGGATATTTTGTCCTCCAATTCTTGTGATCTTGTTCTTCTCTTAATTAAATTTCTTCTTAATCTTGAAAAATGATATACTACAAAGTCTATTCTTACTGATCCAAATGTCTAACTTTGGCATTTGCAGAAAGAATCCAGCTTTGAGGTTAAGGGCTTCAAGTGAGCCTCCTCCCAGACTGACTCAGGAACAACCAAACAACACATTAGAGAGTGCATCAAAAACTGAAAGTGGTTGTGATTTTTTCAAAGAGATGAAGCATCGATTTTTGAGTTTCAAAAAGCATAAATACTTGTAATTTGCAGATAACTCTGGTCTGCTGTTGTTTATCCTTGAAGAATTGTTTAGCTTCTCTCTAAAATGGCCTGTAAAATTTGAACAGGGAAAACTTGGAACATTTTAAAAATCTCGCTGAGGCTCAAGCTCCGAAGGTGATAATAGTTTTTCTGTTCTGGTCTGCCCTTTTATTAATTTTTATTTTTCCCATGTGTTCTATAAGTATAAATTAGGATATATTGGATTAATTCTTTTTGGCCTTTGTCTGTCTTTTCTTTTTCCAAATTGATGAGAAGAAAAAAATTAACTGATGGTTCAAGAACAGTTCATGGTGATTGCTTGTGCAGATTCCAGGGTTTGCCCATCCTACATCCTAGGATTCCAGCCGGGTGAGGCCTTCATGGTTCGAAATGTGGCAAATTTGGTACCCCCATTTGAGGTATCAGCAATTCTACACTACCACCATTCATTGCCACTATCCATTGCCAAAGTGCCCATAATCTTGGCAGTTGACACATGACCCACTTAATGTGCTTTTCAAGATTCTACAGTGTGACAATGAATGGTGGTAATTAAACATTTTCCATAATATGATGCATTGTGTTTCAGTTATTGTGGCTATATATTTTCCTTTAATGGTAAATATTGATGCTACAAGTCTTTGACTGTTTTTTCACGTATCTGCCATTTTTATTCCTTTTTTGGGATGCAGAATGGACCCTCAGAAACAAATGCTGCCCTTGAATTTGCTGTAAATTCCTTGGAAGTAAGTTTTGTGCCTGTAAATTTAGCATGCAGTTTTTGTTTATTACTCTTCGCCGACAAAGAAAAGCTTGTGCATCCTTTAAGCTATAGGTGGTGTGAGATCTCTGCATTGATTGGGAGAATGGGCATATGTAGAATCATGGAATCACTTGGGACTGACCTAAAGAACCTCATTAAAAAAAGAAAAAATGAAAAAGTAAGAGCCCTAGACTAGTGGTAAGGATAGAATTTGAAATGCTTTTTGTAGTATGAACAAGTTCTGTAATTGAATTGCTGTTAAAAAGTATGAATTTGAGCAATGGGCAGGGCCGAAGTCTAAAATTTTGTTTTTGATGGAAATTTCGAGATCTCAAATTTTATTATTATTATTATTATTATTATTATAGGAAATTTTGATTTTAAGTCAAAAAAATATTGGAAACTTGAAGTAAATTATGGAAATTATGTAACTTTTGGACATATTAAAACTGATGATTGTGAATAATTTAGAAACGAATTTTTTTTTTTAAAAAAACCTAAAGTTTTCCTTGTTTTTGTACTTTTTGAATATAAATACCCAAAATTTCAGTCGATATATCTGAAATTTCTAGAATTTCGGCCGGAATTTTGGAAATTCTCACCATTATGGCCAACATTTTGCAAAAATAAAATTGAATTCTGTTTTTCATTTCAAGCCCTTATGAAATATGAAATTTCACTGAACTTTTGAAAAAATTACTGAAATCTAATGCCATGGTAAGTGTCCATCCCACCTTACCTTTGAGCAGGTTTCAAAATTCATTAATTCTCTATTCGACTCAGTTACCTACAAAAAAAAAGGTATGAATTTGAGTGTGCACAAAAGAAATTCATTAAGGAAATGAATGTAGAAATTTTGTCATTTTGGAGCAAAATGAATTACTTCGAATTATTAGTGCTATGTATCAATCTGAATTTTTAGGACCATAATATGTAATATTTTCTACTAAGCTAATTGAGTCTTATATGATCAAATGTTCCTTGGAAAATTGAAATATTTTTATCCCAAAGAGTGGGTGCAATCTATTGTTGCATTCTTCATTACTAAATGAACTGGCAGTCATCTGGCTAGCAGCCACATTCACTACAGTAGCATTCAGTATAGAGGTCACAAACTATTGATATGCTTAACCTTCGGAACCTCTGATTATAGTTTCTTCTGTAGGTTGAAAACATACTAGTTATTGGCCACAGCTGCTGTGGAGGCATTAAAGCCCTTATGAGTATGCAGGATGAAGTAGATTTGAGGTTCAGTTAAGATGCTATTTTTTCTCTTTGGTTTACTAATATTATAATAAATTTTCATGGAGAGAAATGTGTAAATACATTTCTGATTGAACCAAGTTTCCTTTGGTGTAGTTTTATTGGTAGTTGGGTTGCTGTTGGGAAGAATGCAAGGTCAAGTGCAAAAGCTTCTGCTACCAGCCTTAGCTTTGACCAGCAGTGCAGATATTGTGAGAAGGTGTTCTCTTTTTCCTTAACTTTGAATATTTGAGTTCCAGAAGACTTGGTGAGAGGCAAGTAGTCAGTTTTATAAATTTGATGTGCTTTGAGCTTTTGAAGTTATACGAGACTTATCGCTGAGGGGCAAGTAATCAGTTTTATTGGAAGTCTGTTGTGTAATTTACTGTTAAATTTGAAGTGACTTATTATTTATTATTATTAATACTTTCTATAAAAAGAACATCCCTTCTATACTTTTTTCCTTGTAAGCTGGACGGCCACCTATATGCAATATGTTGAAATTTTATGCTCAGAGCTGAATTGGGCCTTCTAATACGAAAATTATTGTTAGGATTCCCAATCAGTGGTCTAAACGGATTTAGCTAATGCAATAGACTCAGACATGGAGAAAACGGATTCAATTAAGCCTGATATCCTTTTCTCCACCTGAAGTTTAAACCTTGTGTACATTTTTTTTTTCAGGAATCAATTGATCGTTCATTGTTAAACCTGCTCACTTACCCCTGGATCAAAGAAAGAGTGGCAAAAGGTGTCTTATCTGTTCATGGTGGCTACTATGACTTTATTAACTGTACATTTGAGAAATGGACACTCGATTGCAAAAGAAGCAATTCAAAGGAGGAAAGTGGATATGCAGTTAAAAACCGACTATTTTGGTCCTAAAATTTCTCCCCCATTTTTCTGCCATTGATCATCTCTAGCAAGGCTATTTGTTGTATATTACAAATAATGTTATTTCCTTTGTTTGCACGTAATTTTTTTTTTTTTTTTTTTTGATTGCCTAATTTGTATTTCAATGCTTCTTTTTGCTTTGCCATTTTGTTGCATACTATGCTCTATGCAGCATCAAGTTGGAATATCAAACAATGAAATGTAATTTAAGAAAATGATCTGAAAGAAATTGTTTTAGGATTGACATGTCTTAATGATGAGGTGGACAGCTTCTTGTTGGAAAGGCAGAGCTTACTTGGTAGATAGGTTTTGATTTTCCCAGTGAATTGACATGGATTTCTGCATTCTAGCTGACTATATTTTACTCCTAACATGAAATCATGGGCAAATATTTTTGGTGGAAAAAGAAAATAAAAAAAAAAAAAGGTTGCTCCTCGCCTCCTTTCACCCTTCTCCTCTCAAGTGTTCTTTATTTTGGTTTCTTTTCTGCCTGGATTTAAATGCAGGAATGGTTGGTGTAGGAGTTAACAAGGTACAAGTATTTTAATTTGGAGATGGAAAGTCAATGTATCATGGTGGATTGCTTCTGTATGCTCTGAAATCTAGAGACCTGACAGTGCTAAGCTAAGGTAAGAAGGAAAAACTGAAAATATAGTTTCCTAAATGATATCAGCATAAAATAACTCATCTCAATGTAGTAAAACAGATTTTCTATAAAGTACAGAAATATATGATTGTAGAAATATCATAGATAATACGAAATTCATGCTTAAAAAATGTCCATGTGCTTGTGTGGATAACATGCTGAAGGTGCAGAGATAATGTGAAAGCATAGAATATACAATAGCAAAAAGTAAAGCAAAATAAAAGTTAAGAACTTTTAAGATATGAAATTCTGCTTCATATAAATTGTTAGGTAAATTCAGAGCCCCTAAGCATTGCCCCCAATGAGACATTTCAAGTCAAAATTTCAAGGGCGCTGGCCAGTAGAGGAGCACCTTCTGAGGGGGCAGATCAAGCCAGCACGTGTTGATCATGTGATCAGGAGTGTTCCTAGGAGGTGGAGCATCCAGAGAACCTCTCCCAAAGGCCATCAAGACTTGCCAATGCGCTTATTAATTTTCTTTTATTAATTCTTGCGGAAAATTCAATTATACTTTATTTTGTTTTAGTTTTGAAAATTTTAACCAAATAGGTTATTGATTTTTAGTTTTTAGTTTTAATTTTTTTCCTTATTTTTGATAGTCATACCAAATAAAAAACCTTTAATTTTCCTTCAATCTCTATTTATAATAAAAATATTGTAGTAATAGATGCATCATCATTAATTCTTAGCATACAAGGGAAGGCCTTAGTTACCATACTTGAATACATTATGAGCTAGTGGAGACCCTTTCAATCATCCTTGTGAGTATTCTTTCATATTTCCTTTGGGTTTTTGGGGTCCTTGCCTCCATAAAATGAAAGCAAGGGGAATGTAGAAACTTGATTGATTAGTGGAATTTCAAGACATTGAATCATTGAGAGAGTAGATATAGGCTTGAAGAAGCTGACCCATTATAAAAAAGTTTGAGTTTTTGTAATCCTTATCTCTTTTATCGCTTTATAGATTGTGACATTATAGTTGCATTGCTTGTTAGCTTTAAATTACACATTCTAGCATCTACTTTAAAAGTATACCTAATTCACCCCACTCCTAGGTTGTCTTTTGGGAGAATAGTTGGTATTGTTGGTTCGAGTCCCCTAAGTGTCACTAAGGAAGGTGGGGCACATTGTTAGCATTTGTCGAGTGTCAAAGCATTTGTCAAGTGTCAACAATACCCTTCAAGCCCACTTACAGCACATGAGTACAAACATAAGGTCTTGAACTGTTATATATAAGGAAATGGTTACTCCTTGCTTTTAGCTTGGTCTTTGGTGCAATGGTAGTGTTGGGTCATAAAAATCCAAACTTTTCACATTTCCCTTGCTCCCCTGTCCTAAACCCTTAGTGGGTCCTAGACCCTTATGAATATATGGTGATAGTCTTGCACTAGGAGGGGGGAGGGGGGGTGGTGAATAGTGCCTTTTTGGCTAGGCGTGTACATTTTCAAAAATTACTACGATTTGGTGCTAGTGTGCAAGTAAAACATAAAGTTTCAAAGTATGAATGCCAAATGAGTAAATTGATGTAGCACAAGTGAACAATCACAAGTATTTAAAGTGTTAAAGATAAACAATCAAACACAATACAAACAATGTAAATAAATTAGAGAGAAAAAGAGTAGAGAGGAGTGCATTAGGATTTTTATAGTGGTTCGGCAACTTGCCCACGTCCACTTGTGTTAAGATTTTTCTTCTGTGTTAAGATTTTTCTTCTTAACACCTTTCACTAATGAATTGGAGTGCAAACTCCTAACCAGAGGCTCCTTTGCAATGGGTGAACTCCACACTTGTACAACTAAATTGAACTTGGTTCACCCCGAGCTTGAAAGCTCAACAACTGAAACCCTCACTTGATTCCAACCGAGCTTGGAGTTTCAACTCTATGATCTTCTTACAATGTAGATGAGTACAAGATATAAAAAGTCCCTTAATAGACTAGATATGAAAATACAAGCAGAAGAACTCTCTAAAACTCAAAAATGAAAATGATCAAGATCGAACAAGGCTTGGAGAGATAACTGAGTCTAAAACTCAAATGAAAGTTGAAACTTGTGAGAGAATGAGAGCTTAAAGTATGTGATGCTTTTGATCTCTTTGGAGCTCCTTGAAGACCTCCTTTTGTAGCCAAAAACTTGTACTAACCATTGGAGCTCTATACTAACACACTTCAAGTCACTCCAACACCATGCACATGCTAGGAGAAATTTTGTTAGTTCACATAGCTTAGCTTGAAAAGTCTAAAACGACCATTACAATCACTTTGAAAAAAAAATTATACGAAAAATATTTAACATCCCAAAATGATTCTAGGTTAAAACAAATCAAGTTTCAAATCATTTAGATATGAGCAACATGAAATATAATTCATTTAGCACACATAGGTCAGACAGGGAAAAGGACCGCTACCAAATTCAGTTTAATCAACTTAAAATTTTTCCAAAGACTAGTACACGTGTCCAAAGGCGGTGGTTTATATGTCAAACAATTCCTTTTTGAGTCTTGTATATTTAACAAAAAAAAAAAATAATCAAGTCAATTGAATATCTTTACAGGGAGAAAAAGACAAAATACTAGAACATGTCAGAGTCTAGAAAGAAAATCCTAATAGTATAAATAATCTATAATTAATAAATTATTGCACCCAATATTCTAGTCCAAAACAAACATGTAATATGTCAACTTAAAGCTCAAGGAGTCTAGTTTATGGAAAAAATAATTTTGCAATTTTAAAAGTCTCATATTGAGAGAAAACAAATTATAAGTAACACATGCAACTTTTGCTATTTTGTTTTCTTTGTTTGAAAAACCAATCAAGTAACCTCCAATTGATGGAACACAAGTCATTTTATATGAAAACTTAAAATTTGAAACATTTATTTAGGATTTAAAAGCAAATGACAAAATGCCCCTAGAGGTTGTTTTTAAGGGGGAAAAAAATAAAGCGAAGTCTAATTAAAGATTGCAAAATTATGAGAGCATTACTCTAAAATTTTGCAAACTTGTGAGACCATGATCTAAAATTTTCTAAGGGACTAACACACTTCCTAAACTTACTTTGTCCGGAGAGAAATGAAATTTCCTCTTCCTTGGTTCTATGCTTTTAAATTTCTAAATTTATTCTTCCTCCTTCAACCTCTTTTCCACTTGGAGCATCTTTAAGAATTTTACCTTTCTCTTGAAAAACTCTATCTATGCATCCAAAAACACTTACACAAATAGTTAGGACTTCTCGTTGCTTTTATCATCATCAAAACTACATTCGAAACCTTGGGGCTAATATCTTATAGGTGCTCATTTACCACACTCATTTTACCAAACATATTTTTTAGTATCTTACTTCTAAGATTTTTTTTTTTTTCTATCTGAGTACTCTCAATTTCTCCCAAACATTTCGTGAAAATATAAGGCCTCTTCTATTCATTCATGGAAAGCATGTGAATGTCATTGCCTAACGAGATTTTGTCGTGAGAGATTGTGAGTTTCCATCTTCAAGCCCTCCTTCACCTACTCTTCATGATTTGGAAACTAAACGCAAAATTTTTTTTGATTTGCTCCTCATTTCCCCAAGTAGGCTTGTTACATTGTCTTAACTCATCACCTACAGTGTCTTATCACTTTGTGAGGGCATAAGCTAGTTTTGTCAAATTTGGGTGTCCAAACACCTTTTGATGAAGTGAATGGGGTTGATTAATTATGGATGTAATGATGGAATTGGGATGAGATAGGATCATCATGTCAACCCTTGCCAGATGTTTCAAGATAGTGCGTCATTTTACAATAGGTATCCTGTCGAATCTAGATGGTAGAAAATTGAATCATAGAAATAATAGAATATCATATAAAGGAGGTAGAAAGTGAGATAACTAAATATTCTTAGACTAGAAGAGGGAGGAAAGAGATAAATGGGTAAGGATAGACGAAAAATGAATGAGAGAGAGATGTGGTAAAAATGATTGAAAGTCCTTTTTAACATAAATTACACTCATTTATATCTCTTTAAAGTCAAACTTACATAAATCTTACGGTTACAAATCATAAATCTAGGACATTAGTCCTAACCATGAAAAATACTAATAAAATGTTCAAGTAGTTTCCAATTATTAAGGAGCCCATTTCTTATGGTTAATTGACTTCTTCCCTTTGGTATCACCTAAGTGGCCCCTTGTAATTCGCCTGAAGTTTAGCTATAAGTGATTTGTCCTCCTAATTTTTTACCTATCATGTGGCCAATGCTAGGTTCTTGTCACCATATCCCAAGGAGGTGCACAAAGATTGCACTCCCACAACTGCTCTATTTAGTTGCATTTAATGTTAGCTTATAATAATAATAATAATAATAATAATAATAATATTTATTATTATTATTATTATTATTATTATTATTATTATTATGCCCCAAACCCTTAAACCCAGTCCGGTGCGTTATACCTGATAAAATCCTGATAGTCCATAATTAAATACGCAACGGAAAACATAAACTACAATCCTCAATCAATATAATACCAAAGTTTACTATTTCTATCTATAATCCAAAATAACTATTCATCACCTGTATTCTCATATATACACATATCTCCAAAAACATTCAGTACTCACAAACACCAGTATTCACAACTAACCATTTCTTCAGAAGACTTAAAACATAAGATATAAAACATAAAACATAAATTTTATACATCCCAAAATATCATCAACATTATACCCTTTATTTCTATAACTCAAAAATGCTATAATAACCTTTGAAATCAACTAACCAACCTCATATCACACATTGCCATATACTCCAATTTAAATATCAAACACCCAAGTTGACCACAAACCATTAAACCACAACACCTAAATTATTCTCCTTAAAAAAAAAAAAAAAAATTTCCCACAAATCAACCAATCTAACCTTCAAGTTCAAATCTCAAGTTTTTATTTCTCTACTTGGAAACCTCACCATCGATGGATTTACCATGATTTTCTGAAACTAGCTACTTCTTCAGAAAAACACAGAAGACCATCAAGGGATTTCTGTCCCCAAGCTTAAGAAACACGACTCAGAATTCCTAACGGTATCTTAATCTGTCCATCCCTATCCTTATCACAACTCAATCCTATACTCTGGCATAAATCATTCGTAACCTAATACTCTAATATTTCCATATCCAGGCGATGTGAAATTAATCACACTTCCGGCTGGACTTTTCTTTGATACCATCTGTAATGCCCCGACCCTCTACGTGGGCCCGGAGTGCTACTAATCCATTCATTTACCTAATAATCCACATTCTAACATCATGTACGCAGTGTAAAACATAAATATAATCTCCACAAATATAATACGAGAGTTTACTATTCCTATCCATAATCCAAATTAACTATTCACCACCCATAACCACATATATACATGTCTCCAAAATATAATCCCCAAATACCAGTATTCTCAACCATCCATATCTCAGAAAACTTAAAACATAGAACATAAAACATAAATTTATACATCTCAAAATTAACATAAAAATGTACCCTTTTCTCTTTCTATTTCCAAAAAATGTTATAAAACCTCGAGCTCTCTAAGTTCGATCTCAAGGAAATCCTGAAAAAGATACATTAATATTCGAGTAGGACACATCTCAGTAAGGATATAAACAATATATTAAAACAGCGTGTGGCTAACATGAGTTTATATAACAACATAATATTTAACATTTGAAAATTGTTAACATAATTTCTGAAATTATTCACTGAACCTAATCAATCACATGTAAAAAATTTAACCCATGAGATTACGCAATGATAGGGGTGATTATCCGCCCATATAAGTAGCACCCCTCTATTGTGATACTTAGGCAACCTTAGGGTCGCTGCTGAAGCATAACATGACACTCACCTTACTCAGTAAGCCCTCAAGTATTAGATTGATCTCGTACTCATACAGTTCAAACAAAAGTTTAGCAGCGAAGGCCCCAATTATAGGGAAATCTATCCGCCCATACAAGTAGATTCCCTCTGCCCTAGTACGTTATGCAACTACTGCCGCATCTGAAATTGCTAGTGCACTCGCCTTTCTCAGCAAGCCCTCAGGCGAAGAGTATGCCCCACCCAATTGTAACATGTTCTACGAGCATAGATACTTCTAATATCATAATACATTATTCTTTCTGTCATTATTCAACCATTCACATCTGTTCATGTTCATAGCTTAAACATTGCATTACATTTCACTTTAAGTGACTCTTTCCCATTTACATTGTTTACATTTCACATTTCATTCATTGTCATTTCATTCCATTTTCATTTCATTCATTCGTACTACAATCGTTCTTTAGCCATCATCAGTTAGTTCACATAGACATGCGCTAAAATCTACTAACACAGCTCTTTTTAGCTATCATTAGTTAGTCCACATAGAAATGCGCTAGAATCTGCTAACATGGCTTTCAACTTACATTTACATGGTTGCATTAACATACACAAGCAGCATGGTTCATATCATATTTCATTCTTTATGTTTTACTTACTTAGTCTGCATCTTATACATTTAACATATATTTGCACAAAACTTACATGTACTCATGCCACACAATTTAGTAATAAAATTCATACATATTCCTATAAAATAGGCCAATCAACTTTCAATGTTCATATATTGAAAATATACCTTTCATTTCTTACATCATTATCCTGAAAATATAATTCACTTTCATTGGTTCATTTTCACATATACATAGCTAAATAAGCAGCCCTAAGCTCAGAAAACATAATTTATATGATTGACATTTTATACCCATATGAAAACTCATATACATATATAACATAGTCCATTTTTATTTAATTCATAAAAACCTGATTTAAAATATAATTTCCCCTTACCTAGTTTCTTTAACTATGCCAACAAGGATCCTGAAAAATACCTGCAATGCTCACCCAGATTTTGAATCAAAAATCCTAATTTTATTAAATCAACTATAAATAAAATACTATTTTAACATTTTTTAGGCCCATAAATTTTAAATAAATAATTATACCCTCAAATATAACCAATTTACCTAATTTCCCAAATTTCACTCTCGCTTTAGAGTGGGGACGAGAAAACCCTAATTGAAAATTTACTCATGCTAAAATGATGACGATCATGACTAGGACACCGTAGTGGTGTCTGGTCGTCAATTTAACAGCAGATTTAAAGAGAAATTGGGAAATTAGGGAAAAGTTGCTTACCCTAGGAATGGTGCCTACGCCGCTCTCACAACAAATCCGCTCTAATAGAAATGTCAGTAGTGGAGTTAGAAACCCAACAATATCTTCCGTTTTCCGATCGGCCGAATATTGGTCAAGGAAATAAGGAGAGAGAGAAGGAGGGACGGAGGAGAGTGACAAACTGAGAGAGAGCGCAGGAGCTCTCTCTCTGCAATTCAATCTGCAAGAAGCTTCAAGCTTCTTTCTTTTCTCTTTTTTTTTTCTTTTTTTTTCTTTACTTACTTTAACTTATATGATAATAATATTATATTATATTATATTTTATATATATATATATATATATCATATTATTTATTCAACAAATCAAATTTAACAATACTTAATTAATTAATTGATTAATAATAAATTATTTTAATTTAATTTAATTTTTTATTATTCCTTTTATTTGTTTATTTAATACATTAAATTAATAATGTGTAATTAATTAATTGATAGATAATTTTAATTAATTAATTTTTTTTAATTTTTTTCTGATTATTATTATTATTATTATTAGCAAAAAGATACTAACCTCTCCTGAGGTTTGGTAAAAAGACATTGAACTCTCTTAAGGTTTCAAAAATTTTAGGGACCTCTCTTAAGGTTTCACAAATATCATAAATTTCCTCGAGGTTTGGCAAAAAGACACAAACTGCCCCTAAAAAGATTTATCTTGTTATAAAATAAAAAATGGAGGTTTGTGTCTTTTAGGCAAACCTTAGAAGAGGTTCATAGAATTCTTGATACCTCAGAAGAGGTCAATAGAATTTTTGAAATTTTAGGAAATTAAAGGTCTTTGTCTCTTTGCCAAACCTCAAGGGAGGTGATGAATGTCTTTTGCCCTTATTATTATTATTATTATTATTGTTATTATTATTATTATTATTATTATTATTATTATTATTATTATTATTATTATTATTAACCCTTTGGTCATGACGTATGTATTTCCTTCACTATCATAGGTAGAACAATTTCTTAATTAATCAAGTTATCAAAAAAAACCCTCTAGGAAATGGAGCACGTTTGACCAATCAAGGATTGAGGATAAGAATTGGTTATCTTATGTCCGATATAGGCTTGGCCAAAGAGTGATTCTCACCTGACTTAATAGTTTTTCTGTAGAATGTATCCACATCTACATTAGGTCTAACTGTAATCATCCTGGCCATAGCATAAGGAGTCAAGCTTACACAATTAGCCTGCTTGGGACGTGATCATTAAGATTTTCTTTTCTCCTCAAGAATATCATTTGAACTTTTATCAATAGTGGGCTTCATATGCAGGTCGGAATCCTCCTCCTTCTTAGTATAATTAGCAATTAAAGTGTCTGCATAATTTAAATCAATCAACAATGAGCTTGTACTCTTCATTTTCTTCTACAGAATCAATCAACAGGAATTCTCCTTTCATAATCTTCACAGACAACAACATTTGTCATTCTAATGTTCCCTATGCTATTGAGTCTAGCCAAAATCATCAAAGGCTATGGTTCGACTAGGAGAAAATCATGGAGAGACTAACACTTGCCCCTAATGTGCACCTAACATATAATAGGTTGGAGGAACCTATATGGTTTATAATAGTTATTGGTGATGGTTGGGCCACACTTATAGAAGGATTGTGGGCAAGCTGTAACAAGTGTTTTTGTTGTGAATCTTGTATCATCAAACATGGATATATATATATATGTTGCAGCCAAAAATTGAACGACCTTCACGATCCCTGATCACGACCACCTGAAAAGAGATAAATAAGTAAGGCTTGGAGGACCCAGGGTGTACTCCGGGGGATCGCTCCGATGCCTAAGTCAGGGATTGACTTGAGAGGTTTTTTTATGCAACAGTAAAGTAGAGTTTAGAATGAGATACCTTAGCCTCTTCTCTGAATCCCCATTTATAGTGATGGAGTTTGACCCAAGGGTGATGTGTCATTTATTAGCGAATTATGGCGCAAACGTGAATCCCTCCAGTTGTTATAACGTTGGCGTAGATTGCTCTAGTCATCATGGAGCTGGCGTCAATTGCTCTGCCTGAGAAGTTGACTTAGGTGGTAATTGCCCTCATCAATGCTAGGCTCTAGTCTCCTTTGGATTTATGGTAAGTGATATATTTGAGGTATATCAATTGTCCCCCCTTCAGTTTCGAATTTTTGAAGCTGGCTTCCAAAGTTCGAAAATTGTATTTTTTTATTTTTTTTTGTCGAGCAGCTCTTCTTAAGGCATTTTGGGCTGCTTGTGGTTTCATGAGTCGCGCTTTTCTTTTTTGTCATTTCTGGCCTAATGAGCTGTGCTCATATTTTGGGCTGTTTTTAGGCCTCACGAGCGTTACTCGTCAGTTGAGCCGATTCTTCTTTGCCTAATGAGTTGTGCTCATTTTTTGGGCAGTCTTCTGGCCTCATGAGCGTTGCTCGTCAATTGGGCTGATTCTTCTTTGCCTAATGAGATGTGCTCATTTTTTGGGCAGTCTTCTAGCCTCACGAGCGTTGCTCGTCAGTTGGGCTGATTCTTCTTTGCCTAATGAGTCGTGCTCATTTTTTGGACAGTCTTCTAGCCTCACGAGCGTTGCTCGTCAGTTGGGCTGATTGTTCTTTACCTAATGAGTCGTGCTCATTTTTTTGGCAGTCTTCTAGCCTCACGAGCGTTGCTCGTCAGTTGGGCTGATTCTTCTTTGCCTAATGAGTCGTGCTCATTTTTTGGGCAGTCTTCTGGCCTCAGGAGCGTTGCTCATCGGTTGGGCCGATTCTTCCTTACCTAATGAGCTGTGCTCATTTTCTGGGCTATATCTTCAGTAACATTTTGATAATTTATGATGCTGGGATGGTTGTTCAATTCGACAGGTTCTTGCAGTTTTGATTTCATTGGGGTTAAAGATGTGAGTTATGGTATTTTCAATATTAGTTAGGATTCTTAATTGGTTCGAGATGGATTTGTTTCAAAGGGTTTGGATGTGTATGCACCAAGTGTTTGATCATTTATGGCAAAGGGAACTGCAAGTAAGCGTGCAATGTTATAGATTTCGTAGACTATTTTTGTGTTGTCTGTGTCATATGTGGGGTCTATAAACTCAGATTATTCAATTGTATCCCAGTTAATTCGTGAGTCCCATGTTGGATGGGGTTGTGAGTGCAATGGTAGATTAAAGTTTGAGATTGAGATTTGCGAGATGTCTACCATTGACAACGGTGATTTTGTGTTTGTTTTGATTATGGTGTGGATTGTTCGGCTGATTGGGCTCCAGGTGCTCGATAAAATGTCACTAAGGAGCTTGATTTTTCTGCTTGAGGTTTTGCCGATTGTAGTTGCTACAATTGTGCAATTTCAATGTGCGTTGTAATTTCAACTCAAATTCCCAATAGCAATTTCAAATTCACTATTCAGAGCACTGTTCAACGCACATGAATGTACAAAAGTCATTATTGCCAAACTCATGGTGCATTCGGCCAACCCATTGGAATTTCAAAGTTTTGCTTTATTTATTTGACTTGCAGTGCAGCTATCATGACCCCACTATGCATTTGGTGCATAGGTCATTGTTCAAATAATTAAATAACTTGAACATCCTATTAATTATTATTAGCCATTAAGATGGAGCTTTTCAAGAGTTGAAACTATGACATCTATTTGTTTGTTTTTTTTTTTTTAGAATTATTATTGTATGATGGAGAAAAAATTATACCTTGAGAATAGGTACGTTGGCTACATAAATCTTGCGCATAGAAACATCAATTGTAGTCAGATTCGTATTAGATCCGGAATTTCCCAATATCGCAAGCTGGGTCTCGGTTATTCGTCCGTCAATTTTATTACTTGGCTTTTTCAATGCGAGTAAAGCGTCATTGATGTTCTTGAACATAATAAACCCGTACCCTTTACTTTTCTCGGTGACCTTGCCAAGGATCGCGATGGCTTCTTCGAGGTCACCATAGGTGGAGAAGAGATTGTGGAAGTTCTTGATGGTAGTGTCCCATCCAATTCCGCGAATGAAGAGTTTGCATTGGGTAGGGTCCCAATTGGCGATGGATCAGAAGGCATCGAGTACGTCTAGGTGTCGGACGGTGGTATTTCGGACGATCTTAATTGAGCCAATGCATCAACCTTCAATTATCTGATATAGTCATGATCAAGGATTGAAAGAGAAAACCTCTCAAGAAGTTCCCACAGACGGCGCCAACTGTTGCAGCCAAAAATTGAACGACTTTCACGATCCCTGATCACGACCACCTGAAAAGAGATAAATAAGCAAGGCTTGGAGGACCCAGGGTGTACTCCGGGGGATCGCTTCGATGCCTAAGTCAGGGATTGACTTGAGAGGTTTTTTTATGCAACAGTAAAGTAGAGTTTAGAATGAGATACCTTAGCCTCTTCTCTAAATCCCCATTTATAGTGATGGAGTTTGACCCAAGGGTGATGTGCCATTTATTAGCGAATTATGGTGCAAACGTGAATCGCTCCAGTTGTTATAACGTTGGTGTAGATTGCTCTAGTCATCATGGAACTGGCGTCAATTGCTCTGCCTGAACAGTTGACTTAGGTGGTAATTGCCCTCATCAATGCTGAGCTCTAGTCTCCTTTGGATTTATGGTAAGTGATATATTTGAGGTATATCAATATATATATTTTTGCATGTTCTCCATTCAAGAGCCCATTTCACCTTTCAAATTGTCAACCATTGTCTTCATTGCAGTTGTTACTTTGTGAGATGTGTGAGAGACCACACAGTTTTTCTTCGATTATTTGTTTCCAAAATGCCACCAAATCAACATTGGTCTCTTACTGGCACTAGCAACACATTGCTTTTCCATTAACAACCATTATTATGCCTTTGGTAACGAGTGGCACAAAGTGTTATACTAGACATGCCAAATTATTGTTTAATATAAAATATTTCAAGAATAGGAATTAGGAATTTTTTTTTTTTTTTATGTGGAAGTGGTGTGGAAGCTCAAATATCCCCTTTACAAATGTAGGATATCCTATAAATTAAGCAATGTCTTGCAAGATATGGGAAAATAGGATATAAAGTTGTAAGAATTGTAGAAATTATATAAATAAAGTAGCTTATTTGAAATATATTAGAAAAGGTAAGGAGAGAAAAGAAAAGGAGAGAAAGAGAGATATAGAAATGAGATAGTGAGATATATATATATATATATATATATATATATATATATATATATAGAGAGAGAGAGAGAGAGAGAGAGAGAGAGAGATGAGGAGAGTGGAAGAGGGAAGGAAGAGGATATGGTAGGGCAGAGACCAAAATTTGTGTGTTGATCACATTGCATGAATATTTTGATAGGTCTTTTATAAGATTCACAAAACAAATATTTATACCCTCAACTCCACAAAATCAAACTTGAGGTTACAAGCAGTTTCCTTACTCCTTACCTTGCTTATAACTAGACTTAAATCATTCTCTACTTGACAAACTCCCTTTCCATAGATAAACACCTTTTCTTAACTTCGACATTCATTGCAAGTTGTCTATGTCCACCTTCCTTTTTTAGGCCAACTTTCTTTGTGATGTGCCATATGCAGTTAACTATTTGACTTTATGTTACCCCTTTAGGGGTGCACAAAGATTGCAAAAATAGTTATATATGATGGGTTTCTTGCATGTTTAAGAGAGGATTAGCAACTCTCAAAATCACAAGTAATATGAAAATATTCTTATATGTATATCTAGGGACACAATGTTATTATATCTTCTGTTGCTAATTAATTTTGAGATTAGGATAGATTGTCACATGTTATGTGGCTTATTGGGAGTAGCAAACCCAAGCATGTTGTACCATTCCTCCCTAGGAGGTTTAACTATTGCTCTTCCCTCCTAGGATGATGCCAATACAAAGTTTGACCACATTAATAAGATTGTCCATTTCTTTCCTAGATATTGTTTCAC
This sequence comes from Malania oleifera, assembly GCF_029873635.1. Taxonomy (NCBI): domain Eukaryota; kingdom Viridiplantae; phylum Streptophyta; class Magnoliopsida; order Santalales; family Ximeniaceae; genus Malania; species Malania oleifera. Next base: position 21,677,866 of record NC_080425.1, on the reverse strand, counting down.
AACATTCATCATAATCCATAGCGTGGTCCCTAGAGTGGGAATTTTGACTTACTAGATTTTAAGATAAAATCCATTACATCCTAGTACATATAGCTCAACCTTGGCCTCTCCACTAAATTTCTAAGGAAGTAATTAATCAAAAGACCACTACTTCTTTCAAATTCCCAAGGCTTTTTTCCAACCTGGATAAGGAGCTCTCTTTATTGTCTTCCTTGAGTAATTCTCATTCTTCTATCATCCACAAATCGACATAGAATGCTTCTTTTTATCATGTGGGGGAAGCAAGGAACGATTTTTGTTTTAGGAAGTCTCCTATTGCTGCTGATTCTATAATTCATAATATCCTCTTCGATGCTATAAGTAGGTGCTATGGTGTTCGGAAATTTTGTAATCATTGTTAGTTTTTGCAAATTGGCAAATCTGTTTAGCCTTTTTGCTTTTTTATTTTACTTTTTGTCATTTTGCTTTGTCTTTCTGTTGCAATTCCCTCTTGAGATTATTAATATGTTCTTCTTGTGTTCTTCTAAAAAATATTTAAAATGTTCCATTTGAAGTTGAGAAATATTTCAAAAATATTAATTTTTAGCTAATATATTTCAACCATGCTATGATACACACAAGTTAAGAAGGTAAGATGTTAACTTTAAGAGTTTCTAAGCTATAATTACTCCTCTTGATTTTGTGGGTGTGCGAGACCATCAAATAGCTAGAGAACAAATACATCAACATGTCTACTAAAGGGCCTATAATTTTATTTTCTCGTATAAAATCAACCATGAGATCGAGGATGTTATAATTGCTGTCTTTTGTCCCACATTGGTAGAAAAGTTTCACATTGGTAGAAAAGTTATTTTGAATTTTTTCGTTGTTTGTCCCACATTGGTGAGAAGTGTTTTTTGGACTTGAGGATGAAACTATATAAAGAGCTCAACTCTCCTTTTGTAAAATACACCTCAAAGTTATACTTTATCAAGAAGTGGTGGATTGATCGTCAGTGTCCGAGGACGTAGGTAATTCTATACCAAACCTTGTTAAATTTTTGTCTTTTTTTTTCTGTCTTTTATTATTAGTTTCTACATTACTCTAGTTTTTTATATATTCAATAACATTAGTTGTAGTATTAGTGTTTGACACAAGTGAGGTGCCCGACACAACAATTGGTATTAGAATTAGGTTGAATAGTGTCAATACGGAGATGTTCCTTCATTAGGATCCTTGATTCCGCATTTGATGCCTAAGAAAGATCTTGTCTAAGCTAGTGCTCAGAGACAATTGCGGTTCAGTCGCTCTCTGATGGTCGGCCTGGTCAAAGTTGAATTTCATAGGATAAAATAGAGTAGATACAGTTGGTACGTATTATTCATCCTAGGCCTTTTGTTTTTTTGGTTGCTATTGAATATATATAAGATGGCAAAAATTAGTGCAGAAGTAGAAGAAACTTTGTCCACACGAACTCCAACCACTTCAGCTTCGACATCATCGTCAAAGACGATAGCTAATGCTCGGTTTGAGGTGAAGAAATTTGATGGTACCAATAATTTTGGTATGTGGCAAAGTGAGGTCATGGACATCTTGTATCAGCAAGAATTGGATATTGCTTTGGATGATAAACTAGTGGATATGGGTGATAAAGATTTGGAAAAGATCAATCGTGAGGCATGTGTTACGATTTGTCTATGTCTTGCTAAAAATCAGAAATATTGTGTTATGAGGGAGACATCTGCAAAGAAATTGTGGAAGATATTGGAAGATACATTTATGACCAAGAGTCTGGAAAATTGGCTCCATTTAAAAAAAAAAAAATTGTTTCACTTCCAGAATCAACCAAGTATTTTGATTAATGATCACATAAATGCTTTTAATAAAATTTTGGCTGATTAACACTCTCCCTGATGATTATGAACATCTGACCACCTCTTTATTGTATAGGAAAGATAAAGTTACTTTTGATGTTGTTTGTGCTACATTGATTAGTACTGAATGCAGAAAGAAGGATCAGAGGGTCTATAAGGAAACAATAGAAGCACTAACAATAAGGGGACATTCTTAGAGTCATAAGCTTGGAAGGAAGAGTAAATCTCATGGGAGACCTACTAAAGATGAATGCGCCTTTTGTCATGAGAGAGGGCATTGGAAGAAAGATTGCCCTAAATTATAGCAGAAGAATAAGGGCAAAACACATTCTAATGTCAATATAGCCAATGATGATGGAAGTGAGTCGAATTTTTCTCTTGTTAGAACATCTTCGTCACATTATTTTGGAAAGTGGATTTTCGATTCTGCTTGTTCCTATCACATGTGTTCCAATAGGGATTGATTTTCTAATTTTGAAGAATTAGATGGTGGGGTTGTTTTTATGGGAAATGATTATACTTGTAAAACAACTGGAATATAATCAATATACTTGAAATGTCAAGATGGAACTATTAAAACCTTGATTGATGTTAGGTATGTTCCAAATCTAAAGAAAAATCTGATTTCATTGGGTGCTTTGGAATCTAAAGGGTTCATTATCACTTTGAAATATGGAACCTTAAAGATTAAATCAGGTGCACTAGTGATGATGAAAGGAATAAGGAAAAATAACTTGTATTATTTATAAAGTAGTACAGTTATTGGCTCAACAATTGTTGTTTTTGAGAAAAAATGTAGGTTCAGATACAACCTGGTTATGGCATATCCGATTGGCACATGAAGGAGAAAAATCTTTGCAACAATTAGCTAAACGAGGTTTGTTGAAGGGTGCAAAGGTGTGCAAACTTGAATTTTGCGAGCATTACATTCCAGGAAAACATATTAGAGTGAAATTTGGCACTACAATCCACCAGACTAAAGGTATTTTAGATTACATCCATACATATGTATGGGGGCCCACAAAAACGGCTTCATTGGGTGGTATGCATTATTTTGTCACTTTTGTTGATGATTTTTCTAAAAGAGTTTGTGTGTATTCTATGAACCATAAAAATGAAGTGTGATATTTTTCTTAAGTGGAAAAAAATAGTTAAAACTCAAACTGGCAGAAAAATTAAACAACTCAGATCATATAATGGTGGTGAATGCAGGAGTGACCCGCTTATAAAGGTATGTCGGGATGAAAGTATTGCTTGACATTTCACAGTTAGAGATACACCATAGCAGAATTGGGTGGCAGAGCGCATGAATCGGACTTTGCTGGAGAAAGTTTGATGTATGTTGTCTAATGATGGGTTAGACAAGAGGTTTTGGGATAAGGCTGTTAGATATGCGTGTCATCTCATCAACTGTCTACCATCATTCGCAATAGGGGGGGAAAACACCCTATGAGGTATAGTCTGGAAAGCCTGCTAGTGATTATGATTTTTTACATGTTTTTGGTACAATGACTTATTATCATTTTAAGCAAGGATGTGACTTTTGATGAATTTGCGATGATGAAAAAAATAATACGCAAGGAGTCACAAGTTGAAGAGAAGACAAGTGGTACTTAACAATAGGTGGAGGTTGAGATAATTTTGGGAAACCCAGTGAGAAATAAGACTACACAAGGTAACTCTCCAATTACGGTGGGGAATAGTCTATAAGAAGAGGAGACTTCAATTCGAGAATCTTCACAGCAACAAGAATCAATTGTTTCCTAGAGGCCAAGATAAGAAATTCGAAAACCTGCTCGTTATACTCTTATGGTGGCATATGCACTTCTAGTTGTGGATGATAATGTTCCTTGCACTTTCAAAGAAGCAATGAGAAACTCTGAATTAGACAAGCGGAAAAGAGCGATGGATGAAGAAATGCAATCTCTTCATCAGAATCAAACTTGGAAGCTAGCCAATTGCCCAAGGGTAAGAAAGTAATGGATTGCAAATGAGTTTATGTAAAGAAAGATGGATTTCCAGATGCAAATAATGTTCGCTTCAAAGCTAGATTGGTAGCTAAGGGCTATGCACAGAAGGAAGACATTGGTTATAATGAGGTATTTTCTCCAATTGTTAGACATTCTTCTATTCAAATTTTGTTGGCTTGGGTAGCACAATTTGATTTTGAACTATTTCAGCTCGATGTAAAAACTGTATTTTTACATAGTAATTTGGAAGATGAAATCTATATAACTCAACCAGATGGATTTCAGGATACTGGAAACGAAAATTGGGTATGTAAACTGGGTAAATCGTTGTATGGTTTAAAACAATCTCCAAGACAATGGTACAAACGATTTCATTAGTTTATGATGGGTCAGAAGTACATAAAAAATAAACATGATCATTGTGTTTATTTTTGCAGACTAAAAAATGGATCTTTTATATATTTACTCTTGTATGTTGATGATATATTGATAGTTTCAAAGAACAGGGAAGAAATCAACGAGTTGAAAAGTCAGTTAAATCAAGAGTTTGAGATGAAAGATCTTAGTGAAGCAAAGAAGATACTTGGCATGGAGATTCGCAGAGACAAAATGAGAAGAAGAGTTAGTTTGTCTCAGAAATAGTATTTGAAGAAGGTAGTATAGAGTTTTGGCATTTCTGAACAGTTAAAATTAGTAAGCACTCCTCTTGCTCCTCATTTCAAACTTAGTGTAGCTTTATCTCTTAAATCAGACGAGGAACGTAAGTACATGTCATAGGTTCCTTATGCAAGTGTTGGTGGTAGTTTGATGTATGCAATGGTTTGTACTAGACTTGATATTTCACAAGATGTGAGTATGGTGAGCAGGTATATGCATGATCCGGGTAAAGGACATTGGCAAGCTATGAAATGGATTTTGAGATATACTATGAATACGATTGATGTTGGTATAGTATTTGTGAAAAATAATACTATTGATCAACGGGTTGTTGGATATGTGGATTTTGATTTTGCAAGTGATCTGGATAAACGTCAATCAACTACTGGATATATTTTTACATTTTCTAATGGTCCAGTGAGTTGGAGGTCTACCTTATATTCTACTATTGCCTTGTCTATAATAGAAGCAGAGTACATAGCAACTTCAGAGGCTGTTAAGGAAGCTATTTGGTTGCAAAGTTTACTTGAAAATTTGGGAGTTATTCAGAAGCACATTGTTGTGTTCTATGATAGTCAGAGTGCTATTCATTTGGTAAAGAACCAAGTATACCATGCACGAACAAAGTACATTGACGTTCGGTTTCATTTTATGCAGATATTATTGATGGAAGCAAGATACTTTTCCAAAAGATTGCTACAACTAAAAATCCTGCAAATATGTTGACCAAGATTGTAACAACAATCAAGTTCAAACATTGTTTGAACTTGATCAATATCCTGCAAGTCTGAATAGTTTTGGAAGGCACCGATGATGTGGAACTCCAGAGAATGTTGGTGACTAAAAAATTTGTTGAATTTATTGTCAAGGTGAATTTGTTGTTTTTTGTCCCACATTGGTAGAAAAGTTGTTTTGAATTTTTTCTTTGTTTGTCTAACATTGGTGTGAAGTATTTTTTGAACTTGAGGTTGAAACTATATAAATAGTTCAACTCTTCTTTTGTAAAATACACCTCAAAGTTATACTTTGTCAAGAAGTAGTGGATTGTTCGTCAGCGCCCGAGGACGTAGGTAATTCTGTACTGAACCTCGTTAAATTTTTGTCTTATTTTTTTTTACTATTTTTTATTATTAATTTTTGCATTACTTTAGTTTCTTATATATTCAATAATATTAGTTGTAGTATTGATATTTGACACAAGTGAGGTGCCTGACACAACAATAATTGCCTATTAATTTTACTTATTTTTTCGTTATCGTTGTTATTATTATTATTATTTTGTTCAAACCATTTAAAACAAAGTGGAGTAGTGGAGTTATCCTTATGAAAACAAAACAAACCCATCTCAAATACAACATATTATAGAATAGAAAAATGGTTTGAATATGATGCTTGAAAGCCCTTTCCAAGTGCGTACTTAGTGACAATATACCCCACAAGTGCATTCTAGGCACAAGCCTACGTAGGCTTGTATACGACTTCTTTTTGTGATATAAAATGAAATTTAAATTTGTAAATAATGCCTAGGAATAAAAGATAAATAAAAAAGAGAAAGAGCACATGTAAATAAAAAAAAACAGTTATTACTCTAATAACTTTGCTTTTGAACTATTAAATGAAAATTGAAGTTTTAAGGACTTTCAATTGAGTCATTAGGCTCTATAACCATGGGCCTATATCCCTTGTTATGTTGTGCATCATTTATCCCTCTTTTTCTAAGAATTTCTCTTTCTAAGCTTTGATGCTTTAATGGTAGCTCTATAATCCTTCTAAGTTTTATATTAGGTTAAATATTTTATTTTTATGGAAACTCTATTTAGGCATATTTGGGCTAAAGTTTTAACCCTCTGATCACTAATAGAGGTTTAAGTAAAAGATAAAGGCGGTTACCCTAAAAGAAACTTTATTAATTGGGTTTAAGTTATTTTATAAAAATAGTCTTTGTTTTAAAATGTTTAGTACATAAAATTTTTTACATTTTTAATTGCAATCAAATACGATTAAGATGTTCAATCAATAATGTCAGTTGTACTAATACTGAAAAGGTCAAATTTTCACAAATGAATTGAATCCACCAGTACCTTTTAAGAGAGGACAATTAAAAAAAAAAGTAAAAACAAAACAAAAGATAGTACATAATAATTATAATTATATCTTAATGTACACACATTAATATAACTCAGAACTCCAATATGCACGAGCTTCTTGGACTCTCCCAAATTGCACAAATCGGTAACAGAGGTATGTGACTGACCTACATTAATTAATTGTTGGTTGTTATATAGAATTAAAGTCAAGACTTTCTATTATTTGGTTGCAACCTGCTAATGTCCATAATTAACAAAGTATATAGAAAAACTAGTGAACTTGAAAGCTAATGCTGTGGATATTAGGGTAGGACACATGTGCCCTGTGTGTGTATACATTTGTCGTCCCCTACAATAATTTTGGTGGCAACTGTGCGTCCTGCATATAGGAGATGCTTTTGCATATGATGATCGCACGCCCACTTAATATTTTATACACATATTAAGAGATAATATTGTTTCTTCCCCCAATATGTTTATAGTTTAAGTTAATTGTCATTTAATTTAGGAACAATAGCTATCTTCACAAACAACTTCACCTATGATGCACTTAATGTCCTAATTTTTTCACACACGGCTGGTCCCAAACATGGATAAAGGAGGAGGGTTGCGTTAGGTAGCTGACAACCAGCGTAAAATTTGTCAGATCACTATGATATGAATCCTTACCGAATATTTGTTGGGGTGTCCCCTACAAGCGACATGTTGCACTTGAACCACCCGGGTGTAGCGAAAAGTGGGTAAGGGTAGGGTAGGTCGTCGCCCCGAAGTGACGCACCGTGTCGGCACCCGGGTACGATGTCAAATATGCGAGGGCTCCTACATCATTTTGGACGTGGGCAGGTGAAGATATTAGTTTAGGAAATTAGGATTAGATTAACAACTTGAAATATAGGGACACTTACGAGTAAAAATATGGAAATTGTGGATACAATTATTAGAAGAATAATTAATATAATTTGCCTTTAAGAAACTAAATGGGTGGGGGGAAAAGTTAGAGAAATTGATAAATCAAGATTTAAAGTCGGGTACACTGGAAAAGAAAAACATAAAAATGGAGTAGACATTATTATAGACAAAAACTTAAAAGATAGTGTTATGGATGTAACTAGAGTAGGGGATAGAATTATAAAAATCAAGATAGTATTAGGACAAGAGATAATAAATATCATTAGTGCTTATGCTCCTTAAGTCGGCTTAACAGAAAATCTTAAGAGACAATTTTTGGGAAGATATAGATAGTATTATACAAGGCATACCAGAGACTAAGAAAATATTTATTGGAGGGGATCTGAATGGATACATTGGAAGAGATAATAAAAATTATGAGAGGATACATATGATGGGTGGAGGGGACTCACTCAATCACTGGTTGTGATTGAAACTCAGTGAGGATTGCACACAAATACAAAACAATTAATTTCAATCTGAAAAAAAAAAAAAAAATACAGAGACGAACTCAAGATATAAATTTCTCTCTTCTCACTAGTTATTCACCCTCACTCTACCACACTACATTAGACACACACACACACACACACAAATCTATTTATAGCAAATTCTAGAACAGAATAATCAACAATGGTGGACTGGTTGGTGAGGTTGGTGGCCGACTCTCCACTGCAATTTCAAAAACAGTGCGCTGGGGTTGGTGAAGCTGCTGCCGTAAAATTTTACTACCACCGTCCCACTGCTCAATTTTAATCTTCAACATCCTTCCTTAAACTTGACTCTCCTGACTTTGTCATTCTGAGCATTATCTTCAGTCTTGCAAAAATATCATGCTTAAGTGGTTTCGTGAAAATGTCAGCAATCTGATCATACGTTTTGCAAGATATTAACTCCACTTCTTTATTCTTGACATGCTCCCTAATAAAATGATACGAGTATCAATATGCTTGCTTCTTTCATGGAATACTGGATTCTTTGCAAGTGCAATTGCTGATCGATTGTCGATGTAGACTTCTGTGGGGTTATCTTGAAAAAATCCCAGATACTTCAGTACATTCCTGATCCATATAGCATGACAAACAGCTGAGCTGGTAGCAACATACTCAGTTTCACATGATGACAACGTTACAATGGGTTGCTTCTTCGATGACCATGTAAACGCTATATCTCCCATGAAGAATGTGAATCCAGTCGTGTTTTTTCTTTCATCAAGATCTCTTCTCCAATCGTTATCTGAATAACCAATAAGTTTGCAATCACCTCTTAACGAATAAAACATACCATTAGTGATAGTTCCCTTGACATAGCGGAGTATCCTTTTCGCTGCATTCAGGTGGGACTGTTCAGGAGTCTTAATGTACCTGCTGACAAGTCCAACTCTATAGAGTATGTCTAGTCTAGTGCACGTCAAATTTAGGCTTTGCCTCATTTGGAACTCAGAAAATATTAAGAAAAGGAAAGAAAACTATAACGAAATCTTCATTTTCATATTTACGAGGAAAAATGTGAAGTTTGATTGGACCGATGATTATGAGCAGAGTTTTCAGGAGTTAAAGCGACGGTTAGTTTCAGCTCCGATATTAGTTATTCCATTAGGGGAGGACGGGTTTGTAATATATAGTGATGCATCATTGAAGGGTCTTAGATGTGTATTGATGCAGCATGGCAGGGTTATTGCGTATGCTTCTAGACAGTTTAAAGAATACGAGAAAAATTATCCTCTCCATGATTTGGAGCTAGCTGCAGTGGTGTACGCTTTCAATATCTGGAGGCATTATTTATATGGTGGGAAGTGTGAAATCGTCACGGATTATAAAAGTCTAAAATATTTCTTTACCTGAAAAGAGCTGAACATGAAGCAAAGAAGGTGGCTAGAACTCATTAAGGACTATGACTATACTATTAGTTACCACCCATGGAAAGTGAATGTGGTAGCTGATGCTCTGAGCAGGAAATTAGTGAGTCTAGCACTAGCAGCCATGGAAATTCAGCACTCAATTTTGATGGATTTGGAGAGACTGAGCATAAAGTTAGTAGAGGATAGTCCTCAGGCATTTGTTGTCAGCCTGGTGGTACAACCTACACTATATGAGAAGATTAAGACAGCTCAGGGTAATGATGCAGAATTGGCAGAGGTGATGGTAAGAGTGCGGGATGGTCAAGGAGAGGAGTTCAATACCTCTGATGATGGAGCTCTAAGGTTTCGCACCAAATTGTGTGTACCGGCAGATGACGAAATTAAAAGAACAATTTTAGAGGAAGCTCATAGATCACTATACACAGTTCATCCTGGTAGTACTAAAATGTACAGGGATCTGTGAGAGTATTTCTGGTGGAGTAGAATGAAGAGAGAGATAGCCGAGTTTGTACAGTAGTGTTTGATGTGCGAGCAGGTTAAGGTTAAGCACCAGAGACCAGCAGGGCAATTGCAACCACTATTATTCCAGAGTGGAAATGGGATCACGTTTCTATGGATTTCGTTACGAGGTTACTACTAGTGTGACAGGGGTTGAATGTTGTAAAGACCCAAAAAATTAAAATGATTAAAATAATTAGAAAAAAATAATAGATAAAATAACAAATAAATAAATAAAAGGAATGGCGTGGGAAAAAGAAGAAAAAAAATTAAAATTAAAGAAATTAATTTAAATTAAGATGAATTAAATAATTAAATAATTAGTTATTAAATTAAACATTTTTACATTGGATTAAAAAAAAACTAATTGAAATAAGATACGTATATATATATAATAAGTATAAGTTAAAGATATATATGTATATATATATAAAGTAAAAGTTAAAGAAAGAAGAAAGAAGAAGAAGAGAGCAGAAGAAGAAGAAGGAGAAGAACAGAGGCGCAGACACGCCCCACCCCCCCCCCCCCACTGAAAATATTTTCCTGCGCTCCGTCTCCATCTCTTTCCTTCTCTCAATTTCTCAACGGGTTTGCGTCGGATCGGAAAATGGAAGATGTGGTTGGATTCCTAACTCCGCTGCCGACATTTCTACTAGAGCATATTTTTCATGAAAACGACTTAGGCACTACTCCTAGGGAAAGGTAATTTTTTTCCATTTTTTCAATTTCGCGGTTAATATGTGGTTAAATCGACGATTGGGTACCACCACGTGGTCCTAGTCATCGTCGTCATCATTTCGACGTAGGTAATTTTTCAATTAGGATTTTCTAGGCCCCACTCCAAAGCGAGAGTAAGATTTGGGAAATTTAGCAATTTTGGTATATTTGCGGGTATTATTATTTGTTTAGGAATTATAGCCCTAGGAAATATTAAAATAATATTTTATTTAGGGTTAATTTAATGGAATTTGGATTTTTGATTAAGAGTCCGGGTGAGCACCGCAAGTATTTTTCAAGATCCCTGTTGGCGTAGTTCAAGAAAGCAGGTAAGGGGAAAAATATATATTAAACCAGAATTTTTATGAATTTAATGAAAAAATAAATTGTGTTATATATACGTGTATATGTTTCGGTATGGGTAAAATGCCAACTGTTTAAATTATATTTTTTCGAGTTTAGGGTTGTTTATTAGATATGTATATGCGAAAATAAACTAATGAAAGTGAGAAATATTTTCAAGATAATTATGTAAGAAATGAAAGGTATTTTTAGTATATAAACATTAAATGTTGGTTGGCTTATTTTACAGACAGTGTATGAATTTTATTGTTAAATGGTGTGGCATGAGTAAATAGAATGCTGTGTGGAAATATATGTTAAATGTATGAGATGCAAGTTAAGTAAGTAAGCATTGTGAATAAAACATGACATGGACTATGTTGCTTGTGTGTATTAATGCAACCATATAAACAGCTAAAAGATGCTGGGTAAAACAGTTGAAAGATGTTAGGTAAATGTACGACAGCTGAAAGCCGAGTTAGCAGATTCTAGAGCATTTCTATGTGGACTAACTGATGATAGCTAAAAGGAGTTGTGTTAGCAGATTCTAACGCATTTATATGTGGACTAACAAATGACAGCTAAAGAGCGGCTGTAGTACAAAGGAATGAAATGAAAATGTTATAAAATGAAACGACAAGAAATGACAATGCAATGAAATTAAATGTGAAATGTGAATGATTCAAATAGGAAAGAGTCACTTAAAGTGAAACACAATGAAATGTTAAGTTATGAACATGAAAGGATGTGAATGATTGAATAATGATAGAAAGAATGATGTATTATGATATTAGAAATATGTACGTACGTAGAACATGTTATAATTGGGCGAGGCATACCTTTCGCTTGAGGGCTTGCTGAGTAAGGCAAATGCACTAGTAGCTACAGATGTGGCAGTAGCCGCATAACGTACTAGGGTAGAGGGAACCTACTTGTATGGGAGGGTAGATTTCCCTATCCTTAAGGCCTTTGCCGGTAAACTATTGTATGAACTGTGTGAGTACGAGATCAATTTATCACTTGAGGGGTTACTGAGTAAGGTGAGTGCTCTGGTATGTTTTAGTTACGACCTTTGGGTTGCCTAAGTATCATAGCAGAGGGGTGTTACTTGTATGGGCGGGTAATCACCCCTATCCTTGGGTAATCTCGTGAGTAAATCTCTGCATGTGATTCAATAGGATCATAAAATGGTTTTAGAAATTATGTTAAGATTTGAAAATGTTGAATATTATGTTGATTATAAACTCATGCTGGTCACACACTGTTTTAACATATTGTTTCTTCCCTTTATGAGATGTGCCTCACCCGAATATGAATTTATCTTTTTCAGGATTTCCTTGAGATCGAGCTTTGAAAGCTCGAGGTTTTTATAGCATTATTTAGAAATAGAAAAAGAAAATGGTATATTTCTATGTTAATCTTGGGGAATGTAAATATTTATATTTTATGTCTTTATGTTTTAAAGTTGTTGAGTAAGGAATGATTGTGAAAATACTGAATTGTTTTGGAGATTTGTGTATTTATGGAAATGCAGGTGTTGGATGGATACTGTGAAATTTAGATAGGGTTAGAAAACTCTGGTATTACTTTGTTGGAAGATTATAGTTTTGTTCTCCGCTGCATAAATGATATTAGAATGTGGATTTTATCAAGTATAACGCATCGGACCTTGGTTTAAGGGTTCGGGGCGTTACAAATGTAATTTGGGTGGTTGTTGATCGTCTGACGAAGACCATTCATTTCATCCCTATTAAAGTTGGTTATTCCATGGATAGATTGGCAAAAATATATGTTCACGAGATAGTTCGCGTCCATGGTGTACCGGTATCCATAGTTTTAGACTGAGATCCTCAGTTTATTTCACGATTTTGGAAAAGTTTTCAGGAGGCTATGGGTACACAGTTAGCATTCAGCACTGCTTTTCACCCTCGGACAGATTGACAGACTGAGAGTACGATCCAGACATTAGAAGATATGCTTCATGCTTGTGTGCTTGATTTTGGGGGTAGTTGGACCATTTTATGTCGTTAGTCGAGTTTTCTTATAATAACAACTATTAGGCTAGCATTGGCATAACACCTTGCGAGACACTGTATGGTAGGAGATGTCATTCTCCTCTCTTCTGAGATGAAGTAGGCGAAAGGCGAGTTTTGGGTTTAGAGATAGTACAGTAGGCGTATGATAAGGTCTGACTAATTAAAGAAGGAATTAGTACCACGCAGAGTCGGCAGAAAAACTACGTAGACACTTGCTGCTGGGAATTAGAATTTGATGTGGAGGTTCAAGTATTCTTGAAGATAGCTCCCCTGAAAGGAGTTATGAGGTTTGGGGAAAATGGCAAGTTGAGCCCTAGATATATTGGCCCTTTTGAGATACTAGAAAGAATAGGGCCAGTTGCCTACACGCTACCTTTGCTGCCAGCTCTGTCTAGAATACATGACGGGTTTCATGTTGCTATGTTAAGAAAATACGTCTTAGGCCCGTCCCACATAATCAATTATGCAAAGATAGAACTTAAGGATTCACTAGCCTATGAGGAAGCACCAATACAGATCTTAGATCGGAAGACACAAGAATTGCGCACTAAAGAAATTTATTTAGTGAAAGTTTTGTGGAAGAACCATACTACAGAAGAAGTTTCATGGGAACTTGAAGATAAAATAAGACAGAAATACCCGCATTTTTTCCAAGAGGATTAGTAGTAATCAGGTAAAATATAAGTAGTTAGGTAATGTTTCTTTTACAGGTACATGTATTATTTTAGTTAGTAGGTAGTCTTTTAATTTTATATGTGTAATCTCCTAGAGTTTAGAATGTAACCACGGTATTCCTCCACCATAAGTGAGGGTAAGTAATAAAATAAGTAGATCGTTTACCTCTTGGGAAAGGTAGATAATATGGAAGATGTTCAACATAGATAGTAAATTTCGAGGACGAAATTTTATAAGGAGCGGAGAATGTAATAACCCAAGAAATTTAATCAGGGTCTCGTCAACAAACATAGGGGATTCGTCGATGAGAATACATGAGGGTCTCATTGACGAGAAGATACCAAGAGGGGGTTTGGGGCGGTCTGAAATTCGTCGACGATGGGTGAATGTAACAACCTGCTATTTAAATAGGTTTTTTTATTTTTATACTATGATATTTAACATCCTCTGATACTAAACTGGATTAAACCCAATCATTAACTTAAGCAGCAAGAAGCAGAAATCAATTAAACATATCCATATATAATTATATATAATACAATACCAGAGTGCTAACATGTTTCCCAAAATATACACATATCACTGTTCCCCCAATATCCTCAACCGGTGAGGGGTATACAAAAATATTCCCAAAATATACTCTCTCTCTCTCTCTCTCTCTCTCTCTCTCTCTCTCTCTCTCTCTCTCTCTCTCTCTCTGATAGGGCAGTACTAAAGCCCCTCTATCTGCGAGCCTGCTCTGCTCGCCTACCTGGATCACCAGAAAAATGATTCAACACTGGGATGAGCCAACGCTCAGTAAGACGAAATATGCTATTACTAGTGTGTGTCAATTGAGCTACAATACTAAGAAAATCTATTACTATATAGTCATGTACTGAATCTGTAAGGCATAATACTAGAAATTAATCTTCATCTTTTACCTGTTGCTTAACATTTTTGTACTTTAAGTTTCTATCAAAATACTGCTAGTATATGTATATCTTTTCTGTTTCTATAAAGATGTATAAACATAATAATAACTGTAAACTTCCCTAGGATAACTCTGTGTCATGATTTAACCCCTCACGACAGGGTTGTGCGGCCCGTAGGTGGGATTTACCCTGGCTGGCCAACCAGGAATAAATGACTATACTCCATAGTCTGATCAGCCCTCCTCAACCCATATTAGATGGGGAGCCTGTCCACTCGTGGGCTCTATGCGATCAACCTTTATACCACATATTATCTGAATAGGTGGTTGCACTTTATAAACTGTATGTAGCTGCGGTACCGTGCTCTGTAACTGTATGGTCCAACAAGGTCTGATACTATATAATACATCTCTATATACAACTATCTGTTTTACCATGATTTTGTAATAACTGTATAAACTATGACGCTGTGGAAAACTGTATCTCTATATCAGCTGTGTTTCTGTAATTACTATGAATCTATATGTCATGGTACTGTAAAACTATATAATCATGGTATTTATGTAATTGCTGTAAAATACATTCACTATCTATATATTCTGTAAAACACATCTTTGAAAATAATGTAAAGCATGTTTCTATACTATATCTATATTCTCAAGCCACAGTAATTTTAAAAAATATTAATCACATTTGATAAACTGTATAAATCTCTACTGTAAACAAAACTTTGGTGGAACATTTATAATTTCATACAGAAAACATATTCATATAACCTAGCATAACATATTTTCCTTACCTATTTCCTACTAAAAATCCCCTATTATAACGGGTCCAACACCCGCAGGGTTCTCCACTTAACACCTTGAAAACCATAAATCCCAAAACAAAACATCAATATTTCTTGGCCTACATCATTTCCTACAACTGCCAGGAAGTCAAAAACTGAATAAAAGACATTACCTTGGATTTGGAATGAATTCCAACTTCGTTTCACCAATGATCCGCTCCGATAAACTTGTAGAGAATTTCTCCAGGAGCGTCGTGGTGGCTTCGGATCATCGATTCAGTGATTGGCGGGGCCGAAATCGAAGAGAAAAGGGAGAGAGTCCATAGAAGAGAGGGAGAGAGAGAGAGAGAGAGAGAGAGAGAGAGAGGAGAGAGAGAGAGAGAAAGAGAGAGAGACTGAATTCTGATAAAAATCCGATTTTTCACTACTTATAGGGCCAAATTCGTCGACGAGACACGTCACCTCGTTGACGAGTCCTTCAGTAAATTCGTCGACGAACCTTAGCCTTCGTCGACGAAATTCAGAGTAGCCCCAAATCCTTCTCTCGATATTTTCTCGTCGACAAGACGGGACCTCCTTGACGAGATCCTTAAGACCTTTGTCGACGAATCCCTGTATTTGTCGACAAAGCCTGAAAATTCTTAAAATTATTATTACCTCTAAAATGTAATGTCGTCGACGAACGTGAACGTCTACTGCCTCCTTCTGTTTATATTTTCATTTCTCTCCCTCATTATTATTTAAATACTATTATTCTTCGGGTCACTACAGTGAAGGTTCGTCGACGAACTTCTTCAGGGACTCGTCGATGAGATGACGTGTCTCGTTAACGAATTCGAGGCTATAAATAGTTAAAACCTAGATTTTTCATTAAAGATTGGTGCAAAACCCTCCCTCTCTCTCTCTCTAAACATATCTCTCTCATTCTCTCTTCGATCCCGGCTTCGTTTCTCCCTGGATCGACAATCTGAGATCACCACAACACTCCTAGGAAAGTTCTCTACAAGTCTGCCAGAGCGGATCGATGGTGGAAGTGGTTCGAATTCTATCCCAATTTCGGGGTAAGGCATTTTATTTGAAATTTGTCTTTCCCATAGTTATATAAAATGTTATACGTAGAAAAATAAGGATATTTTATTCAGGAAAATGTTATTTTCAGGGTGTTGAGTGAGGAACCCTACGGGAGTAAGACCAGGCTCAATAGGGGTTTTTTGTAGAAATCAAGTAAAGGAAATATGCTATGCTATGAGTTTTAATCATATTTTCATAGATTTTATGTATATATATGTATATCAGTTTGTTATTTAGTTTTTACAGAATAAGAGTTTTTAATGAAAGTGTGACCTGAGTAGATATTTACCTGATGTAGAATTTATACAGTATTTTAGCATATCATGTTATACAATACATACAGATATTCACAGATATTTAACAGACAGATTTATACAGATTTTATTCAGTTCAGTATATTATAATATTTATAGAATACCATGTTTTTCCTAATGCCATAACACTTAGATTATATAGACAGTTATACAGACAATTTATACAGACAGATTATACAGTTATAGCATCTAGATGCTACAATTATTTATTCAGATATTATAATATTTACAGTACAGAATTATAGTGTTATGGTTATTTTGGAAACATGATGAAAACAGTAACAGATTATAGTATTATATATATATATATATATATATATATATATGGTATCAAATCCCTGTAAAATATTACAGACAGATGCAGATTACAGAGCACGGTACCGTTGCTATTACAGATAGAGTGCAACCACATATCTCAAATAGTGTGTGGGTATAATCAAACTGTGCTCTGAGTGGATGCAGCTCCCCAGTTTGGGTTGAGGGGGCCGGTTTGACGAGGGAGCAGTCCATTTCCGTGCTTAGGAGAGGATGTTGTTTGGCTGGATTGAGGTAGTGTAGAGTACAGTGACTTACCTGGTAGGCCAACCAGAGTTAAGTCTCGCCTACGGGCCGCACAACCCTGTTATGAGGGGTCAAATCATGACATACAGATTTTCAGGGAAAAACACAATTATGTATATGTATACATTTTTACAACATTTGATAAATATAGTATGATATTAGTAGTATAAAAGATAGAAAGTTCAGATGATACAGTTATATTTTAAGTTACGATAAATATAAAATATATTTTATTGATTTTCCAATTTATGCAGTTTCCAAGTGTTATTATTATAGTTATGTAACTTGGTCGCCACACATTAGTAATAGCATATTTCCACTTACTGAGCGTCGACTCATCCCATTATTCTAATATTTTTCAGGTGAACCAGTTAGGTGAGCAGATCAGGCTCGCGGATAGTGAGACCCCTTTGATTGCCCTGTAAATAGGGTAAGTTGTGTAGGGAAGTTGAGTTTTTGGGGGAGATGGTACCGGTATATGTAGTTATGACATGGGAAAAATATTGAATTATGGTATTGTATGTATGTATATGATTATGTGATTTATGTTTTTTCGCTGCATAGGTGTGCCCATTACTCATAGAAATACTTCAGTGCCTATCTGAGGCCTAAGAGACTATAGCAGGGATATTAAGTAATATTTAGAAAAAAAAATGGAATAATTTTTGGGTCGTTACAGTTTTCGCTACACTCTAAAGTCTACAAAACCTAACAACCTAGGCTCTGATACCAAAATTTAACGACTTGCTTATTTTACCATTCTATATTTTTTTTCCATGATAATAAAGACTGATATACTAAACCTAGTAGATCATAAACAACCTAAACCCGTGGGTACCAGGGATACATCAGAAATATAGCACGGAAGCCTAAGCAGCAGGAAACATAAAATCATATACATCTCATAGTACCATTCATCACAATACCAGAGTTACTACAACCATCATATAAACACACACATCTCAAAGTATCCAAAATAGTCCTAGGGTTGCCACCCAAAATCCATCTGACCCTAGCAAGTACTTACCCTTCAAATAAGGTAGGACTAACGAACTCTAGCGCTGCGGAGCTTTATCCGCTCTCCTATCTGGGGCTCCTGAAATGTTCATATAATTTGGGGTGAGACACCTCACAGTAAGGGGAAATAAACTAATACCAGTGTGTGACAACATGAGTATTTCTGTGTAATACATATAACAATATATAAACATTTTTAGTAAAACTGTCTGCATCATATATGGGAAAAACATATATAATCATATCATGACAGAACATAATGGATTTCCATAAACATAATTCATCTCATATAATAATAATACAAAAACAACCCTGAAAGGTTAGCTGGTTGGTGTCATGTCTTACCCTCACATGACTGGGTTGTGTGACCTGAAGGCGGGACCTGACAATGGCTGGCTGACCACTGCCAAGTCAAAGAAAATGTCTGTAAGTACGATGGGTCCGCCAGACCTAATCCGTACAAAAGGGGTGCCAACACTTCAATAAACCACATCGAGTATCCATCCTCACGCTGCCCCGTACAACAGCGATAACACTAACATCATAATGATCATGATCACATAACTACGATACCAAACTCGTGTAAGCCTAAACCAAGCCAACTAGGTTCTGATAACATATAACATATTTCAAATTGTGATACATTGCTATTCAATAATAATAATAATCAAATCAATATCATCATTTCACATTTCATAGCATAATATGAAAATCATTGGCCCTTACGCCGGTATTTCATATTTTATCAATCACAGCCTGTATGTCGTATCACATATCAAATAAGAGGCTCAGCCCGTACGTCGGCATATCTTGTGAGAACATCCTCGGCCCGTACACCGATATATCATATAAAAACTCTTGACCCATACGCCGGTAAATCGTATAAAACTTTTGGCCTGTGCGCTGGTATATCATTTCAAAACTCTCGGCCCGTACGCTGGTATATCATTATAAAACTCTCAGCCCATATGCCGGTATATCATATAAAACTTTGTATCATTTAACATTTTCCCAGAAAACAGTAATTCATAATAAATTCTACTCATGTCACACAAGATGTGTATTACACATATTTAAAACATATTGTCATTTACAACAGTATTACCCCAAACATTATGCTAATATATATTTATTTTCCTAAAATTAAATGCTGTAAGATTATACATATATTTTCATAAAAACAACTAGTTTAGTTTATCCCCTTACCTAATTCCTAAAGAGCCCCTAAAATATACCAGTCTTGCACCCACAGGGTTCCCTGTTCAACACCCTAAAAATAACATCTCCTAGAACTAAACTTTAGTATTTCTCCGTATACAACATTTCCTATAACTATGGAAAGACCAAATTTCAAATAAAAAGTCTTACCTTGAATTTGGGATGAATTCAAGCTAACCCTACCAACAATCCACTCCAGCAAATTTGAAGAGAACTCTTCCATGAGTGTCGTGGTGGCCTTAGATCATCGAATCGGCGAGAATCCAGTCAAGAAACTAAGAGAGAAGGGAGGAGGGACGAACTGAGGAGAGAGAGAGAGAGAGAGAGAGAGGAGTTTCTCGCATGATTTTTGGGCCTATTTATACACTGGCTTTCGTTGACGAGGTCAAGAAGAGAATTCATCGACGAGTGCTTACCTTCGTTAACGAAATTCAGAATTGCGTTATACATCCTCTCGATATCTTCTCGTCGACGAGACACATCCCTGTCAACGAGCCCCTCATGTGTTCTCGTCAACAAATTCCCTGTGTTCGTCGACAAGACTCTATTACTTCTCTTTCCCCTCTGTTATTAAATAACAATAATTATTCGGGTCTCTACATTTTCAGTGTTTTTTTCTTGTGTGGTTTGTTTATGTATGCTCTGTTTGATGCATGGGTGTATTTTTTGTCTCTTCTTTATTGCGTGTGTATGCCTGCATGATTGCATTTGTGTTTGTGTGTGTGTGTGTGTGTGTGTGTGTGTGTGCACCCCCATGATCAGCTAATGGTTTTGACTTAATATGTATTTTTTACACTTAATCACCCCATAAGGAGGAACATGATAGATTGGAGTCATGTAATCCCTAGTTGTCACTTGAGGGGTAAGAAGTTTAACATAATCAGTTCGGGTTTGCATGATAATGATTCTATTAGACCCCTTGATTTATGTGTATTTTTGCATGCTTTGTGTTTTACATGTTTTGAATAAATATCTGATTTATAGATTGCATGTATCATTGAAATAAAGTTTCCATAATAAATTTTCCTCTAAACGTAGGGGGTTATTTTTCGCATGCCCTCAAGAAATCAGAGGCGTATGACTTTTGTCTTTCACAAGGCCTCCCAATCTTTAAAAGGCAAGTAAAAGAAACCCCCTAATTTAGAATAAACTCAATAAGCAATTAATCCTCATTAGGATCATTGGAGATTATGCTTTTGCATGCCTTTGGGAATCTCGATGTAAAGGCGGCTTTTATTTTTGCAAAGTTGCCCAATATATTTTTGGATTGGTAATTAAAATAAAAAAGGAAGGATATGAGTCTTGATCGGTTAATTTTGAAGGCAATCCTAGGCTAATCAAGTAATGCACATTGGATGGGTGTAAAGGGGTGCTAATGCCTTCCTTTTGTACAATCATACTCCCAAATTCGACCTAGTAACGTAGACTATGGACTATCAGTTTCTTTGGACTTAGGAGTAGCTCAAAGACCAATGAACTGGTAGCATATTAAATAGGTGTTCTAACCTTACTTAGAGTTAAACGGTTAGTGGCAACTCCCTTGAACCATATTTTGACTCATTTCTCACCACCTGCATTACCCTTTCATGTAACCTCGAGCTCACCATTCGATCAAGGCGACACAAAGATTCAACCCCCGTATTTTGGGAGTTGACCCCTTTGGGACGTCACGACTTCATCATCAAAAAAGGGGACATTGTTAGTCCCCTAGGGTTTCATTAACTTATTTCCTATGATAAAAACTATTGTGTACTAGTGGTTTTGTGCTTAAGTTGTTTTTAAAAGTATTAAGCTAGTGAACTTGAAGAATTGAAGGTAGATTTAAAGAGTTAAAGATATATTTATTTATACTTTTATTCTCTTAATTATAATGTGTTTTAATTTGTGAGACTCTGAGAATACACAAACCATGGAACAAATGAACTAGACTAGAGAATTGGCAAACAAAGAGATCGTGCCAGGACTTACAGCTTGAGGCAATCGATCAGCTTACAATGCGGTCGATTGGTCTACACAGAAGCTGGAGGTGATCAACCAGCCCTCAAAGGTGCTCAATTGGTCTACATAGTTTTGCATGCAACTATCAACTTTTTTTTTTTTTTCTCTAACAGCTAGTAAACGATCAAAGGTCTCAATAAGTTGTTGACTAACCTAATTAGACTTTTTGCATAACAAGCAGAAAACAACTATTTTTTTTTCCAATCTCTATATATATGTTCTCCAGAGCCTAAAGAACATATAGAACATGTTCATAGTGAATTTCTAAGTGCCCAATACTCTTTACTCTCTTTTAATCTCTCTTGTTCCTTAATTTGCTTACTTTTGAGACAAACACCAAAAACTTTGTGTCACCATTTGGATCTTTTTTGAAAGTTAGTTTTTAACTTCAAATTGTAAATCATTCCTTGTGAGGTGATTGGTTTTGTAAACTTTCTTGTATTTGGTTGTCTTGTCTTCGCAGAAAATAAAAGATTATAATCGGTTTACTTGGTCTTTGAAAAATAAGGATAATAGTAGAACCTAAAGGTGGTTTGCCTTAAAAGAGTTTATATGGGTTGGTTACCAAACCACTGTACAAAAAATATAACGACCCCAAAAGCATTTATACAGGATAAGTGTAATAATCCTAAAAAAAATAAAAATTAAAGAATTAAAAATTTTTAAAATTAATTAATTAAATAACTATTATTATTAAATAATATAATATAATATAATAATATATTAATATAATAAAATATGATATAATAATATAATAATATAATAAATAATAGTATGTGTATATATATATATATATATATATATATATATATATATATATATATAAAAGTATCAGGATGATTCCTAATACTTCATGAATCAATTTACCCCCCTCTCAGAATCCTCGCTCTCTCTCTCTCTCTTCTTCCATTCATCTCTCTCTCTCTCTCTCAATTTTTTTTCCATTTCTTAGCGAAATTGAAGAATAGACATTATTCCCTAGTCTCAACTCAACTCTTCAACGATTTAACCGGAAAAATTTCATCATCCGCACGTCGTAGGCACCACTCTAGGGTTAGGGTAAGTGGGTTAGATTATGTCAAAATTTATTTTAAAATATGTCTAATTTAAATTGAGTACGAGAATTTAATTATTTTCATGTTCATATTTTATTTTAAAAATATGTATATTTTAAATTAATTACGTGAATTTAAGTATATTTATTTGTTTGATTTAAATTAAGTTTGTTAAATTAATTATATTGGTTTTATTCAAATATATACCTGAGTTAAGTTAAATTATGAGAATTTGATCGATTAAATTTGAGTATGTGAATACGCCATATTTGTTTTATTTAAATATATTAAATTAAATATGTGGTGGTGATTATACCCGCATTTTTATTAAAATATACCCGAGTATATTATTATACGTTTTCTCCAGTGATTTATAAAATTATAATTATTATACAAATTGTGTGGTATGAGTTTAATTTATTTTATTGCATAATTGAGCAAGTTTGGGATTTTTACAGTATTATATTTATTTCATGTTTATTGTGAATTTCATGGGGTTATATTATTACGTGTTTAATTGGGAATAATGACTAAATTTGGTTACAAATTATATGTTGAAAAAATGATGAGATGATTATACTGTGTTATTGCATAAATTGCAATATTATGTTTTAAGAACCCTGATGGGTCGGATGTTGTGGATGCTCGATACCGTAGCCACAGAGGAATATTAATGCAACCACACTGTTGTGGAAGTGTTGACGGTGGATAGTCAGTTTGATCTGAGTATGGTTATACCCACATGTTTCCGGACCAGGATGTGGTAAGTAAAATGATCTTATAGACATAAACTTTTGACTTAACTTTGGTTGGCCAACCAATGTTAAGTCCAATTTTCGGACCGCACAACTCATCATGGGGGTTAAACATGGCATGCATCAGTGAGAAGTTGTTCTTTTATACATATTTGTGTATTTATATGACTTTGGTTGTTAAATATATTTTTATATTGTGAAACTCATTTTAGTCACACACTAATAATAATCTAGTCCTTACTTACTGAGAGGTGTCTCACCCCAATTTTTATCAAACATTTCAGATACCTTGAGGAGTTTAACTGAAATTAGAATAGCGTAGCAGAAGCGTGAGTGAGATTAAAAAGAGCAGTTTAGATTAAATATTAAGTTATTATTTTTGAATATTTTAGAATTTCTAAGGATGAATTAAATTTGATATTAAAGATATTGTTATAATGAGGTTTTCAATACTCTGGTATAATGAATTTGAGATCTTCCGTTGTATAAAATTCAGGTTACTACAATTGGTATCAGAGCAGATATTCGGGTCACTACAAAAGAGTTTGCATTTCTTTATCCCTACTCTCCCTTATTTTAATCATTTCAATATGTGTATTTACTTATTTAGTTTAATTTACTTTAAATTTTTTTATTAATCACATTATTTTTATTAAATTCAATCCCCCCCCCCCCCCTTTAGCTATTAGCACGTTTGGAGAGCTAGTTTTACACCTCAACTTTACAATGTCACACTATCAATTCTTATACCACTTGCTAAGACTAGGGGAGTCCTCGAACCATGGACTTGATATGCATGGATGGGCATCAACTTGACGCAAAAGTTTAAGCTTATGGGTTTTGGGCTCAACAATGCATATAAGCTCCCTTCATCTACTTAGTTTTTCCAAAATAGAATAAACTTACAAGTAAAATTCTCAACATTTGCCATTGAAATTAAGACAATTCAAATGGAAACTACTCCATGAGCAGGAATATACCCAAAGACCAACATGTGTGCAAGTCTCAACCTCCAAGCTAAGAGTAACACAACTACATTTTTTGATGAGTCATTGATGGGCCTCCCAATACATCCCACACAGGAACCCAAGGCACCCATTGAGGATAATAAGAGTTCAACCAGAAGCTCTCTCCTCAAGGTGCTCGCTTAGCACCAAGAGAACATTGAGGAGATAATCTACTTAAGATAGTATACTCATGAAGTGTCCTTTTAAAGATAAAATCTTCTATGCATTCTCTTTCACAAATGAATAGTCATTCGTGAGTGTAATAATTATTCTATCATAACCTGATGACGACAATTGTGAGGATCCACCACAACATCATAATACCTCTCAAAATACATTTTATAATATTTCCATAATCAAATCTATGTTAGCTTAAATTCCTTTCGATCTTTATAACATAATCACAATTACTATTTAAGATTGTCCGATAAATCATTTGACATGTGTTTTAATTTGAACCCACTAAAGCTACTTACAAGTTAAATCATTGGAATATTGATAACTTAAAATTTGTTGTTGTCAACCATACTCCTCCCCTTTCAACTTCATACATATTGTCACTAAAAAAAATAGAAATAAAAATAAAATATAATCTAATAAAATAAAAATGAAGGGCTTGGAGGAAATTTGATATATGCATAACGGTGGTTTTTATGCGTGTTGTTCTATGCTTGTCCATTTGCCTCAACGCATGGATTGAATCATATCCAATCGGGAATATAACTGACAAATCATATCCGTCAGCCCGCAGGAATCAATGATTTTTTCGATTTGAAGAGAGCGGGTTTCACAACCGTATGATCTTTGAACCCTTTTGATGCTTTCTTATTCTCTTTTTTGATGAATTTGAGTTCACAAATTATGCTTTCGGTTCCAATAAAGAAGCAGGGAAAGTGTGTATCAACCCCCATTGAAGAATTAGGAAAATAAAAGTGACGCGCAATGAGCTTCGTGTGCGGCCTCTGTTTTTGTTTGAACATTTCTGACGTATTGATTTTGTTGAACATAATGAGCGTTTAGAGTCTGACGGGTGGTTTTGTTTGTGGCAAGAAATTAACTTAAGAATTACAAGTTTCTACATTTTTTTGCATAACTTTGAACTTCTGTGTTTCTGCATATGATGAAAATGTTAGTATTTTTATGTTGAATCGAACTCAAATTTCTATAGGATTCACTTAGAACTATATTTATTCCAAGTATCATTATTGATTTCAAAATGAATTGAGGTTGTGCTTTTGGGGTCGTGGATTTTTTGGGTTTTATATTTGGATGTGCATGAATTTTGACAAAATTTAGTTATTCTGATCCAAAGTCTAATTTGAAGCTCAAACTCAATGGAATTGAATTATATTTAGACATGATTCCAAACATAGGGATCTGTTATATTGTGGGAAACAATTTTTAAATTTCATTTTCAGTTTTTCAAAGAATTACGAAAATGTCATCTTGTTTTCTAGTTTTCTAAAAAAATCTTTTTAGTGTTTTTAACTTTTCAGTAAACTTAAAAACAAGGTTATATTTTTGTATTTCTTTTAAAAACCTAGAAATGGATAATGAAATCATTTTCACAATTGAACAGACCCTAAAATTGTCTAACCTATCTCTGACTACAACATTTACTGGTGGTGTAAAGATGGAAATGAATAATGAGAAGTATGCCGCTGATATTTCCTCAATAAGAGAAGCACATGTACGAATCAGCTCATTCATACACAGAACTCCAGTTCTTTCTTCGGAATCTCTGAATTTTATGGCTGGAAGGAAGTTATTTTTCAAGTGTGAATGTTTTCAGAAGGGGTAAGTAACTAATTAGTAGTGATTGTTTTAATTTTTATCTTTTAATTCTTGGTGTTCTTTAATCATTATATCTTTCTTTTTTTTGTTGTTACATCTTAATATTTTTGTTGTAAAATTAAGGTTTCCTTTTACCCCTCCTATGGTTTATCAGTGGAGCTTTTAAATTCAGAGGTGCATGCAATGCAATATTTTCACTTGATGATGATAAAGCAGCTAAAGGGGTTGTAACTCATAGCAGGTATGTTTTGGAGATTATAGATTATTTCTTAACATCATCATCATCATCTTCTTCTTCTTCTTCTTCTTCTTCTTCTTCTTCTTCTTATTTTGTTTTTGTTTTTGTTTTGCAATGTTCTCTGATGACTTCCTCCAAACTTAGTGGTAACCATGCTGCAGCTTTGTCCTTGGCTGCAAAAATACGGGGGATCCCAGCATATGTAGTTATGCCAAAAAATGCACCTAAGTGCAAAGTTGAGAATGTCATTCGCTACGGGGGCCAAGTTATTTGGAGTGAGGCTACAATGCAGTCAAGGGAGCATATGGCGACAAAGGTGCTGCAAGAAACTGGTGCTGTTCTTGTTCATCCATATAATGATGGGCGCATTATAAGGTACAATGCTGATCTCAATGCATCAAAATGTGGATCAATTGAGTGCCCTTGGAAGTTGATTGAGTATTGTTTCACACATGATTTAAAATGTGTTTATTATGCTTGCTATAGGATTTAATTCAATTCTTTGTTTCTGGCTCAACAATTGTTTAAAGAAGCAAAAGATTCTGATAATCCACTACTATTTGAAAAGTCTCGTGCCAGGGGAATTAACTTCTCAGTCACTCATTCTTTCCGTACAGAAAAATGGGGATTGGGGGGGGGTGTTTAAATCAGCTCTCTCTCTCTCTCTCTGTTCAAATCCATCCACCATTGTGCAGCAGGAAGCCGTCACTAGAGTCTCACCCAGCAGCAGCTGTCTTCTCTCCCTGTCCCAGGCTTCAAAGCCGTCTTCTCTCACTGCCGTCTGCATGGCTTAGTTAGTTATTCTTTCAGTTGAAATCTGATACCGCCAGTTCTCTGAAAGCATGCAGGCCTCACTGCCCTCTCCTTTCACTATTGCATGCTTTGCAGAGTTATTCACTGTCTTATCTAGGTCACCACTTCTAGTGGCATGGATCTTGACTCCCATTTCATTTTCTTGGGCAGGGGGTAACCCAGGTAACTATGGTCTAGTGCATCATTTGGCTAGCGTCCAAATTATCTTAATTGCTCTTCCTTTGTCTTTTTAGTGTTTGCTAAATTTATCATTAATGCATTCATTCCTTAATTTAATTTTTTTTAATTATATACTACTCATCCAACTCAACATTCTTGTTTTGACAAGATTTATTTTTTGGATATGTTGTTCCTCAATCGCTCGCATTCTAATTCATATAGCATAGTTGGTTTGACAATCGTCCTATAGAAAACAACGACAACGACAACAACAATAAGCCTTAAGTCGCACTAGGTGGGGTTGGCTGCATAAATCATTTTCTGCAAATTCACCGATTGAGGGTATTTCCTCCTTTAACTTAAGAACTATTAAATCCTTCCTCAACACATCATTTTAAGTTATTTTAGGTCTCACCCTATCCTTTTTAATACCAAAAATAATAACTAACCCATTCCTCCTTGCACGTATGCTACTAAGCCTACATTTCAGATGCCCAAACCACCTAAGTCGTCCCTCCCTTATCTTGCCTTTAACCAGTGTTATGCATAGTTTATTGCATATATGTTCTTTTCTCAATTTATCTTTTAATGTTATACCACTCATTCACCTTAACATTTGCATTTTGCCAACTTTTACTTTTTGTACATGTTGTTTCATAATTGTCCAACATTCTAATCCATAAAGCATGGCTTGCCTTTTAGTCGTCTTACTAAACTTTCCTTTTAATTTTGAGGATATTCTACAATCACACCACACGCTTGACGCACTCCTCCATTTTACTCAACTTGCTTTAAGTTTGCGTATGTCCTCTTCAATTTCCCTTTCCTCTTGCATATTAGATCCAAGATATCAAAATATATTAGTACAATTAATTTCTTGATTATCAAGTTTAGTCTTCTGTCCAATACTCTCCCTTATCAAACTGAAATTAAATTCCATATATTTTTTCTTATTCCTACTTAGTCTAAAACCTTTAGACATTAAAACAATTCTCCAAAGTTCTAACTTGGATTTCACACCACTCATACTTTCATCAATCAAGACAATATCATCTACAAACAACATATATGAAGAGATCTCATTTTGGATATTCCTAATGAGTTTATCAATCACTAAAGCAAAAAGATAAGAACTCAAAATAGAACCTCGATGTATACATATTGTGATTGGAAATTCTCTAGATTCCCTTTCTACAATCCTAACACTAGTCATTACTCTATCTACTGTAGGCTCCCTTCTTTTCTAAAATCCACCAAAGAATTTCCTTAGGTACTTTATTATAGGTTTTCTTTACATCAATAAAAACCATATGCAAATCTCTTTTCTTTTTTGTAAACTTTTCCATTAATCATCTTAAAAGATAAACAGCTTCTGTTGTCGATCTCTCAAGCATAAAATCGAATTGATTCTATAAAATCTTGTTTTTAGTCTTATTCTTTATTGAATTACCTTTACCCATAGTTTCATCGTATGATCTATAATCTTAATTCCACGATAGTTATTACACTTTTAAGGGTATTCTACGATTACACAACATAGTTGAAGCACTTCTCCGTTTTATTGCTTTAACTCAATACGTTACATCTTCAATTTCTCTACCAACTTGCATAGTAGATCGTATCAAAATCTACCAGTGCTAACAATTTTTTGACCATGAAGTTTAATCTTTTCTCCAATAATTCTCCTAAGATGACTAAATTTTTTACATTTTTTACAGTTCCTATATTTTACCTTATTCCTACTAATAGATTATAAAGTTTCTCCCCATAAATCTAACTTCGATTATATTTAACCTCTAGTTTGTTAATCAAATTGTTAAAGCTTGATATTCATTGTCGGCCCACATCCTAATAGCTTAAGCTTTTAAGTAAAGTGGTAATCTAACATGGTATCAGAGCTGGTTACCTGGAGGTCTTCGTGTCTAGTCTTGTTGCCTGCATTTATTGTGTGGTGTTTAAAAAATTATTATATTCTTTGTTATTGATTGTTTCTTTCCATATGTTGTCAAGTTGTACGTGTGGGGGAGTATTAAAGCTTGATATACATTGTTGGCCCACATCGTACTAGCTTAAATTTTTAAAGTAGTACTCTGACACAAATAATATCATTTGCAAATAACA
Source organism: Malania oleifera (assembly GCF_029873635.1). NCBI lineage: Eukaryota > Viridiplantae > Streptophyta > Magnoliopsida > Santalales > Ximeniaceae > Malania > Malania oleifera. The sequence continues at coordinate 21,648,397 of NC_080425.1, read as the reverse complement.
AATACCATAGAGCCTCATTTTGGATATTCCTATCTACGATTAAGTTCATCCATCACTAATACAAAAACATAAGAACTCAAGCGAGTCCTTTATGGACACCTATCGTGAGTTGTGAGTCAAATTCCTTAGACTTTGCACCTATAATCTTATCACTAGTCATTTCTCTATCATACAACCTTGATGACATCTATATTCCAACCATATACTCCCTTTTTTCTAGAATCTACCACAGAACTTCCCTAAGTATCCTATGCTTTGTCTAGGTCAACAAAGACCATGTGCAAGTCCCTTTTCTTTTTACTAAATTTTTCTGTTACTCTTCTTAATAGATACATAACTTTGTAAGTGATCTCCTAGACACTAAAATTTGGGCAAACCTCAAGGGAGGTTGGTGAATTACCCCATTAATTCAAGGTGTCAAAATTTTCCAAATAAACACTATAACTTGGACAAAAAAGCCCGATCTCATTAGCACATACTATTTTTGGATTGCAGACAAATAGGATCATACTGCAAATATTTTCAAGACAAGGGACTTTTGGGATGAGCACTCTAGTCTATAAATGTTGGAATGTGGAAAAGAAAACTGAATATTCCACTAATTTATGAAAAATATTACATTCCCTTTAAATAGATGATAATTCTCATCTAATTTCTAGGGATATTTACAACCTACTGAAAATAGAATGTCCTACTTAAAATGTAAAGCAGTAAAATAGGAAAGACTTACAAAATCGGGTAACTTGCTACCCAAATCCCCTAAGATCGTGGAACAAAAAATAGCTTACAAATCAACTGATTTGTTAGCTATAAATCTCCTAAAGATCAGCCTCTAATAAAGGATGATAGATATCTAATAATTCTACACTCCCCCTTAAGTTGGGCTATAAATATTGATTAGGCCCAGGTTGGAACTCAGATCATCAAAATTCTTTCTTGGCAAAGCCTTGGTAAGGATATTGGCTGTTTGGCGACCTAGAGGCACATACAACATCTTGATTATTCCTTCCTCTATTTTTTCTTTTATGAAATTTCCATCAATCTCAACGTGTTTTGTTCTATCATGATGCATTGAGTTCTTTGCAATACTGATGGCTGACTAATTATCACAGAACATCTTCATGGGTTCTTCACTTGAAATCTTTAATTCCTTTAGAAGCCTTCTTAGCCATATTCCTTCACAAATGCTGTGTACCATTGCCCTGAATTCAGCTTCTACACTGCTTCTTGACACAATTGATTACTTCTTACTTTGCCATGTAACTAGGTTTCCCCACACATGTGCAGTACCTAGAAGTTGACCTTCGGTCATGTATTGATCCTGCCCAATCTGCATCACTGAATACTTCAATATCTCTTCTTTGATTCTTCTCAAAAAATAATTCTTTGCCTGGTGTTAGCTTCAGATATTGTAGGATTCTATAAATTGCCTCCATATGTTCTTCATTGGGATTGTTCATGAATTGACTCACCATACTAACAGAGAAGCCAATATTAGGTCGGGTGTGGGACAAATAAGTTTTCCAACTAGTCTTTGATATCTGCCTTTATCCACTTGTGCACTGTCTTCCTTGGCTCCTAGTTTGGTTTTGAATCCATAGGAGTATCTGTTGGCTTGCAACCGAGCATCCCAGTCTCTTTCAAAAGATCTAGAACATATTTCCTTTGGGAGACAAAGATTCCCTTCCTTGACCGTGCCACTTCCATGCCCATGAAGTATTTGAGATTCCCAAGGTCCTTGATTTTGAATTCTTTAGCTAGAATACTTTTGAGACTACTCATTTCCTCCTTATAATCTCCCATTAGAATGATGTCGTCCACATATGCAATGAGGATAGAAATTTTTCCTTCAGGAGAGTGTTTAACAAATAGTGTATGATCTGATTGACATTGAGAATAGTCATACCTCCTAACTACCTTTGTGAATCTCTCGAACCAGGCTCTTGGGGATTGCTTAAGCCCATATAAAGATCTTCTAAGTTTACAGACTTTGTTGTTTGTAGCTTGTGTCTCGATTGCAGGAGGAATTTCCATGTAGACTTCTTCAGCTAGGTCTCCATTAAGGAAGGCATTGGTGAAGAGGCTAGTCTAAATTTTTTTCCAAAGATAAGAGGAATCGCACTGTATTTAACTTGGCTATAGGGGCAAATGTCTCTTCGTAGTCAATTCCATATGATTGAGTTTGAGTGAATCCCTTTGCTAACAGCCGAGCTTTGAATTGGTTAACACTTCCATCTCCATTGTATTTCACAGTGACTATCCATTTGCAACCTACTGGACGTTTTCCAATTGGTAATTCTGTGATCTCCCATCTTCCATTCTTTTCTAGTGCACTGATTTCTTCCCAGACAGCGGACTTCCATTCAGGTGTACCTAGTGCCTTTTGTATGTTATTAGGAATCTGGGTTTTGTCGAGGTTGGCAACAAAAGATCTAAAATTCGATGATAGCCCCTGATATGACACAAAAGTGTATATTGGGTGTTTTGTGCATGACCTCACACCTTTTCTCATAGAAATAGGACAATCACTATCATCATTAGGTAACTCATTATGGGAAGTCTCGGGATTAGAGTTACCTGGTGGATTTTCACTTGATCTAGAGCTTGGATCAGACTCTTGGATTTGCTCAAGGGATGCTTGTTGTTCTATCATCTCCTTTTGGTTCCTTCTCCTCCATGAATAGGTAATCAACTCATCATTTTTTGTTTGTTGAATAGTGTCCAGATGCTGATGTTTCACGGGAGATTCTAGGAAGGGATGTGAAGGAGAAATGGGGTCAGTAGTTGGAATAAATTTAGAAATTTGTGATAGGTGAGAAGGGCCAGAATCAAAAGAAGGGTGAGATAACTCTTCAATATCCCAAAGCTGGAATTCCTGTGTAATCTCCCCCTGAATTTCATATTTGGGGTAATATAGTTGTTGCTCAAAAAAGGCATGGAGTAATAATATCTGTTAGTAGGTGGTGAATAACATCTATAACCCTTTTGGTTTGGAGAGTACCCGAGAAAAATGCACTTAAGGGCTCTAGGATCAAGTTTCCCCCGATATTGACTATGAACATGAACCAAAGCTGAGCACCTGAATACTCTGAAGGGAATAGTGGATATGAGTGTAGTATTAGGAAAGGACTGAAGTAGAGTTTGACAGGGAGTTTGGAATTTGAGAACGCGAAAGGGCATCCTGTTTATGAGGTAGGCTGCAGGGAGAATGACTTCACCCCAAAAGTGTTTCGGTACATGTGTAGAGAACATGAGGGAGCGGGCAACATCTAGTAGGTGCCGCTTTTTTCTTTTGGAACTTTGGTGTATTATACCTTGACTCAAGAGATAATCATCAAGAATGGATTTGAAATATTCTTTGGCATTATCAGTTTTCACAATCTGTATTTTTTCTTGGAATTGTGTTTGGATCATGGTGTTAAAATTTTTGAAAATCTGACCTTCCTTTGACTTTTCTTTCATGAGGAATATTCAGGTAAGTCTAATGTGATCATTAATAAAAGATATAAACCAGTGAGATCCAGTAATATTCTTGATCCTAGATGGCCCCCACACATCACTATGAATCATTGAAAAGGGTTGGGATGCTTTGTAGGGTCAGTTGGGATAAGAGTTGCGAACATGTTTTGAAAATTGACACATCTCACTCTAAAAATCATTTGGATTTTTATTATTGAATAATGAAGGAAAGAGTTTCTCAAGATACAAGAAATTTGGATGTCCTAACCTATAGTGCCACAACATAATGGCACTATCATTATTAGAATAAATGACATAAAAATAACTTTGACTTCTAGACACTAAACCATCGGATTTGTGAGTTGTTCCTTGAGGAGGATCATTAACCTCAAGTTGTCTTCCCCGAATCCAAGACCTGAAATTCACATATATTTGGGGAAAATTTAGTAACACAATTGAGATCCCGAGTGAGTTTACTAATAGACAGTAAATTGTAATCCAAATTTGGCACTAATAGAATTGAGATGAGTGATAGGTTCTCTGAAATTTTGACAGAAACTGTACCAGCCACCTTTGAGAGTGAACCATCTGCTATCCTGACTGTTAAATTTTCATAACATGGACTATAAGTAGAAAAAAAATTTCCATCTCCAGTCATATGGTCTGATGCTCCTGAGTCTATAGTCCACGGACCTAGCTTCTCCTTTTTAACATTAAGCGCACTTAAAAAATTACCTTGGTGTGCCAAGGAACCGGTAACAACCACAGTAGTAGGGGCTGCTGAAGATTGGCTGAACATTTTCTGCAATAATTTTAGTTGCTCCTTGCTGAAGAGACTAGGCTTGGGTGGTGTTGGTTTTTCATTTACCGAGACAAAATTTTCCCGTCCTTCTCTGTCGTTGGCAAAGCAGAAAGGTTTCCAATCTACAGGTTTACTGTGGATTTTCCAGCAGGTGTCCTTGGTGTGTCCATGACGTCAACAATGGTCGCACCATGGCCTCCCTTTCTTCGGTCTACTATGACTGCTGTTATATGGATTTCCTCGAACTACAAGGGCTGAACTCTCCAGGTTTTTTGCAGAATCTTGAGGGCCCATCATTATCTTCTTTCTACTCTCCTCTTGGCGAACTTTTGAAAGCACTTCTCGGATGTTTGGCAGTGGTTTGGATCCTAGGATTCTTCCTTGTACTTCATCAAGATTTTTATTTAATCCAATCAGAAATTTGTATGTTCTTTTGTTTTAAACAATTTTTTTATACCTGATTCCATCTTCAGGACAGATCGAATAGTGCTCCTTGAATAAGTCCAGCTGTTGCTAGTAGTGGTTGAGGGTGTTGAAGTATTGGGTCACTGTCAAATCTTCTTGGCGTAATTCATAGAGAACATTTTCCACCTCAAATAATTCAGATGTATTCTCATTGTTAGAATACGTTTCCTTGGTAGCTTCACAAATATCCTTCGCTGCTCCGTAGAGAAGAAAATTTTCTCCAATGTCATTTGTCATGGAATTAATGTGCCATGACATGCCCATGTTATTTTCCGATTTCCGTGTTTTGAACTTTGCATCATCCTTGCTTGGTTGGGCTGCAACCCCTGAGAGATAATCATCCTTTCATTTTCCGCATATAAACATCATCACGGAATGGGACCATTGGAGATAGTTATTCCCATTAAGTTTGTGTCCTGTAATGGGCATGAGGCTACTATCTGAACTGCTGCTGTTGCCTGAGACCATGGCTTCCTGATTGGTGGTGACGTCTCAGGCTGAAGAGGTGGAGTCACATCTCCCAGTGACCATACCATATTTGGTCATATGGGAAGATTAGGGTTCAGAGGATGCTCTGATACCATGTTGAAATGTGGAAAAGAAACCTGAATATCCCACTGACTTATGAAAAAGATTACATTCCCTTTAAATAGATGATAATTCTCATCTAGTTATTAGGGATATTTACAACCTACTGAAAATAGAATATCATATTTAAAATGGAAAGCAGTAGGAAAGACTATCTACAGAATTGGGTAACATGCTACCTAAATCCCGTAGGATCGTGGGACCAAAAATAGCTAACAAATCAACTGATTTGTTAGCTGTAAATCTCCTAAAGATCAGCCTCTAATAAAGGCTGACAGATATCTAATAATTCTACAATAAGTATAATAGTAGAAATAAAGAGGGCTTTCAACAGTCATTGCCCTACGTGTTCTCATATTTTTAGGGATGATTTTTAGGTCCTTTGTGTCACTAGATTTTAAGTGGGCTATTTTTCAAAACGCAACCTAGTTTTCTTATGACAAATGAGTTGTCAGATTCTCAGAAGTTCTGAGTGAGACTGGACCAAGAGTACTATGCAAAGGTAGACAGGTCAGTGGAAGCTCAGGGTGTTAAGTAAATTTGGCAAATACTGTAGCACAGGAGGCATTTTAAGAAGTGGAAACTATTAAAAATGGCCATCCAATTTTGGCCTTAAACGGGCTTGGTCAGACTAGCTAGCTTGAAGCAACCTCTCTCTAGCACATATATTTTGCTTAAATGCATGCATCTTCAGAAATTTGTTTTATCCTGGAACTATTTTGGTTCTAACTGAAGGTCAGACAGTCAATTTGATTGAAGTGATTGGTTTAGTTTCTAGAGCTGCCTCCCATATTTGCCACTCCTTGGGCCATCAGCTGCATTATTTATCAGACTGGCTTAAATAACAGTGTTCTTGATGGAAATCTCATTCCTTATCTTGCTAAACCCTTTTTGATTTTTCCTGGTTAGTGCTGAAGTGCTTGGAGAGAAAAAGTATTAAAAGATTTGTTTTAGTTTTCTTGGAGATGTCTAGCTTTTGGAAATGGAGTGCCCCGTTACATAACTGATATCTGTCTTGGTAGAATGCATTATGATTTATGACATTTTATGAGATTGTTCAATTGCTTTTTCAGTGGGCAGGGAACCATATCTCTTGAGCTTTTGGAGCAGGCCCCTCAAATAGACACTATAATAGTTCCAATAAGTGGTATTTTTAACAGCTTTAAAAGTTTCAATTTTCCATTTTATTCTTGCCAACATTATTATTTATTTTATAGCTTTTATTATCTGAATCTCAAAAAAAAATGTAGGAGGTGGTTTGATATCAGGGGTGGCATTGGCTGCCAAGTCCATAAATCCTGCCATTCGAATTTTGGCTGCTGAACCAAGGGGAGCCAATGATGCAGCTCAATCCAAAGCAGCTGGAAGGATTATAACATTGTCCCAGACCAACACCATCGCTGACGGGCTTCGAGCTTTTCTAGGAAATTTTACCTGGTAAGGACAATGTGAATGATTAATTGAAGAAATGTTATAATTTTTTTGATGAATAATCATTTTTTGATAAGATTCCCTAAAGTGTCATTTTGCTTAACCAAATTCAATGGCCTAGGATAGTGACTGGCCAATGGACACCTTTTTTATTTTTAGTAAATAACCCAAATATAAAATTATGCTTCTACTTTTTCGATATTTCCAAGCTATCCCCTAGCCAGATATGTATCTATTTATGGACTCGTAAATTTTCGCTGCTATGACTTATTATCTCAGATAAACAGCATGTTGCCTTTTTCTTTTTTCACATGGAACAGGCCCATAGTACGAGATTTTGTTGATGACATAATAACTGTGGAGGATAAGGAGATAATAGAAGCTATGAGACACTGTTATGAAATTCTGAAGGTTGCAGTGGAGCCTAGTGGAGCCATTGGCCTGGCTGCTGTTTTATCTGATGATTTCAGGAACAATCCTGCGTGGAGGGACTGTAGTCATGTTGGTATTGTACTTTCAGGCGGCAATGTTGATCTGGGTGTGCTTTGGGAATCATTCAGTCCATGAAAATTAAGATCTCTTTGTACCAAGGACAACGCCGGAAGGGCAAAATAGTGAGATGATTATAAGGTTCTCTCTGTAACACTCCCTCTCTAGAGTATGAGGGAAAAAAATCTTGAACATGGAATGAGTAAAATTCAACAGTTTCGAAAATGCGGTGTAGAATGAGATAGTGACTAGCACCATGTTCTATATTTTTATTTTATTTTATTTTACTTTATTTAGTTTGAGGGGTAGCCCTGAAAGTCAAAAAAATTTAAATTCAAAAATTTTACTTTATTTGTTGAGGTTGTGATTTCACTTACATGACCTATAAAATAAATTTCTTAGGACAAAGATGATGTATTAGTTTATAGTAATGTAATTTCAAGGAATATAGGAGATAAGATTAACTCGATGGTGAAGAAGTTAATAGTATTAGTAGATTTAGATACCTCGGATCTATTATACAACAACAATAACAACAATAAAATCAAGCCTCAAGTCCCACTAGGTAGGGTGGATTGCATGAATCTTTTTCTGTCAATTTATGTAATCATGGACAATTTCTTTCAATAATGCAGGACTATTAAATCCATACTCATTATCTCATTCCAAGTTATTTTATATTTATCCCTACTCCTTTAACACCCCTCACAACAACTAACTCACTCTTCCTCATTGGCACGCTATATAACTTACATTGCAAGTGTCCAAGCCATTTAAGTCGTTTGTCCCTTATCTTCTGTAGGAGTTACGTCTAACTTAATGTGCATGTTGTTGGAATTGGTATGATCCTAAGAGGGGGGTGAATTGGGTTTTAAAATTTTTTTTGGCTAAATGAAACATCTACGCCGATTCACCACATATCACATTCAATATAATAACGTGTATAAGAAATGATTAAACTATAAGTGTGAATATACACATACAACATATTTCATTTAAATAAAAGTGTGCAACCAAATAATTATAACCATAAATGAACAAGCATACACATGCTGAATTTAAAGGGCATAAATTAAATGAGATAAGGAGATAGCGACACACGATATTTGTTATCGAGATTCGGTCAAACCAGCCTATGTCCTCACCTTGGGCATACCCCCAAAGAATCCACTAAACCTGCCCGCTTAAATGGGCGGAGCAGAAGTTGTTTACATCTTCTCCTTACGAGGTAAGGAAAACCCCAATTCAACTTTCGGGTTGAGCCGAACCGATCTCACTTACGGGACTGAGACTCCCCAGTTCAATTTTTGGGCTGAACCCAACCGGTTTCACTTATGGAGCTGAGACTCCCCAGTTCAATTAATGGGATGAACCCAACTAGTATAATAAAAATCATTTTTGTACGTATAACATGCTTCTAAAAATATAAACAGAGATGTACACACTAAGCTCAAATACATACTCTCTAATATGATATGAAATATATGCTCAGTAGGGTAAGGGTGCTATCAAATAATTTTGTACAAATAGAATATATGTGAAAAATTAGTATTATTGTTCTCCTATAAATATTTTTGCAAATAAAGAATATTTGTAAAATCTAAGAATTTAAGCTCAAGAAAATATTTGTACTGTAAATAATTCTCCCAAAAATATTTATCAAAGAAATAATCGGGAGAAAACTTAAGCAATACTCTCAAAAATATTTTTCAAAGATTAAGTGCTTAGTGAGAATATGTGCAAATGAAATACCCTAAATTAATACTCTCCTCAAAAATGATTTTGAAATAAATGCATGAAAGAGAGTTTAAGAGATTTGTATAAAAGATTTGCCCTAAAAGAATGATTTTAACAATAAAAAATGTTTTGGGGGAACTTTGATTAACAATGTATTAGAGAGAAAATTTGGGCTAGTCAAAGTTACTAATCTGAGTTATGAAGAGGGTATTTATAGATTTTTCATAAATTATGACCGTTGGGGACACGCTCGGTATTTTGAAAAATTTTAATTAAAAGATAATGACGTTTTAGGGCTTTTAAAAAATTCCAACCCGAGAGTTTTGGTCGACTGTATTTTAAGTTCGGTCAACCCTATTGCCAAGTTCAATTGACCAAGACACTTTTGAACTAAAGGTTCGGTCGACTGACCTAGGGCGATTTTCAAACGCTTCGAGGTTTGGTCGACTATATCTGAGTTCGGTCTACTATGCTTTATGGTTCGATTGACTCAATCAAAAATGAACTGGAAGTTCGGTCGACTAAGTTGTTGAGGGGTAGACACGTGTGAGTTCAGTCAACTGAGTAAGATACGCTCAAAAGGGATTTGGTCAACCGAGTGAAGTCAAAAAGTTGACTTCCACCCAATTCAATCGACTGAGGCAATTTACATTGCTAAAATTTGGTTGACTGAATTTGTCCACAACCTAAATTTGGCCCAAATAAATACCTAAGTTAAATCCCTATTAAAGTGAGTTATGAGTCTATTTACTTGAGGGATTCCTATAGTCATTCTATAGTCTTTTTGAAAGTTAACTCCAAAAATCTGACGCCGGTCGACCGAACCCTAAGGTCACTCTACGGTCTTGTGGCTCCCTATGGTCAATCTATGGTCCTATCTAAGCAAATAACCATATCATGCAGATGCATGCATTATTTCATACCAAATAAAAATAAATGCAATTACAATAAGAAATAAATGTCTTCTTCATCTTTTTTACTCTTCTGACTTCATGGAATGCGATTGATCGTATAGACTTTAAGTCCTGCAAGTTTCCATCGTCGTTTCCTTATGTGTGATAAATTAATGGACCTGATCACATGCTAAATACACACATAAGAAATATGTGCTTTGTCAGTATCAAAATAAGGATCGAACTCAAAAAGTCAACAAATATATTCATTTTAAAATTTATTTTTCAATGTTATACCATTCATTCTTGTAAACATTTTTATCTTGGCAACTTTTACTTTTTGGATATATTGTTTCATAGTTGCTCAACATTCTAATCCATATTGCATAGCTGGTCTTATAGTTGTCTTATCAAACTTTTTTTAAAAAAAAATTTAAGGGTCTACGATCACAAAACACACTTGAAGTACTTCTCCATTTTACCCAACCTACTTTAGCTCTATACATTACATACTGTTAACTTTTTGAATCCTATCCCGTTTTGATAATGACAAATCATATGCATCTCATTTGTGCATTTAATGTATGAATAGATTTATATTTCAGAAGGCACAAATAGTCAATGCAATATGGAAGCCAGCAGGCACGTAAAGCACATATCACCTGGCCCATTCCATGGAAAATTGAAGAGTAAAGAGTGAAGACATATATTGTTTCGATTGTAATGCATTTAGATTAAATTGTATGTGCATATCTTACTTGATCTGATGGAAAGCTCAATAACGACCATATGCTGACCCTAGAAACTCAAACTTTTTCATGAAAAACCTTTTACTTAAAAAGTTAAACTCATACTAGTGCATAAGATATTAAAATGAGCTTTTAAAGGCACTTTCATGTACAATATATCTTATGGTCTTTTGGAAAATCATTATGATAGGTTTTAATCACCATTAGACTCGATATATTTCATATACACTTGTCCTAGCATGGGTTAACTCGTTAGAAGGCTTATTAGTATGAAAAACAAGGGATTAGTCGACTATTGGGGTGTATTCATCGACTAATAAAACCAGTAACCTTATTGAGATTTTGCCTAGACTAATCGTCGACGAATAGGGGTGAATCATCAACAAATGCTATTTGAGTTGTTGATGAATTTTTCCAGTAACTAAATATTTTTTCAACCCAGGTGACTCATCAGCGAAATGGGGTGATTCGTCGACAAGTGGGGACAACTCGTCGACGATTGGAAGTCATTCGTCGACAATTAACAGTGGCAAACTAACGCAAATGAGCTTCAAACGCTATATTTTTGTTTGTCTTACATCATTAAATGCCCAATAGCTAGACAATAGCTAGCTTATCCCTTTGCCCATAAATACCAGCTCTTGCATTTATTAAAGATGTATTGCACATTGATTAGTGATTTGAGTTGGTTGTTGTATTCATTCTAGGTTTTCATACTTGCACAAAAACTCTCTTGCTGATTTTCATTCTTGTTATATCTCATCTACCCTCTTCATTGTAAAAATCTTTTTGAGAGCAAAACCCCAACTTCTCCAAATCTCATTTATTGCAAAAATATTTTGTGGAGAAATCATTTATTACACTTGAATCTTTGAGCATTTATTATCATACACATTTACTCCCTCAAATATCACTTACTCTCATCTACTCTCATTTATTTCAAAAATATTTTTGAGAGAGAAACCCTAACTCTATTGAACTTAAATCATATCTTGTGAGAGTGTATTAGGTTTTCATTGTACAAACTAGTTTATTGAAGAAGCATTTTATTGTACACAAAGTATTTTATCTCATTTGTATTTTGCAGTTCAGGTATAGAATCGTGCCAAACGAGGGGATACCATTTGGAGAGGTGGCTCCGCTTATAAGGAGTGGTGTAACAGAAGGCTCCGCCCGAGTGAAGGAGTGTGTATAAGGTGGCTCCATCTTGGTTGAAAGAGTGTTCATTGGAAATCCTCGAGCGGGTTGTCTTGAGAAGAGGACATAGGCAAGGAAAGCCGAACATCATAAAAATGGTCGTGTTTGCTTTCTTTTTCCTTACTCTTTAAATTTCCGCATGTGTATGTTACATTTATCTTGTTGTGATTATTGTGTATGTTTTTAATAATCTATAGCACTTGTGATTGTTTTAGAAATCCTAAAATTAAATATTGTGTGTTTTAAAAAATTGGCAAAAGTGACCTAGATTTTTAAAATATTCAATTCACCCTCCCCCCCCCCCCCCCCTTCTTGAGATTACACCAAAACTCACACATACTTTTCATTCTCCTTTAGCTTGCATCATAGATCCAAAGTATCGAAATCTATAACTGTTGTTTACTCTTGCATCATCATGTTTAACTTTGTCTCCAATATTCCTCCTACTATTATTGAAATTATATTTCATATATTCTGTCTTATTTCTACTTATCCTAAAGCCTGTAAATTCTAAAACTTCTCTCCATAAATCTAACTAAATCTCTACTCTACCCTTAGTTTCATCAATCAAACAATATACACCATGGAACCTCATCTTAGATACTTCTAATTAGCTAATACATCACTAAAGCAACAAGATAAGGGCTAAAAACATATCCTTGATGTGCACCTATTGTGATTGGAAATTCTCTAATCTCTCCATGTATAATCCTTATACTAGTCATTACACCATCGTACATATCCTTTATGCATGACATCAATATACCTATTAAATATACTTTCTCTTTTCTAAAACTCACCATAGAACTTCTCTAGGTATACTATCATATGCTTTCTCTAAATCAGTAAATACCATATGCAAACCTCTTTTCTTTTATCTGAACTTTTCCATTAATCTTCTTAAAAGATATATAGTTTATGTAGTAGATCTCCCAAGTATAAAACCAAATTGATTTTCTGAGACCTTCGTATCATAAAACCAAATAAATTTTCTCAGACCTTTGTGTCTAGCCATAATTTTTGTTCAACTACCATTTCCTACAGTTTCGTCATATAATTCATAAGTTTAATTCCATGATTGTTATTACAATTTTGAATATTCTCCTTTATTTTTTTATATAGGTACTAAAATAATTTTCCTCCATTCATCTAGAATTTTCTTAGTTTTTATAATTGTGTTAAATAAATTAGTTAACCATATAATTCCATTATGTCCTAACCATTTCTAAATTTTAATTACGATGTTATCCAATCTTATAACTTTTCCATTTTTCATTTTTTTTTAATGCAAACTTAACTTCATCAACTCTAATCTTGTGAATAAATCTCATATTTCTAGTCTTTTCCTCATTTGTCAATTTTAAGTTTAAATCTTCTATTTGGTTTTCATTAAATAGTTTATTAAAGTAACTTTGTCATCTTTCTTTTATGTCTTCTTACTTAACCAAGACAATATCATCCTCACTTTTTATATATTTTACAATACCTAAGTCCTTATTTTTTTTCTTTCTCTAACTCTGGTAAGTTTAAATATATCTCTTTCCCCTTTTTTGTATCTAATCTATCATGCAAATTAATAAATGATTTATGTTTAACTTTACTAACAACTTTTTTATGTTTTTCTAGCCTCTTTATACTTTTCAAAGTAATCCATATTTCTACATTTTTGTCATAGTTTATACCAAATTATTTTTTTCTTTATAGTTTTTTTTTAAATATTTTGATCTCACTACCAACTTTCTTTGCTATTAGAGAATCTTTCTCTTGACTCGCCTAAAATATTTTTTGGTATTTTTATTAATAGAGCTAGCTATCTTACTCCAAAGAGTGTTCATGACTACACCATCCTCTATAGTCCAATTACCATCTTTGATCATTTTATCTTTAAATTTTGTTAAATTTTCTCCCTTTAGGTTTCACCATCTAGTTCTCTTACATTGCTTCAAGTTATCCTTTCTCTTCCATTTTTTAATACATATATCTAACACTAGAATTTTATGTTGTGTGATTAAGTTTTCTCCTATGATAACTTTACAATCCTTACATGATAAACGATCTACCTCCTAGTTAAGAAAAAAATCTATTTGACTTTTATTTTGTCCACTTTAAAGGTTATTAAGTATTCTTTTCTCTTCTTAAAGCAAGTATTCATTGTAATAAAATTATATGATATAAAAAAGTTTAAGATCATCTCCCCAAACTCATTTTTGTCTCCATATCTTCATCATCCATCTATCCTCTCATACCTTTATTATCCCTTCCAATGTGTCCATTCATATATGCTCTTATGAATATTTTTCAGTCCCTGATATGTCTTGTATAACACTACAAGTTAAAAGAAAAATCGAAAACAATGCAATATATAACATCAAAATAGGTTGGATAAAATGAAGAAATGGTTCTAGCATGTTATGTAATTGTAGAATATCGTACCCTTAAGGTTAAAAGGAAAGTTTTATAGGATAATTATACGACCAATCATGCTTTGTTTGGCAACTAAGAAAACATGTCCCAAAAATAATTAAGAGTTTTCATAATGCAAATACTTAGGTGGATGAGTAGTATAACATTAAAAGAAAATTAAGAAACAAACATATTCACAATAAGTTATGAAAGTGGAATAGTGATCCCAAGAGGGGGGAGTGAATTGGTTATTAAAATCTTTAAGTTCCTTTTACAAATTTTTACTTACTTGTTTAATACACACAACAAAACTTAAGTAAACTAATCAATTCACAATTAAAACTCAAACAATCCACAAATTAATTGGAAACTTAAACAACCAATCAATTTAAGAGTAACCAACCACAAATACCAAACCAATCACAATTTGAAGACCTTTATGGAATTTCAGCTTTTGCTTTTGCAAGTAGCACTGTTTTTGAATGAATTTTATTGCGTTCTTTTAATTAAGATTTCCGAAAATTAACCAACGTACTCCCTTATGGGTTTCTGCAAACGGTTAATTGAAACGTACTTTCGTTAAATTAAGAGTCTTCTTTTTAATTCAGCATTTGAGCCCTACAACCTGCACTTAGCTCATACACACACAATATATGAAATACTGAAATTTAAAAGAATAAGGAAAGAAAAACACCACGTTTTTACGAGATTCATCTTATCCCCAACCTACGTCCTCGCCTTTGGTCAATACCACCAAAGGATTTCACTATAAACGCTCATTTCCAAGTGGAGCAAACCTTTTACAAAAGTCTCTCTTTTTTAGGAAGAGAAACCTCTCCAAGCGAGCAACCTACGCTTGGTTAAATGATCCAAATCAGCCTGGAATCGTCAAAGTACAACAAGAAAGGTACAAGAATCTGTGTACAAGATAACTCTCAAAACAGAGCAAATTTGTACAAGTTAAAGCACTTAAATATACTTCAATCAAATATAAAGATAGAAAGTATGAAGCTTAAGTTTAGAGATCACCAAGGGTTCTTTAGTGATTGAGAAAACTCAGTATTAGAACCGTAGACTTATGAATCAATAGCAATTTAGATGAATTCTCCTAGATAGAGTGTGATCAAGAAAGAGCTTTGTGAGAGATTGAGTTGAATGCTTGAATGTTATGTGATTGTTTGGTGATTTGATTTCTTGGGTTTAAAGGAGCATTTATAAACTGAGTTTCCTTGTTTCCTAAGTTACTTGGAGTGTCCACCAAGTTTTTATAACGTTCATATTTGAAAAACTAATTTTTAGATTTTTTCCGTTATAGTTCAAAATTTAAAAATCCCGTAAAGTCAGTCGATTGGACAGGCAATTGGGTAGGTAATTTTATAGGGTCAGTCGGCTAGACAGGTGGCTAAGACCCTTCTGTTTTCCAGAAATAAATTCCAAGAAATTGTCAGTCAACTGACTGAACACAATTCAAAAAGAGTCAGTCGGCTAGGCTTATTAGTCGGCTGACTGATCTCAGTTCAAAATGGTTAGTCGGCTGGGCAGTTATTCAATAGGTATGTTTGTTAGTCGGCTGGGAAAATTCATTATATTCTAGTCAGTAGGCTGACCAGTCAATTTTCTGAAATTTTTTATTTTTTTAATATTTTAAACCTTTCGTTATTTGAAAGACTTAAATGTAATTTTTCAAAATCATTTTCCAAGGTTTTTAAAAATTGGTCTCTATGTCTATGATGCATCCTAACGAACTTCATAATTCTAAATTATAATTGAACTGAAATACTTACAAACGACTTTCTAAACATAAACTCTTTAAGCACTAAGTCTTCTAGCTTTTTGTCCATCTCTTGAGGTGCTTACAACGTTAGATTTTTAGGTTTAATTTAAAAGTCCGATCGACCAAACCCCTCAAGTTATAATCCACTCAGTCGACCAAACACACCGTAGGCCGAAAGTTAAATGTTTGACTAAACCTCGTTAGACAGACCTTTGGCGTTATAAATGCCTCAATCAACCGACCAAGCAGGAAGTCAAATCTTTGACTTGGCTCAGGCGATTGACCGAGATTTGAACTAATATTCTTTGGTCGACTGAACCTTAAAGCTAATTTTTTCTACCTGCCTCGGCTAACCAAACTATCAGTTCAAAATACCCTCGGTCAACCAAACTTGCCCACTCAGTATACCAACCTAAGCCACGGTCAACCGAACCTATGAAGGTTCGGGAAATCGCCCTGGCTCGGTCAACTGACGCCTTGCTTCGGTCGACCGAACCTCTCGAGTTGGGTTATTTTCCAATGCTAATTAAGCTTAATTTTTTCATTGAACAATTTAGAAAATACCGAGCGTGTCCCCAATGTTCATATTTTTTACAAAGTCTCATAACCTCAGATTAGCAACTTTGATTAACCCAAATTTTCTCTCTAATGCATTGTTAAGCAAAGTTCTCCCAAAATGTTTTTTATTGTTAAAATCATTCTTTTGGGGCAAAATCTTTTATAAAAATCTCTCCAACTCTCTTTCATGCTTTTATTTCAAAATCATTTTTTAGAAGAGTATTTTATTTAGGGCATTTTATTTGCATATATTCTCACTTATCACTTAATCTTTGAAAAACATTTTTCAGAGTATTGCTTAGGTTTTCTCCCGGTTATTTCTTTGATAAATATTTTTTGGGTGAAAATTATTTATAGCACAAATATTTTTCTTGAGCTTAAATTCCTTGATTCTCCAAATATTCTTTATTTGCAAAAATATTTATAGGAGAACATAATACTCATTTTTTCATATATTTTATTTGTGCAAATTTATTTGATAGCGCCCTTTCTCTAATGAGTATAATGCATATCATAAGAGAGTGCATGTATTTAGAGCTTAAATGTGCACATTCTGCTTGTATGTTTCAGAAGCATTTTTATGTACAAAAATGATTTTAATGTATTGATTGGGTTTAGCCCGAAATTGAACTGGAGAGTCTCAGCCCCATAAGTGAGACCGATTCGGTTCAACCCGAAAATTGAACTGGGGAGTCTCTGTCCCCTAAGAGAGACAAGTGGGCTCAGCCTTGTAATTAAGCTGAGGTTTACCTTACCCCATAAGGAAAGGTTATAACGACTTCTGCTCCGCTCATTTAAATGAGCAGGGATACTGGAATCCTTAAGGGGTATGTCCAAGGCAGGGATGTAGGCTGGTTAGCTAAACCTCGATAACAAATATTGTGTGTCTGTCTGTCCTTATCTCTTTTAATTACTGCACTTTAACTTCCACATGTGTATGTTTTCAATTATCGTTATAATTATTTGCATGCACACCCCTATTTAAATGAGATATGTTCCACATGTATGTCTGCATTTATTATTTTATTAATTTACATACACATGTGAAAATGAGATACGATATGTGGTAAATCGGTGTAAATGTTTAAATTAGTCAAAAGGTTTTAAAACCCAATTCACCTCCCTCTTAGGATCACACCAAAGTCAACATTACCCTTGAAATTTTAATTTTGACAAATAAATCCTTAAAGTTTTACATTACTTTTGACAAATAAGTTCTTAAGATTCATTTGGATCAAGGAATTTTATTTTTTATTTTTTTTTGGAAAAATAAAAAGAATGAAAAATAAGAAAACAAATTTACTATATTTTCTCTCCATCAAATACTATTAAAAATGAAAGTTTATTTTAATATAATTATAAAAAGTTTTAAATCAAATGTTAATGATATGTAAAATCAAGTTTTTATTTATTGATTTAACATATTTTTTTATTATTTGTTTCTCATTTTCATTACTAAAAATAAAAAAAAAAGTGATTTTTTTTCAAATTTTTTAACAACAACAACAACAAAACCAAGCCTTAATCCCACTAAGTGGGGTTGGTTATATGAATCCTTTTTCTCCAATTTATGCAATCATAGGCCATTTCTTTTGATAAATTCAAGGATATTAAATCCTTACTCACTATCTTCTCCCAAGTTATTTTAGGTCTACCTCTACCCCTTCTACCGCCCCCCACAGTGACTAAGTCACTCTTCTTCACAGGTGTACTATGTGACCTACATTGCAAGTGTCCATACTATCTGAGTCGTCATTCCCTTATCTTATCTTCTATAGGAGTTACACCTAACTTATCACGAATATGTTCATTTCTTAATTTATCTTTCAATGTTATACCACTCATTCATCTAAGCATTCTCATCTCAGCAACTTTTACTTTTTGGATATTATGTTTCTTTGTCGCCCAACATTCCGATCCATATAGCATAACTGGTCTTATAGCTGTCATATAAAACTTCTCTTTCAATTTTAAGGGTATTCTACGATCACATAGCATACTTGAAGCACTTCTCCATTTTACCTAACCTACTTTAACTTTATACATTACATCATCTTCAATTTCTCCTTCAACTTGCATAATAGATCCAAGGTATCAAAATCTACAAGTGCTATTTATTTCTTCATCATCAAGTTTAACTTTGTCTCCAATATTTCTCCTATCATTACTAAAATTACATTTCATATATTTTGTTTTATTTCTACTTATCCTAAAGCCTCTAGATTCCAAAGCTTCTCTTCATAATTTTAACTTGGCCTCTACTCTGTCCCTAGTTTCATTAATTAATATAATATCATCTGCAAACAACATACACCATGAAACCTCCTTTTGAATACTCATAGTCAATAGGTCCATCACTAAACCAAAAAGATAAGGACTCAAAGTAGATCCTTGATGTCCATTATACATATCCTTAATGACATCGGTATACCTACAACATACACCCTTTTTTTTTTTCTAAAACCCATCATAGAACTTCCCTAGGTATCCTATCATATGCTTTCTCAAGGTTTATAAATATCATACGCAAGTCCCTCTTCTTTTCCCTAAACTTTTCCATTAATTTTCTTAAAAGATAAATAGTTTCTGTTGTAGATCTCCCAAGAATAAAACCAAATTGATTTTCTGAAATCTTCATGAAAACTAAGATGTAGTCCCAAGAGGGGGGTGAATTGGGTTTTAAAATTTTCTTTTAATTCTTTTCATGAATTATTAACCACTTGTTATTTCAGCAATCACACAACCAATCCTTAGTTCTTTATTCAATCCACAACTAATCACAATACAACTCAAGTAAATCAAAACTTAAACATTTAGCCAATTAATCAACCAAAGTGTTCAACCCACAAAATTCAGTATTCAGCTTTCAGCTTTTGTAGCCCTATGTATATGAAATTTGATTTAAGCCCTGTAGAAATGAAATTTATTTTTTCAATGTAAACCACAACTCAAATTCCCAATAACTCTGAATTTAAATAAACTCTTAGTTAATTTTTCTTTGGGTGTTAACCAATCAACGTACTCCCTTTGAGGTTTCCGCAAGGTATTGATCAACCAACGTACTCCCTTTCGATTTCTGTAATCCCCAAACCAAATTAAACTTAAATTTACTTAATTTCCAAATTACATAGTATATATGATTAAGAAATTAAATCATCCACGCAGTTTATATGTTTGCTGAAATTTAAAGAGAGTAAGGGAAAAAGTGTGACACCGGGTTTTTACGAGGTTCGGCTTATCCCCAGCCTACGTCCTCGCTTTTGGAAAACCACCAAAGGATTCACTAAACCAGTTCCTTTCCGGGTGGAACAAAATCATTACACACTCCCTTAATAGGCTAGAGTCCACCTCTCCAAGTGATACCCCACACTTAGTAACTCCTTCAATAGGCTAGAGTTGCACCTCTCCAAGTGATACCCCACACTTGGCCAACGATCCAACAACCTGGAATTGTCAAAGAAACAAGAAACAAGAGTTGCGTACAATAATGCTTTCACACAAAGCATGTTAGTACAATTTCAAAACTATATACTTCAAAGTAATACAATATGAAATTGAAATTGAAGCTCCAAGAAATTTATCACTGATTAATTCTTTCAATGATTGAAAGATTCAGATTTGAAACACAAGATCAGTGATTGAAAGTCAGCAACACTCAGTAGAATTCGTGCACAATATGGTAGCAAGAGAGTCTTTGAATGATGAGAGCAATTGAGAGAGATTGAGAGTTGAATTGTATGCTTGGTGAATAAAATCAATGGCCTTGGAACCTATTTATAAACTTGGAAAAGTATTTTTCTTGATCCCCAAGTTTACTTGGAGTAGTATCCAAGTTTTAGACAAATTTGAGCCCTAAGCAATCTAATTTAAAAAATCTTTCCGTTATAAAAATTTAAAATTTCCCGCGTGGTAGTAGTTTGTCACCTATTGGTCAGGCGTTTGTCACTAAATACACAGTTTAATTTCAAAGTCAGTAGGGTGACAGTTGCCTGAAAGAACCCAGTCAGGCTTCTCAGTTTGCCTCGTCAGGCGCCTTTCAGGGTCTACGCAGTAGCCTGACAACCTTCTGTCTATGCATGCATTTTAAAAACATTTAAATTGTCAGCCTGCTAAGGTTTTTAGTCAGGCTGTTGTCAAGTACATGAATATTGTTTTTAAGATATTTTTGTAAGAACTCTCTTTGCTTCTCACTTCTTGGAATTTTAATTTGTTTACTTAAAAAATATGTTCCAAGATTAAGTTTTAGGTCTCTAGGTCTCTTACACCTAATCAGCTTCAACAAATTTCATATTTGAGTATACTTGAAGTACTTACAAAATATGTCCTATAGACTCATTCAACTTTTCATTTCTTGAACTCCTTGAAGTCTTCTTATATGAAGTTGTTGCTTTGAGTTCTCTTAGTCCTGAGCTTTATTGTTCTTCAAGCTTTCATTCTTGATCACTTGAATTAAAGTAAGCTTTTGAAAACATTCCATGTGATCATTTTCTTCAAGTTTTATTAAATCATCCTTGAATCCATGCTTTAGGCTTCATATGATCATCTTCCTTTGAAATATAAGTTTTCATGAATCCTTCTGAATACTTGACCTTACATTTTCATATTTGAGTCCTAAAATGTCATCACTTAACTAAATATGTTAAGTTCTTCTTGTTTGTTAGTATCAAAACACGATATTAAGCCTTGTAAGGCCAACACTTCGTTTCTAACCTTAATCTTTGTTCAACTACTCTTTCTCATAGTTTCATCGTATGACTCATAAGTTTAATTCTACGATAGTTATTACAATTTTGAATATCTCCTTTATTTTTGTACATAATTATTAAAGTTTTTTTCTTCCATTCATCTCGAATTTTCTTAGTTTTTACAATTGTATTAAATAAATTAGTTAACCATATAATTCATTTATCACCCAAGTATTTCCAAACTTCAAGTGGGATGTTATCTGATCTCATAGCTTTCCCATTTTTCATCTTTTTTTAGTACAAACTTAACTTCGTTAACTCTAATTTTGCGAATAAATCTTATATTTTTAATATTTTTCTCATTTGACAATTCTAAGTTTAAGTCTTCTATTTGGTTTTCGTTAAACAACTTACTAAAGTAACTTCGCCATCTTTCTTTAATATCTTAGTCCTTAACCAAGACAATATCATCCTCACTTTTTATACATTTTACATTTCCTAAATCCTTGCTCTTCCTTTCTCTAAATTTAGCAAGTTTAAATATATCTCTTTCACCTTTTGTACCTAATCTATCATACAAAAACTATTAAAAGATCTATATTTAGTTTCACTAACAACCTTTTTTGCATCTTTTCTTGCCTCCTTATATTTTTCAAAGATATCCCTGTTTCTATATTTTTGCCATGTTTTATACCAAATTCTTTTTGTCTTTATGATTTTTTGTACATCTTTATCCCACCACCAACTCTCTTTGCTATTCGAGAATCTTCCCCTTGATTCACCTAAAATCTCTTTTACTATCTTTTTAATAGAGTTAGCAAATATATTCCAAAGAGTATTTGTATCTATCCCATCCTCTATGATCCAATCCCCATCTTTGATCATTTAATCTTTATATTTTATTATATTTTCTCCTTTTAGGTTCCACCATCTAGTTCTCCTATACTGGTTTATTTTATCCTTTTTCTTCAATTTTTTAATATATCTAACACTAAAACTCTATGTTGTGTGGTTAGGCTTTCACCTGGAATAACTTTAGAAATCTTGCATGATAAACAATCTACCCTCTTAGTTTAAAAAAAATCTATTTGACTTCTATTTTGTCCACTTTAAAGGTTATTAAGTGTTCTTCTCTTTTCTTAAAACAAGCATTCATTATTCTAAAATCATATGACATAACAAAGTCTAAGATATCTCCCCAGACTCATTTTTGTCTCCATATCCATATCCTTTATGTATCCTCTCATAATTTTTATTCTCTTCCAACGTGTCCATTCAAAACTCCTATAAATATTTTCTCAGTCCTTGGTATGCTTTATATAATACTATCCATATCTTCCCAAAATTGTCTTTTAAGATTTTCGGTTAAGGCAACTTGAAGAGCATAAGCACTAATGATATTTATTATCTCTTGTCCTAATTCCATCTTGATTTTTATAATTCTATCTCTTATTCTAGTTACATCCATAACGTTATCTTTTAAGTTTTTGTCTATAATAATGTCTACTCCATTCCTATATTTTTCTTTTCCAGTGTACTAAAGTTTAAAACGTGATTTATCGATTTTTCTAACTTTCTCTCCTAACCACTTAGTTTCTTGAAGACAAATTATATTAATTCTTCTTCTAATCATTGTATCCACAATTTCCATGCTTTTACCCGTAAGTGTCCCTATATTCCAAGTTGCTAATCTAATCCTAGTTTCTTGAACTAACGTTTTTACCTACCCACATCCAGAATAATGCAGGAACCCTTGTATATATTACGGGCCTTAAAGTTTCACATTTAGATCAATGTTCTTAAATAGCTTCCAAAAATTTTCTAATGTCAAATAGTTAATATGTAACTTCGTAACACTTCCAAAAAAAATTAAGAGTGAAATAATAAATTAGTCTCTACATTATTAAGTAAAATTATTTTAGTCCCTCTATTTTTAATTAGAACAGATAGAAATTTTAAAATGTCTATATATATATATGTATTTAAGAAGAATGTTGCAGCATAAATAACCTAATCAGATAAGAAATTCAAGAAGTTGTGGTGGTTAGGTATGCAGCATGTGAGAGAATTGAAAATAAAGGTTTCATTTGAATTAAGAATTTTGATTTGACGAAAAAGGAAAAAAATATTTATTTTTATTATATTTCTTCTTATTAAATAAAATTGAAAGTAAAAAAATATTCTAATCCAATTGAACGATTTTAAATCAAATGTTAGAAACGTTACAATTAAATTTTATTAATGATTTATTATGTACTTTATTTATTTTTACTTTTTTTGAGAACTAAATGTATTACAAAAAAATTAACAAACAAGTTTATTTATATATATTTTTCTTTCCTTTTTTTAGTATTTTTCAATTCCAAATGGGTCTAAAACTGAGTTCTCACCCATAATTTTCTCCTCCAAATTCTCTCTCTCTCTCTCTCTCTCTCTCTCTCTCTCATCACAGGAAAGGCAGCCTTCCCCTCCCCTCAAGAATTCCACCACTCACCTGCATGCCCCCAAAATTTAAGGATCTCAATCAATTCATTCTGGTTTCTATTCTTCCCCAAAACTCATATTTTTTACGTTGCCCTCCATCCCATAACCCCTCCTCCATCAATCTCTAAACGGTGGCTGCAAAATGGTACGTACGTAATTAAACAAACCCCAAGCTAGCTAGCTTTAATTTCACATGCATCTATCTTAATAATTTATCTTCTTAATTAATTAATTACCATTAATGTATGTAAAAATCGATCATTATGCATGCCTCCATCTGTGCGTGCGTTCAATTCTCTCTTGATATGATGGCTAGCACGTACGTACGCACGTTGGGATCTAAAATATATATCAGATAATTGAATTCTGTGATTTGATTCTAAGTGGATAGATTATTAATTGGATCGACGGATCGATGTTAATTTCATTTGCAATATTAATCAATCTGTCATCTTCGTTTCTCTCTTCAATTCCTCTTTGATTTGGAAAATTAAATTGAATAAATGCGTGAACGTGCAATAAGAATATTGAAATGGGGAGGTGCATGCATGCATATATATATATATATATATTTATATGCACAGGCGAACTCGGCATCTGGAATGGCGGTGCACGACGAGTGCAAGCTAAAGTTCCTGGAGCTAAAAGCAAAGAGGAACTACAGGTTCATTGTGTTCAGGATTGAAGAGAAGATTCAACAGGTGACGATTGAGAAGCTGGGGAATCCCGACGAAAGCTACGACGACTTCGCTGCGTCTTTGCCCCCCAACGAGTGCCGCTACGCCGTCTACGATTTTGATTTCACCACCGACGAGAACTGCCAGAAAAGCAAGATTTTCTTCATTGCGTGGTAACTAAAATCATACGTTCATTCAAATTCACTGTCCTTAATTAATGTCATTTGTAAATAATTTGACCGATCGTAGTTCATGTTTATAATGTTATAAGCATCATGATGAGTAAAATTCATAATAATTGATTAAAATGTGTATAAATTGATTAATAGATCGAGATTGATTATAATATATATGAATGATGATTGGTGACTGTGTGGGTGTGCGTACGTAGGTCACCGGATACATCGAGAGTGAGGAGTAAGATGCTGTATGCAAGCTCAAAGGACAGATTTAAGAGGGAGTTGGACGGCATTCAAGTTGAGTTGCAGGCAACGGATCCCAGTGAGATGAGCTTAGACATTGTCAAGTCCCGAGCCCTCTGATCAATTACATATAGACATACATAATATATATGAGGCAATCCCTCCCCCACCTCAATTAATTAATTTCTGCCATGCGTTTTGAATGCATGCGGGCCTTTTAGTTTTTCTAAGGTTAAATGTGTTTTTGTCAATCATTTTTTTATCTTTTCTTGTGTAAAACCAATTAAGTAGTGCAATATTGTGATACCAATTACGTACACAGTAATTATTTTGAGTCTCATTATTGTAACTAATCAAAGGACCAGCAACACAAATAGATACATTATCATCATCATCATCTTCTTCTTCTTCTTCTTCTTCTTCTTCTCTAGTGACTGGAACCTAGCTAGGGTGGCCAAGACCCTTTGGACCTTTACCTCCTTGCCAAACCCGTAGTAAACTCACAATGTCCAGCATAAACAAGGACAACAACAAGCTTTAGAATAGAATAGAATGCAAGACCTCTTGCAGGCTTATGCTCGCCCTCACCAACAATTATATTATCAACAGAGAGAGAGAGAGAGAGCCTGGTTGATTGAAATGGCTTTTTCCTCTCACTTTTAAATTGTCGTCCCTTCTTTCAGCCAAAAATAATAAATAATAAATATTAGGAATTGAAGGGCTTCATTTAATCTCTCACGGCAGTAAAATTTTTCTTTACAACTATACATCTACGCTGATCGATAATTAACATGCAGTATGTTGTACATGTCAAGTTTATTTATCTACTTTTTTATTATTCAGTCTTTTTTGGTAATTTTAAGGAATATGGGTTGGTGTTTTGGGAGATAAAAACAGAACAAGAAGAGCAAATTTAATACCATGCGAGCAAAGATGCAACCGGTGCTAGAACTTTGGTTGGAGGAACATTAATGAAGTGTTGTAACCATCCTTGAGTAGTCAAGAGTAGGCTTTTTGGCTTTCCCTCAAGGGCATTTTTTTCCCTGAATGGGATTTTGCGTTATTGTATTTGAGGTGCAAGGTGTATTTCAAAGTGGAGTAACTTTAGAACTTTACCAATCAGCCAATAGTATACAAACTTTCAAACAGAGGTAATGTATCATCCATAAAGCTCTCTTTCTTTTAGCATGCAACAGAGGAGAGACAGAGACAGAAACAGAGACAGCATTACAATTTTTTTGTGTGTATTTGCAGTGTGTGTGTGTGTGTGTATTTACAGTGTGGTAACTTTAACGCAATTATGGGGAAAGTGACAGCCCGGCCCATCCCAAAGAAGAAGATGCCTTCAGCTGAGAAGACACAGATGTGTCAATGCTGCTCTCTAAAATGGTGCACAACTCCAGCATGGATGGCCGCTTGATGGGGTCTGGATTGATGCATAAATTTACCACTTCACAAATAACTTTTAGGTCATTATATCTAAAATATTTCAATTCAGGATCCACCACAAAACACATTACTTCTGGCAGCGCAAGAAAGTTCTTAGCCTGCAGCAGAAAGGGAAAGGTCCATCTATAATTCATGTCTTCATAGTATTCGAAACAAATAAAAAAAAAAAAAGAATTTTATATTTATACCCAAATTTTGAGATGTTTCTCACCCAATCTACTAAGCAACCTTTGTCATTGCAGTATGGAGGTCTTCCACTGACTATTTCAAGTAAAAGTACACCAAATGAATAGATGTTGCCTTCAACATCCAGACGGCGCCCCTCCAGAGAATTTGAAAGAAGGCAAATAGCACCTTCACTCTGAATAGAATCCGAGTTATTTTCTGATCTTGCAAGAATTGTCTTCCAACTTTCAAAATCAACCAACTGCAGTCATCATTAAAAGGCAGTTTCAAAACTACAATTTTGTATGCAATAGGAGAGTTCTATCATAACTTAGTAGGATTTAAAATCGGAATGCCTGGTCAAGAGAAAATGAGTGCAGCAATTTCTTTTTCCTCTTTTCAGACCCACTTAGGAAAAACTCAGGAAAAGAGAAAAACATGTCCAGAATTTTTTAAAACAAGCTTTCTCGAGCATACACGAAGTCTCTGTTCAAGAATTCACATGCTTTGATCCTTAAATTCCAAGCAAGCAGAGTCGGCTGTAAGCAGAATTCTATATGAATAATTCTTCAATTCACATAAGTACATCCCAATCTTTTATAATACAATCAACTAATCTAAATAAGGAAATAATCTCCCTACGGAATAAAATACAATAAAATAAATCTCCTACGTTCATCCACCTTCCTAAGTTATTCATTATTCACAAAGATATTAGGGATTTTAACACTCCCCCTCAAGTTGGATCATAGATATTAATCATCTCCAACTTGCTAATGAGATCATCAAAGTTCTGTCGTCCCAACCCTTTAGTGAAGATATCTGCAGTTTGTTCCTTGGTAGGTACATAAGTCATACGGAGAGTTCCTTCTTCAATTTTTTCTTTGATAAAGTGTCTATCCACTTCCACATGTTTAGTCCTGTCATGTTAAACTAGATTGAGAGAGATACTGATGGCTGCCTTGTTGTCATAATAGAGTTTGATAGGAAATTCCACCGGGACCTGTTGTTCCTCCAAGAGTTTCTGTAACCACAGTCCTTCACATATTCCTTAAGCAACTGCCCTAAACTCAGCTTCAGTACTACTACGAGCCACTACATTCTGTTTTTTGCTTCTCCAAGTTACCAGATTTCCCCAAACGAATGTCAATAACCTGTGGTGGACTTTCTATCTTCCACTGATCCAGCCCAATCTGCATCTGTAAAAATCTCTACTTTCTTGTTTTCATATTTCTTGAAAAAGAGTCTTTTGCCCGAGGAACCCTTGAGATATCGAAGGATCTTGTAAACAACATCTAAGTGGGCTTCTTTTGGTGAATGCATATGTTGGCTTACTACCCTGACTGCAAATGCAATATCTGGTCTAGTATATGATAGGTAGATTAGCATACCAACCAATCTCTGATACCTCTCCTTTTCAACTGGTATCCCACAATCTTCAACCCTCTTTATTGTTTCAATCGGGGTTTCACTGGGTTTGCATCCAAGCATGCCGGTTTCAATTAGGAGATCAGTAACATACTTTCGCTGAGAAACACTAATTCCCTTTTTTGTTTTAGCAACTTCCATGCCCAAGAAGTACCGCATTTGTCCTAAGTCTTTACTTCAAATTTAGTAGCTAGAACCCTCTTCAATCTTTCCATCTCTACCGTATCATCCCTAGTTAGGATTATATCATCAACATATACTATAAGAATTGTTCTCTTGCCCTTTTCAGACTGTTGGAAGAATAGGGTGTGATCTGATTGCCTTTTTCGATATCCTTGGTTCTTTATTACTTTTGCAAATCTGTCAAACCATGCTCTGGGAGATTGTTTAAGTCCATACAGGGACTTCTTGAGTTTATACACCTTTCCTGCTGAATCCTAGCGGTATAGTCATGTAAACTTCCTCTTCTAACTCACCATTTAGAAATGCATTCTTAATGTCAAGTTGTTGTAGTGGCCAATCTAAGTTGGCTGCTAAGGACAGGAGGACCCAAACTGTATTCAAGTTTTCCACTGGTGCAAATGTCTCCGTATAGTCAATGCCATAAGTTTATGTAAAATCTTTTGCAACAAGTCTGGCTTCATATCGTTCAACTATCCCATTAGATTTATGTTTCACTGTGAAGACCCATTTACAACTAACTAACTTCTTCCCTTTTGGCAAATTCATTAACTCCCAAGTTCCATTTTTTTTCTAGAGCCCACATTTCCTCCATAACCGCCTCCCTCCATTTAGGTATTTTTAGGGCTTCCTAAATGTTCTTTGGAATTCTTGTCCTGTCAAGGTTAGAGACAAAAGCACGATATCTTGTAGACAAACTTTTACAAGACATGTATTTAGACCAGGGATATTGAGTACATGACCTGGTTTGTTTTCTGATTGCAATAGGTAAATTGATGTCTTCAGATACAACATTATCAGACGAGAGCTCTATTACCCGATCAAGATTGGGTGTGGACTAATGGTTATTCGGAGCCATCACCGGTTCCAACATTCTTGGTGTCTCAGGTATGAGATTCTCCTTGTTCTTTGTGTTCAACTTTCTTAAGTAAACAAGTATATCTGCATTGTTTTGTTTTCCTGTATCTCCCCCTGAGATTAAGCATTCTTTTGTGTTCAACAGGTCAGGAAGTGAAGCAATGTAAGGCTTAATAGATAGGTCATGGAATGAAGCATTGGGCATCTTAATAGATGGTACGGGTTTAGATGGTACATATTCAATAGTAAAGAAGTCAACGAACCGATCTTTACTCCATTTCTCCCCCTGAAGAGAGGTCTTGGGGAAAAAAGGAGTGGTTTCAAAGAATGTGACATCCAGGCTAACAAACGTCCTTTTTGAGACAGGATCATAGCATTTGTATCCTTTCTGGGTAGGGGAGTAACCGATGAAAACACATTTAACAACACAAGGATCCAATTTATCCCGATGGTGAGCATGAACATGAATAAATGCAATGCAACCAAAGATTTTTAGCGGAAGACTGGAGGGAAGGCGAGAGGTCAGAAAAAATTCCTGGAATTTCTAGAGAGGAATGGCAAAGGAAAATACTCGACTCGACATTCAATTAATGAGATGGGTAGCTGTTAAGATGGCATCTCCCCAAAAATAGTTTTTCATGTTTGTAGTGAACATCAAAGCCTAAGCTACTTCAAGTATATGTCTGTTTTTTCATTCGGCAACCCCATTTTGTTGAGGGGTGTCTACACAAGAACTCTGATGAATAATCCCATTTTTTGAAGATAAGTTCCCAGAATTTCATTAAAATATTTCGTACCATTATCAGTACGTAAATTTGAAGTTGAGTCTGGAATTGTGTTTGAACCATGGAATAAAATTTGACAAAAATGGAGCGGACTTCTGTTTTATCTTTCAACAAGTAAACTCAAAAACGACGAGTATAGTCATCAATAAAAATAACAAATCATTTTGTATAGGTGCGATTGGGGGATCTTGAGGGTCCCCACAAATCACTGTGAATCATAGTAAACAGGTGGGATGGTTTGTATATGGATGATAGGAAAGAGGCACGCCGGTGTTTTGCAAGCTCACACACTTCACATTGAAACTCAGAAGACTTTTTATTTGAACATATAAATGGAAACAAACGTTTTAAATATTGAAAATTTGGGTGACCCATCCTAGAATGCCATAATAAAAATTCATTCTCTCTAGAGATAGATACAGAATCACAAATTGCAGTATTATATTGTTTACTCAAGCTTACCTCCTCAAAGTAGTAGAGTCATTCATACGCCTTAACAGTGCCAATCGTCTTCCCTGATGACAGGTCCTAAAAAACACAATGAGATGAAACAAATTTAGCAAAGCAATTGGAGTCTTTCGTTAACTGGTTGATAGATAACAAATTGCAAGATAACTTGGGAACATGGAGGACAAATTTTAAAGTTACAGAGTCAGATATGCGAATACGTCCTTTACTGGCGATTGGTGAGAAGAACCATCTGCAATTTTGACTCTCAGATTTCCAACATATGGTGAATAGGATGAAAATAATTGATAAGAACCAGTCATATGATCAAATACACCCGAGTCAATTATCCATGGTAATTTGTAACAAGATATAGTATTTAAGGCTGATAAATAATTATCTTAGTGAGTCAAAGAACCAGTGGAAGACTGACCCAATGTTTGAATTGAGGAAATCATTTTATATTGTTGATCTAACTGTTCAGGGCTGAACACACTACTTAAAATGTTATTGCTTTTTTCACCTTGTGATTTTTCAGTTGAATAATCAGCAGCAGCCTGATACCCGCGATTTTTTTGATATTTTTGCAGGTTTTCCATGAATCTGTCTTTTGAATGTCCCGACTTTCGATGATGTTCGCACCAAATTTTTCCTTTTTGTGGCCTTTGTCCAAAACCGGAGCCTGAGCCCGAGCTCGAGCCCGAAACTTCAGGCCCCATGTCTTTTCGGGTTGGGGCTGAAATTTCAGGTGCGCTATGCGTCTTCAACATCACCTTGCGGCGACTCTCCTCACGCCGCACCTCTGCGAAGACCTCCCGAGTGGAAGGTAGGGGACACCGGCCAAGGATCCTCCCTCGTACATCATCCAGGTTGCGATTGAGACCTCCCAAAAACTCGAACACCCTCTCATTCTCGAGGCGTTGCTTGTACCATATGCTTTGCAGAGCACTCCCACTCTTATCGACGCTAAGGTCAAGCTCCTGCCGTAGGGTGGTCATCTCCATGAAGTACTCAGTGACCTCCCTTTCTCCTTGCTGCAGCTGCCACAGTCGGGTCTTAATCTCAAAGATTTGGGAGTAACTTTCGGCATCAGAGTATGTCTCGCGAACTGCGTCCTAGACATCCTTGGTCGTTGGAAGGAACAAGTATATCTTGCCGACTGAGGGCTTCATCGAATTTATAAGCCACGCTGTCACCATGGAATTCTCAGCTTTCCATTTTTGCAGAGCCGCGATGTCGGTTGTGACAGGCTTCTTCCATTCACCAGTAAGGTATCCTAACCTCCCTTTTCCTTCAATCACTAGTTTAATGGACTGAGCCCATTCACAGAATTTTTTTCCGTTCAATTTCTCCACCAAGAGTGGAAACCTGCGAACTCATGGTTGAGACGATGCCAAAGTTGCCAATGAGAGTTTCAGAGGAACTCAACCCTCTACGGTTGATGGCGTCGTCTGCCATAGTTAGCTAAGGTTTAGGAACCTAGCTCTGATACCATAAGCAAAATTCTATATGAATAATTATTCAATTCACATATGTACATCCCAATCTTTTATAATACAATCAACTAAGCTAAATAAGAAAATAATCTCCCTACAGAATAAAATAAAATACAATAAAATAAAATCTTACATTTATTCATCTTCCTAATTTATTCATTATTCACAAAGATACTTGAGATTTTAACAGCCCATTTTTCAACACAAAGAGGGAACCATGTACTATAATGGGCATGTTATAAGATTCTCTTGGTGTAATGAACCCACCAAGACACTAATTTAGCCCCTCGCTTGATCATTTTACATGAAGATTAATATTCTGCTGCATTTGCTTTAACGAACTGATACAAGGTCTTGAACATACCTTTGGAGAAAAATCTTCTGTAAGATATACAGCACTCGAATTAAACTCAGATATGGAGAATGGCGGCTCAAATCCTGTATGAAGATAACTTAGTCCACGAGCAATGCCAATAATAATGTTCATTCGTCGTGTCCAAGATAACTGGTATCCATCTCCACCTACAGTTAAAACAGCTCAGGTTTTAGCAATTGAAGCACTATGAAGAAAAAAATGCTAGCAAAAGAAGCCCAACTTACAGTGAAGGTGCTCATATAGAGTTCCATTTGATGCGTATTCAAAAACCAGCATCCTTGTAAAAGGAGTGCTATCTCTACAATAGCCCAATAGTTTTCCAGTGTTCTCATGATTTAATCTTGCCAAATCCACAACCTGAAAGCAATAAAACAGGAAACAGATTGAAACTTCTAAAAGTTTGGCCTTCATAAAATTTTCAAGTTCCACCTTTTTGTAGGCCCATGGTATCCTTCCAAAGTAAGCAGTACGTTGAACTTTTCTGTAGGTGTCTAGTAATAAAGAGTAACAACCTCTTTCTGAAAATAAAGTTCAAGATAGCCCGTCCAATGCTCTTCATTGATGCAAAGGGAAATCACAGCAATCTCAGGCCCACCTTTGAGTGTGCCTTTGTAGACCAGACAGTCAGGAAACGAGCCAATGATGTTGCTGAAATCTTCACATGCTACTTCAAGCTCTTGCCTGCTAAATCGCAATGCATCCTTCAACATCTCAGGATCTGCATAGAAACTTCACTAAATTAAGTCATTATTGTTTCTAATTAATAAGCCTTTGCAAGTCAATAGGCAATAGGGTGGAAATGGCAGGCAGTTGACGAGTATGAATTTAACCTATGTAAGCTGTCAGATCCTCCTTCTCCCTTACTGATTTCTTCCAGGAAATACTGATGGAAGATCTGCCTTTGAATGGATGAAGAGCAGTGAGAAGAGCAACAAGAAAAAGGGAACCAACCATGATTCCTGTCACAATTTTTAAGGCTAAAAGCCAGTCAGGTTTTGATAACCCCTGGTGTTTGTATCCGTATGCAGCATGCTCTTGCTTTGGGCCAACTATAGGATGGCTTTTGTGGGGTGGAGTGGCACCTGTAAAAGAAATCTTATCATTACAAAGCATAATATGAAGCATTGTACAACTAAGAGCTATTGAACCTAATAATAAAGTTGAATCAGGCATCGCAGAAAATTCATTAATTTTGAAATACAAATGTATCTATAACAAAATTTCAAGTAATTTTGAATATGTATCAAAAATGCCAGTTTTTTTTTCCTTATGACCTCACTCTTTTGGTTTTATTCTAGGGATTGTCATTGTCAGATCTTCAAAGTGACTGGAGGAAAGGTTGTAATTTGTTTTTCTTTTTCTTTTTTCTTTTTTTCAGAGAATCTCTTATCTTCACCTCCTTGTAAATTCTATTTCTTGTTAACGAATTTCATTTTCTATCCAAAAGTAAAAAAAAAATTCAGTTTGCATTTTGCATTGCAAGGAGTTCCAAATTTTTGACTTGGTCAAATAACATAGAATTGATCATAATATACACGTTTTTATTGGGTGATTATGTATTTGACACCTATGGCAATTCAACAAATACACACCCACAAGGAAAACTGCCACACATACCACATTGTGCAGCAACACGTTGTTTAGGCTCCTGGCCTTGAAGGCAATTCCCTCTAAAAATTGACCTGCCGAAATAAGTAAGTACAACATAGTTCACAAACAAAGGCAAAAACAGAGACAGAATACCTTGGAAGATAGTCCAAGCACTTGGGTATGCTCCCAACAAAGAAGTTGTATGAGAAATTTGCAACTCTTAACTTGGATGTTAGACAGAGGCCAGTAGCATTCCCACTTGATGGATGCCTGAAACAAAAATATGCCAGGGGAAACATTTCTTCTAAGAAAATAAGGACCTTTGAAACAATACCAAACACATCATGATTTATGACCATGTCATTGGACCTACTGGCTGTTACAAACTTTAAAACATACTCAGCCTTTTATTTTCCTTTTTTTTTTAGTATCATTACACTGATATTATTGCGATAAATGATATAACTAATGCTTGCTCAAAATCTATTATAGAATATAATGATGTCAATATGAAGGCAAGAAAAGAATAACAGAGCTATTAATGACTACTGCAATGATAATTATCCACATTGATAGTCAGTCTTTTCTAAATTATTTTGCCCCATGTCATTGAAGTGCAACAACAGGTTACCATGGAAAACTTTTAAGGCATCCTAACTACACTTTGAAGATTTATTAGCAGACAAAATAAAAAGCAAAATAAGATAGAGCAACCCTGTTCTAAAGGTGCAAGGTTTATACCGATAAAGGACTTTTGATAAATTTCAACTGGCTGAATACTAAAAACAAGAATCTACACACAAAAATTGATGCGCAAAAATGAAGTGCCTTGCATACTTTTGCATGTATCATGAAGGCTAAGAATCTATGCTTTGAATATTTATTAGCAGATAAAATAAACAGCACAATAAGATAGAGCAGCACTGTTCTAAAGGTGGAAGGTTTATACCATTTAAGGACTTTTGATAAATTTCGAATGGCTGAATACTAAAAACAAAAATCTACATGCAAAAATCAATGTGCAAAAAGTGAAGTGCCTTGCATAGTTTTGCACGTAACATGAAGGCTAAGATATCTTCAAGGAAAATTAGTTAAAACGGTCACACTATAAATTTATAATTCAATTAGTATATATCCATAATTCAAAAATTATAGTGGCATTCAATCAAAACTTGAGACAGCAATCTAATTTGAGATGCTTTCTAGAAAATATTGAAGAAAGAGAAATGTTGCTAAGAGACACAAAAACCAATAAGGCTCCCTTGTCATATCATAAGTCTGATAAGGGCATGATATCTGCAGCCTTTTCTCCATCTTTGGAAGGCTGTTAGCCTTACCATTGGATCAAGACTAACTTTTATTCACAAAATAAGTTATTCTGTGTAGAATTGCAGCAGCAGCAGCAAAATCACCTCAGTTTATGTCTATTTCCTCTGTTAAAGAATACAATCGCCGATCAGCCCACTGCACAAGACTCCAGCTAGCAGAAGGGCCTGGGGAAGGTGGATGGTAGGCAGCCCTACCTCATTCATAGAGAGGCTGCCTCCAGTTGTTAAAGAATATGGTGAGAATTTATGCAGCATGGACCCTTCTATAAAGAAGCTGGCTCCATGCATTGGACAGTGGCATTCCTCATTCATTCCTCTCACACTACCTAATACTTAAATTATAAATGCATTCATGATTTAAAATATATAGTTAACTTCAGAGGACTTGGAAAACTTTTCAGACACTCCTTGAACACTTTTTTGCGCTTCTTTAATGAGCTTTAAACATTACAACATATAGTAGCAAAAAGTATATTCTTCTTTTCACAGAAAGGAATAGCAATAATAGTTCATCTAGATTTATAATAAATTTGGCCACAATGACAACTTAAAAGACACATTGAGAATTGCATGGGAGGAAAGAGGAAGGGGGAGAACATACGCATTTATATTCGGTTTTTTAGATATAAAATGTTAAATAAATGTCATAAGTCAATATATTTTTTTTGTATAGAATACATATATAGGTTTATATTTATTTATTTTTTCATGCCCTTACCGTGTCATGCCCTACGTTTTTAGGATTTGTTATATCCCCATATCTCTGTTTATGCTACTACTGGTCCCATGTCCTTTGCAATACTTCATAGTTCTAACACGTTAGCAACCTATCAGGGCTGTATAGGATCTTAAAACAGCATGGTGGGATAACATGAAGAAATAGACTCCAATACTATATACTAAAACAAGCAGTAAGGCAAAAAACTCCTTGCTAAGCAGTAAAACCTTGTATTTCACTTCTGTAGTTATGTTTACTAATAAATATATATATCAATCCCAAGAAGAGCTTGAAGTTTATTCATTCCTTATTTCAAAATTAGTAAAGAAGGCTTCAATTTAGTAATATAGCACATGAAATATTTCACCAGAAAAGCAGTGCAAACTAATAGGAAGAAAATATCTCTTCAAAGCCTTCTTCATCCCTCACATTTCATTTAGCATAACATCCAACAGAATAGACTAATTGTGGAATGAGATAAACATATAATGGTTTACAATGATGTTAGTGGCAGTCAGATCCGGCACCATAATTTGTCACTCTAATTATGGCATGATTTTATATTATTTCTTTAGATATTCTGTGATTAGTAGGCTGATTGTAATTGCTTTATTTAGTCTCCTAGATGGCTGTAATTTCTGATTTTCAGCCTTGTAACTGACATTTCTATTTGCTATATAATACAAAAACCCTCACAGAGAGTGGTATTCAATCCAATTGACATGGTATCAAAGCTTTATTTCAATTAGGATTGTTCTAATTTTTTTCAGTTCTTTTCTATGGGTAGCAGCAATTTCTGGGTCGTCGGCAGTTTTTTGTTAGGTTTCCAGTGGGTATTAAACAGCTATTCGACAGTTTCTGTTGGGTTGGTGATCTGTGGTGTTGATTTTGTTTGCTGCAAAATCTTTGGTGGCTTTCGGTGTTTTGTTTCGTCACACAAATCTTTGGTGGTGTTGATTCTATTTGCTGCAGAATCTCTGGTGGCTGTCGGTGTTCTGTTTCGTCACACGTGAATCAGGTTTTATTTTTTGTGATTCAATTTTTTGTTAGGTTTCATCATGTCTTCTAGTGATTCCTTTGGGGTGTGTTTTACTGGAAAAAATTACTCTTCCTTGGAATTCTTGTTTCATTTATTTGTTACAGGGAAAGGGTGCATTTTACTGGAAAAAATTACTCTGCCTAGGAATTCCAGTTTCGTTTATTTGTTACAGGGAAAGAATTGTAGGGCCAGCATGATGTTAGTGATCCAGCTCCTACGGAGCCTAAGGAGTTGGCCAAGTGGAAGGTTAAAGATGCACGTGTGATGTCCTGGATTTTAGGGTTGGTTAATCCTCTTATTGTGCTCAATTTAAGGGCCTATAAGACTGCGAAGAGTATGTGGGAGTACTTGCTGAAGATTTATCACCAGGATAATAGTGCACGTCGATTTCAATTGGAATATGAGATAGCTAGTTACACTCAAGGTGATCTCTCCATTCAGGAGTATTTTTCTGGTTTTCAGAATTTATGGGGAGATTTTTCTGATGTGGTTTATGCAAAGGTACCTGCTGCATCTATCTCTGCTGTTCAAGCTGTTCATGAGCAGAGCAAGAGAGATCATTTTCTGATGAAATTGCACCCTGAATTTGAGGCTATTCTCTCAAATTTAATGAACCGAGATCCTTCACCATCTTTGGATGCTTGTTTTGTAGAATTACTTCGCGAGGAGCAGCGCCTTCTCACACAGGCTGAGTTCCAGCAGGATGCTAACCTGAATCTCGTTGCCTATGCAGCCTACAGGAGAGGGAAGGGTAAGGATATGTGCAAGGTCCAGTGTTTTGGCAGCAAGGAGTATGGTCATATTGCTGCCAACTATGCAAAGAAAGTGTGCAACTATTGTAAGAAACAAGGCCACTTTATTAGAGAATGTCCCACTCGACCTCCAAATCGTCACACCACTGCTTATCAAGGCTACAGTGAACACTTCTTCTGCTCCAGGGATGTCCTCAGCTTCATCGTCTGCAACTGGATCCTCTAGTCTTATCCCTGAAATGGTCCAGCAAATGTTTATGTCTCCTTTCTCCGCCTTGGGGCTTCAAGGTAATACTTCACATAAGTCTTGGCTTATTGATTCAGCTGCATCCAATCATATGACCAAATCATCTAATGTGTTGTGCAATGTTCGTCCATATCATGGTTCGTCGCAAATTCAAGTAGCTAATGCAATTCATTTAGCTATTAATGAAATAGGAGATATCAATCCTTCATTCAAAGATGTTTATGTATCTCCTGGACTGTCTAATAATCTTATTTCGGTTGGCCAGTTTGTTGAGAAAAAAGTGCGATGTCCATTTTTCTCGTGATGGTTGTCTTGTGCAGGATCAGGTGTCAGGGAAGATACTCGCGAAGGGGCCTAAAGTTGGTAGACTCTTTCCACTGCAGTTTTCTATTCCTAGTAGTTTATCTTTGGCTTGTATGACAGTTAATACTTCAAGTGAAGTATGGCATAAAAGTTTGGGCCATCCAAACTCTGTTGTATTGTCTCGTATGTTAAATTCTGGTTTGTTAGGCAATAAAGAAAATGTTTCTAAACACTGGTCATTTGATTGTTCTGTATGCAAACTTGGTAAGAGTAAGACTCCGTTGTTTCTTTCTCATTGTAGTTGTGCAGCGGAATGCTTTTATATTGTGCATAGTGATGTGTGGGGCATTTCTCCTATAATTTCTCATGCTCAATATAAATATTTTGTGACATTCAAAGATGATTTCAGTCGGTATACTTGGGTCTATTTTCTTCAGGCCAATATGAGGTCCTATCTCTTTTTCAGAACTTCGTCGCATATATTGAGAACTAATTTTCTACATGTATTAAGATGTTGAGGTCTGATTCTAGTGGAGAGTACATGTCCCACGAGTTTCATGATTTCTTACATCACAAAGGAATTGTCTCTCAACGTTCTTGTCCTAATATTCCTCAGCAAAATGGGGTGGCGGAACGAAAGAACCAACACCTCTTGGATGTTGTTCGCACCTTATTGCTTGAACCATCTGTCCCGTCTAAATTCTGGGTTGAGGCATTATCTACTGCAGTATACTTAATTAATAGACTGCCCTCTCAGGTCTTGAATTTTGATTCTCCTTATTACCGTTTGTACAATCAACATCCTAGCTATCTTAATCTACATCTTTTTGGATGTGTTTTCTTTGTTCATTTACCTCATCATGAACATCACAAACTCTCTGCTCAGTCTGTTAAATGTGCCTTTATGGGTTATAGTATTTCCCACAAAGGTTATGTTTGCTATGATTCTTGTGCTAACAAATTTCATATGTCACGTAATGTTGTTTTCTTTGACAATCAATGTTTCTTTCCTACACATGTTAAGTCGTTGCCTGAGATTAGTATTCAACCTAGTTTTGATGAATTACCATCTCTTCCTGTGTATACTCGATGTCGACCAGCTTTGCCTCTTCTAGAGATTGACCCTTCATCTGAAGCTGTTCCGACGACTTCTCATAAGATTGACATGACATCCGAGACAAGTCCGATCAGATTTCCCATGCCTCCTGAGCCTAGTCATCGACAATCTAACTGGGTATCATGTCCTCATGATCGGTATGATGATTACCACACTTCTTTTAACACTACTTTGTCATCTATTTCCATTCCTACATGCTTTTCAGAGGCTGTTAAACATGAATGTTGGCAAAAAGCAATGGATGAAGAACTTCAAGCTCTCCAAGACAATCATACCTAGGATTTGTTCCTTGCCCCTCTACTGTTAAAGCCATTGGCTCCTCGGGTTTGTTTTCTTCTCCGTCTTCCACAGTATGTAAGTTAAAGCGATCTCTCTATGGCTTAAAATAGGCTCCCAGAGCGTGGTTTGAAAAATTCAAGTCTACTTTGCATTGTCTCTCCTTTGTTCAAAGCCAATTTGACTCTTCTTTTCTTTTTTGCAAGACTTCGACTGGTCTCATTCTCTTACTTGCATATGTGGATGATATTGTCATTACTAGCACTGACCCCAACTTGAATGATCATCTAAAGCAGAATCTTCAAGCTTCTTTTCATATGAAAGATCTTGGTCCTCTTACGTATTTTTTGGGTTTGGAAATGCACACAGATTCTTCAGGTATATTCTTGAATCAATGCAAATATACTCAGGATTTGATTGGGCTAGTCGGTCTTCAAGATTCGCCTTTGGTGGATACTCCTATGGAGGTCAATGTGAAATATCGAAGTCAGGAGGGTGATCTTCTTTTTGACCCCATTGTGTTCTGACAATTGGTAGGGAGCTTGAACTATTTGACTATTACTCGGCCTGACATTTCCTTTGTTGCCCAGCAGGTTAGTCAGTTTATGCAAACTCCCCTGCCATCTTCATTTAGCTGCTATTCGTCATATTATTCGATATCTTCAGGGGTCACTTGGCCGCGGGTTGTTCTTTCCAACTGGCTCTCCACTTCGCCTTGCTACTTATAGTGATGCGGATTGGGCCGTATGTCCTGATACTTGGCGGTCTGTCACGGGTTGGTGCATGTTTCTTAGTGATTCTTTGATCTCTTGACAAGTAAGAAACAAGCTCGTGTTTCTAAATCCTCTACTAAATCCGAATACCAGGCAATGTCTGTTGCATGTTCTGAGATTGTCTGTCTTCGTAGGCTTTTGGCTGAGCTTGGTTTTTCTCAATCTAATTCTACTCCTCTTCATGCTGATAATACTAGTGCCATTCAAATAGCTACTAATCCTGTTTATCATTAGTGTACAAAGCATATTGAAGTGGACTGTCATTCTATTTGAGAAGCCTTGGACACTCGAATTATATCTCTGCCTCATGTTTCTACTCACCTCTAGATAGCTGACGTCTTCACGAAGGCTATGAAACAACAGCGCCATCAGTTCCATGTGGGCAAATTGATGCTTCTGGATCGGCCAGCATCAATTTGAGGGGGGATGTCAGTTAGATACGGTGCCATAATTAGTCTCTCTAATTATTGCATGATTTTATATTATTAAATTAAATATTTTGTGGTTAGTAGGCTGATTGTAGTTGATATTATGTAATTAATAGGCTGATTGTAAGTAACTAATAGGCTGATTGTAATTGCTTTATTTAGTCTCCTAGATGGCTATAATTGCTGATTTTCAGCATTGTAACTAACATTTCTATTTGCTATATAATACGAGAACCCTCACAGAGAGTGGTATTCAATCCAATTGACAGTTAGATAATGTTATTGATTAAGAAAATAACACATGGACAGATTATAACAGTAACAACAATAAACAGGCCTTGAGTCCCACTAGGTGGGTCAGCTACACGAATCCTCTCCTGCCATTCTATACTATCCTGTGTCATATTGTCTGACTAGCTCAAATTCTTTTAGGGGGCTGTCAAATTCTTAACCCCTATCTCAATCTCACATTATTTTGGGTCTTACCCTCCCCTCTCTTACAACCGCTGACTAGCTCACTCCTCACTAGTGCATTATTTGACCTATGTGCAAACATGCCCAAACCATCGCTACCACGCTTCACTTGTCTTATACAGTTACTATTCGCCCACCTTATCGTTCTCATTTCGGCAATTTTTTATTTTTGGACTTGCTTCTTAGCTGCCTAACATTCTAATCCATATAGCATAGCTATATATAAGTTCCTTTTTATTTTTAAGGGACGACTCAATTACTTTGACTTTTACCCAACCTACTTTAACTCTATGTATTACATCTTCAAATACCCCTTCAACTAGTAGAATCGGTCCAAGGTATCAATATTTATTAGTGTCATTAATTTCTAGACCATCAAGTTTAATATTTTCTCCAATATTCCTCCTAAAACAACTAAAATATATATTCCATCTTATTTCTAGTTATCTAAAAGCATCTAGATTCTAAAGAATTAAATTTTTCTCCACCCCTAGTTTCATCAATTGAAACAATATCATAAACATACACCATGAGACTCATTTACATATTTCTAGTAAATTCATCCATCACCAATGCAAAAAAGATAATAAGTCAAAGTAGATCCTAGATGTGCACCTCTATAAGCACTCAAGGTAGACCCTTGATGTGCACATGTAGTGAATGGGCATTCCCTAGAATCCCCACTTGTAGCCGCAACACTATTAATTAATATATCATACATATCATTAATGACATGGTTTTCTAGGACAAAATCGACAGATTAGGCAATGTATAAATTGTATCTTTCACGTCACATTACTTTTAGCATCAAATCCACAAAAGAGACAAATTTTGGCATGGGTCATGAACCAATAATATGCTACAGTGATGCTAGATTATGCTACTGGCTAAAAGAAGGACAAATCAACTGATTATGCAGTACATGATTTGTATATTTCACCACCTTATATTATTCTAGCTGATGGCGTAGTAGCGTGGAGAAATAGGTTTAACAATCTTCACATACATATCAGAAACATACACAAGAAGCATATTTCAAAGTGATTAAAACAAGAAGGCATTTTTGTAGAGAAAGCATGAAATACTGTAGCAAGTAGTAGATTAAAAGCCAAATGATTCCGTCACAAGAATCTTCTACTCACATTCCACGCATAATAGATGCAAAACTTGAACTGTTACTACCAAGAATGGTTCCAGTAAACCTATTCATGTCCAGTCGAAGTTCCTCAAGGTA
This sequence comes from Malania oleifera, assembly GCF_029873635.1. Lineage (NCBI taxonomy): Eukaryota > Viridiplantae > Streptophyta > Magnoliopsida > Santalales > Ximeniaceae > Malania > Malania oleifera. The sequence continues at coordinate 21,606,121 of NC_080425.1, read as the reverse complement.
CTTCAAATTGCCAATCTCAGGTGGAATGGTGCCTGTTAATTGATTCATCCCCAAATCCAAGACCATTAGGGTTTCCAAGGTGACGATTTCTTTGGGTAAAGTTCCAATTAGATTGTTCCCGTGTAAAATGCTACAAAAAATATAGCAAACTAAGCTTTGGTGATCTCATTCTGAAAAATTAATGTAAAATAACTAAAACCCATTTTCATATGGTGTGTAGAAGAAAAGAATACAGTTTCTGCAAGTCAGAGAGTTGACCAAGTTCTGGCGCAATAAACCCCCTCAAAGATGACCCAGAAATATTCCTGCAAATTGGGATTCCAACACAAAAGGGTGATTCACTTTAGCCTCAGCACACATGTTGTTCGTACGAAATCTCTACCATATGGGAAAACTATTTAGTAAAAAAAATGTATTTATAATTAAAGAGGGACAATTTTTTACAGCTTTATAACATGTTCTTTAGCCACAGAGCAGGAAATGCCAAACCAGTCACAAGGATCTGCATCCAGGGCATTCCAGCTTGACAAAACCTGAAATGGGTCTTCATCTATGCCTTCTTTGAAAGTTATAAGAGCCCAAACTGTGCCAAAACAGAGAACTTACAGTCAGGATAAAAAACATGTGGAACTAAATTATTGGCAAATGCCCATTCAAACTCAGTACATTTCGATTTAGAATTTCCAAAAATGCTCAATAATATCCACATTGATTCGAAAACTAGGATCACAATCACAAGCAAATAGTACGAAGCAGTAAATAAATCAAGATAAAGAAAGCAAGAAAAGTTAATGACACGTACGTTCAGATGATGGAAAGGAATCACAGGTCACAAAGAGAACACCAGAAACAACCCAGAGAAGCTGAATTAACGATAAAGATCCCATCCTCTTATCCTCCTACATTCTGCATTATTAGCTAAGCCCTTAACTCAAGAACATAAATGAGTTCACGAAACTCAAGCCTAGAAAATTAACTAACTAACACCACCCAGGGAAATTGAATAAACAAAATCAAAAAAGGAAGAAAGAAAAACAATTTGGAAGAATTCACTGACTAGAAGATACAGGTTTATCAAGAAATAAAACAGGCCAAAGTTCAAAGCACTTCTACTTCGAGCCAGAGAAATTGTTGGTCAATCAACACAGAAAAAAACTGCAGAGAATTTTTTGAAAAAACAATAACAAAATCCAGGTTAAACCGATAATCCAACCACGGCCCAGAAGAAAAACAGTTGAATGAGAGAAGAAATATAAGAGAAGTTAAAAGATCCAAATTGGAAACTTTAGATTCCAAGAGAAGTTTGATCAGGAAAGATGAGCTTAAGATTTTTGCAAACGGAATGGATGAAACGAGAGAGAATTCAAACCGGAGAGAGAAAGAGAGAGCGAGAGAGAGAAGAGAGTAATGTCTTCTTCCGTTCGACGTTAATGGCGGCTTTGCATTGCCATTTACCTTTATTCTTTTTTCAGTTTATAAATCCTTTGGCGCCAATGATCGTATCATTGGGGTGTGACTTGGCGAAAGCAGGGCCACCCGGGCTTTGGGTTGAGTTGAAGTACATGTGTCCATAAAATATTATCTTTGATAAGGAGGAAATTTTTGGTTGGTTTTAGAGTACCCATTTAGTATGCTATCCATTCGGTCTCAAATTATTTCTATTTAACATTAACAGCGGCAACAACAACAACAACAAGGCTTAAGTTACATCTAGATGGGGTCGATTATATGAATTCTTCTTCGTCAATTCACCCAATCCTATCACATAATTCATTACTAGATTTACCACAAGTTTCATCACAAAAATTATTGCATAAACCATTAAATGTAGTGAAAGGAGAAGAATGTACATCTTCATCGATTAATGCTATAAAACAACATTTTTTCTCCTTTTTGATCATTTGAGCTCGGAACATCCAGAGTGGTGGTCTCCTTCTCTTTGGTTTCTCCATATTCTTTATCAAACTCTTCCCAAATTTCCTTAGTACTAGTACAAGTCATGATCTTTTTAAAAGCATTAGTATCTAAGGTACAATACAACATATTCATGGCATTAGAATTGATTTGCATTGAATAAGTATCATGCCCATTCATTTCATTTTCAAGTTTGGGAATTTCAATATCATTAACAATTTTCATAGGCACAAAATTCTCTTGTGCAATTACTCTCCAAGCTCTTCAATCCATAGATTTGATAAAAATAGTCACTCTTTGTTTCCAAACGGTAAAATTTTCGCCACAAAATATTGGAGGCCCGGTAGAGATTTGTCATTCACAAAACGGGGATACACCAACATGAGCTATGTGTCTTTAACAAAAACGTTTAAGCTTTTTGTAACAAGACTCTTATACCAGTTGTAAGGAATGGTGTAATCCCAAGACGGAGGGGTGAATTGGATTTTTAAAAAACTTTGGCTAATTAGTTTGCTGATTCACCATTAATATCCCAATAAAAAATAAAGGTGTGTATGTAAAATAATTATAACAATAAATATACAAACATACACGTGTGGAAATATAAATGAGATAAGGGAGAGAGAGAACGACACCGAGATTTTTACGAGGTTCGGCTATCCCTACGTCCTCGCTTTGAACAATCCACCCAAGGATTTCTACTATACAACTCCTTTAACTAGGCGGAGCAACCACTTACACACTCCTCATAGGCTGAGCCAAGTCTCCAAGCAATATCCCCTCACTCGGTCCACTCCTTATAGGCGGAGCCACCTCTCCAAGTCATACCCCACACTCGGTACACTACTCCTTATAGGCGGAGCCACCTCTCCAAGTCATACCCCACACTCGGTACACTACTCCTTATAGGCGGAGCCACCTCTCCAAGTGATATCCCCTCACTTGGCCGCGGTTCACAACCCGAACCGCAAAGAGTATTGTTGACTTTTTGAGTTCGATCCCTATTTTGATGTTAACAAAACACATGTTTCTTATGTGTGTATTTAGCATGTGAACATGTCCATTAATTTAACACACACATAAGGAAATGGCGATGGAAGCTTACAGGACTTAAAGCCTATATGATCAGGCGCATTTTATGAAGTCAGAAGAGCAAAAGAAGAAGAAGATCGAGGACATTTATTATTTTATCTTGTAATGCATTTAAGTTTTACTTTTAGAATTTGGTCTGTAATAATGCATACATCTTGCATGATATGATTTGAATGCTCAAACAGAACCATAGAGACTGTAGGGAACCAAAGGTCATAGACAAACCTTAAAACATTGAATTTTTCATTAAAAACCTTTTTTCATAAAAGTTAACATCATACAAAGGTTTTGAAATGTCCTTAGGGTTTAAATTAGGGAAAAAACAAGGTTGACTGACGTTGGATTTTTGGGCTTAATTTAAAAGTACGGCCAACCAAACCCTTGGCGATATAAATGTCTCAGTCGATTGAACAAGTCAAAAGTCAACATGTTGACTTCACTCGGTCAACCATACTGAATTGAACGCACTGTCCTCAGTCGACCGAACCATTAGCCTCTGACACTTCAACTACTTGGTCGACCAAACCTTGTAGTTCAAATTTGTCTTGGTCGACCCAACTTATAAAAGTCGTCAGCCGAACATTGTCCTTGGTCGACCAAACCTCTCGGGTTGGCTTAATTTTTAACCACTAATCGTCATTAAATTTTCACTTAAACATTTTCAAAATGACGAATGTGTCCCTCAACGATCAGATTTCCTGAAAATCTATAAATTCCCCCTCCATAACTCAGATTAGTAACTTTGATTAGCCATAATTTTATCTCAAATTTATTTTGGCTTTTCCTCATCAAAGTTCCCCCAAACCTATTTTTATTGCAAAAATATTTTCTTTGGGGCAAATCTTTTCATACTCTTCAAACTCTCTTTGACTTCTTTGAAAACATTTTTGAAGAAAGTATTTTTATTGGGCATTTATTTTTAGAGTGTGTTTATTGCAAAAACTTTTTCATGCATAAATCCTAACTTCTCCAAATATCTTTTATTGCAAATCTCTGTTGGAGAAAACTTTTATTACATTTTGATCTTTGGAGTTTCTTTTATTGCATATATAGTTCACACCAAAGATCATATATGTATTGGTTTTGCAAAAATATTTTTAGAACAAAACCTTAAGTTCTCCTACAGTTTTTATTGAAATATATTTTAGGAGAAAACTTTTATTAGGGGCCAAATCTTTGAAGCATTTATCATATATATTCTTTTCAAAGATTACAAAATCATTTTTAGAAAAACACCCTTACTCCACTAAGCTTATATTATATCGTAAGAGAGTGCATGTATTTGAGTTTTTAATGTGTACATCCATGCTTGTATTTAGAAGCGTTTTAATATGTACAAAAATGATTTTTAATGTATCGGTTGGGTTCAGCCCGAAATTGAACTAGAGAGTTTCAGCCCCGTAAGTGAGACCGATTCGGTTCAACCTGATATATTGAACTGGGGAGTCTCCACCCCGTAAAGGAGACAAGTTGGGTTCAGCCTTGTAATTTGCTTACAATGAATGCTTCTTCACAAGATGATTTATACAATGAAAAATATATCTAAAGGCACTCTCAAATGATTTGAAATGTGAAGTTCAATAGAGTTTGGTGGAAATGATTTTTCTTAAATAACCTTTGAAATATTAAATGTAAGAATACTTTCAAGCAATATATATGAGGTTGAATATATGCTCTAACCTTTCAAGAATAACTCAAAAATATTTTCTCCAAAAGATTTTTCAAAAGAATAGTAGGAGAAATTTAAATTTGATGCTCAAGAAGAATTTTGAAATATCAAATATAAGAAAGCTTTGATGTAGAAAATATGAGTGTAAAAATATGCTCAAAGCTTTTCAAGAAACCCTCAAAATGTTTTCTCCAAAAATGTTTCTCAAGAAGAGTAGGAGACTTTTGGATTTGATCTTCCAAAAGGAGTTTGAAATATGAATAAGAATGAAAGAATTTTCAACAAAGATTCCCAAATGTTTTTCTAACGTTCCCCAAGTGTTTAGGCTTAGTATATATAGGCAAAAACCAAATATAGTCATTATATGACTATTGGGGCTTTAAAATAATAGTTTATTTTGAAAATTAGCCTTTTTCAGTCGTTGAGGTGCTTTCCTGATAGGTCTGGTCGACTGGGTCAAATATTCGGTTGACTAGATCTTCAAATTCGTGAGTTTCGGTCGATCGGAGTGAAGATCCTATCAGCTGGATTATGCATTTTTTCTGCAGACACCTTTTAGTATTTTGAGCCTAACTTTTTCTATACAGCTCCAAATAACATGTTCTTGATATCAACCAAAAGTTAAGAGAACATCCCACAACGTTCATATTTAACACGTTTTAATATGAGATGTGATTGATTAATAAAATCGCTCATCAATGAGACAGAAGGAATATGAAGGAAATTTTCTACTGCGGATACCTTTCAATATTTTGGACATTACGTTTTCTAGAAAACTCCAAATGGGACGTTCTTGCTATCAAAAGAAAGATAAGAGAAAATTCCACAATTTTCATGTTAAACATATTTTAAGATGAGAACTAATTGATTGATAAAATCACTCATCAATGATACGGAAAAAACATGAAAGGGATTTGGAAAATCTTGTTTTGGAGTTTTTCATTGAAAAAAATGATTTTTACACTTGAAATAATTTTTGCACATTTATAAAATTATTTTCCATAAAATATAGAGTGCCTAGGGTCCAACTAAGGTCATGATTGAGAGTTTCACATCAAATCAAATGATATGCATGCACAATTTAAACCTATAAACAATACAATTGAAAAATATAAAGTTTTCAATCTTTGCTCTTCACAAATCCATGGAATACGCCAAATGATGTGAGCGTGTAAGTGATTTATGGCTTCCATTTTGCATTGGTCATTTGTGCTTATAGAAACATAAGCATGTTCATTTACTTAACGCACAAATGAGATACTATGCTTTGTCATAATCAAAACGGGATAAGACTCAAAAATTCAACATAAAGGACTATAAGAATCATAAAATTTGTAGAAAGAGAAAGAAGTTAAAGAAGGGGAAAAGTGAAAATAAATATATTATAAGAGAGAGAGAGAGAGAGAGAGAGAGAGAGGGGGGGGGGGAGGGAGCGTAAATATAAAAATAGAGAAGTAGATAAAGGAGGAAGAAGAAGGGATAAAAAGATTACACTAGGCCAAGTCAAATGTATTAAGTTTGATAATGGCATAGCGATATGTTTCTCATTGTTACGAGGATATTTGTTTGACTTCTTAAGTAAAACTCTCAATCCTAAACATATCTAACCTGATATTTTCTCATCATTTGCCCTCATTTCATTATTTGAATCGCATAGTTCTTTTGAATTTAAATGTAAACACATAACTAGTATTATAATTTGAATTTCTTAGCTGATTTGCATTTACACATAAGAGCATTACTATAATATATTCTTCTTGTACAGAAATTATAAGTCCCTTTACCATATTTAACCAAATCTCTAACTTTGGCTCTTGATCATGTGTCTAGCAGGCGATTAACCAAATCACTTCCACTTGATTGCCCTTTTATTTGGTAATTAAGTACACCATGCCTCCAAGCATAATAGTCAAATCATTTTTAAATTGGAGCTCGCAAGTCCATGATTATCTACTTGTCTATCATAACATCCATATGTGATATCCCTTGTTTAGGCCACCTATGCATGTGCATGGCCAAGATGACTACTTGAAGGTGTATTAATATTGGTATTGTAACGCCCCGACCTAGGTCTACTAGGGAGCACTGCATCTCTCCTCCTCCACCTGGACCAGACAATAGGGGGCGGGCCTTATCGGACTAATGACTGACCCCACAAACCAACACGTGTCCTTTTTAGTGTATTTTGTCCTCACTCACTCACTTCCTGAGAAAACTTCCTAGAAGGTTACCCATCCCAAAATTACTCCAAGTCAAGCACGCTTAACTGTGGAGTTCTTATGGGAAGGTTCTCGAAAAGAAAGGTGCACCTTGTTGATATGGGTAATAACATCAAATCCTTTTTAAGTCTTTCTTCCACGGGGTACCACATTCTTTCCCACTTACACAACGCAACGTCCTCATTGCGAACCCACATTTCCAAACCCAAGCGATATGAAACTCATCACACTTCTAGCTGGATAATTACTCTAATACCATTTGTAACACCCCGACCTAGGTCTACCAAGGAGCACTGCGTCTCTCCTCCTCCTCCACCTAGACCAGACAATAGGGGCGGGCCTTATCGGACTAATGACTGGTCCCACAGACCAACACGTGTCATTTTCAATGTGTTTTGTCCTCACTCACACACTTCTTGAGAAAACTTCCCAGAAGGTGACTTATCCCAAGATTACTCCAAGCCAAGCACATTTAACAGTGGAGTTCTTATGGGAAGGCTCCCGAAAAGAAAGGTGCATCTTGTTGATATGGGTAGTAACATAAAATCCTTTTTAATGATGCTCCAACCCTCTACGTGGGCCCGGAGTGCTACTAATCCACTCATTTACCTAATAATCCACATTCAAATATCATGTACGCAGTGGAAAATATAAATATAATCCTCAATCATATAATACCATAGTTTTCCTATACCTATCTACCAACCATAATAAATTAATCATCCACCTGTATTCAACATATATACATATCCCCTAAAACATCCATTCACAACCATTCCTTTCTTATCAACCTTAAAACATAAGACATAAAATATAAAATATTTACATTCCCAAAAACATCATTAAAATGTTTATACCATTTTTCTTATATCTCCCAAAAATGTTATAAATCGTCGAGCTCTCTAAGCTCGATCTCGAGGAGGTCCTGAAAAAGATACATTTATATTCGGGTGAGACACATCTCAGTAAGGGAATAAATAATATATTAAAACAGTGTGTGGCCACCATGAGGTTTGTATATAACATATTATTCATCATTTGCAAATCATTAACATAATTTCTAAAATCATTTTCTAATCCTATTCAAACACATGCAAGGTATTTTATCCATGAGATTACCTAAGCATAAAGGTGATTATCCGCCCATACAAGTAGCACCCCTCTGCCCTGATACATTAGGCAACCCAAAGGTCACAATAAAAGCATACCAGAGCACTCACCTTACTCAGTAAACCCTCAAGTGATTGATTAATCTCATACTCACAAAGTTCATACAAAAGTTGACCAGCAAAGGCTCCTAAGAATAGGGAAATCTACCCGCCCATACAAGTAGTTTCCCTTTGCCCTAGCACGTTATTTAGCCTACTGCTACATCTGATACAACTAAGGCACTCGCCTTTCTCAACAAGCTCTCGAGTAAAGAGTTTGCCTCGCCCAAACGTAACATGTTCTACTAGCATAAATACTAATAATACCACAATACATTATATTGTTTGCCATTATTCTGCAATTCTCATATGTTCATGTTCTCAGCTTTGTGATTTCATAGCGTTTCACTTTACGTGATTTTTTCTCATTTTATATTGTTCACATTTCACATTTCATTTCTGTTTTATTCATTTCCATTTTCATTTTATTTCATTTCATATCCAACATCTTTCAGCTGTTTTACCTAACATCTTTCAATTGTTTTATCCAGCATCTTTCAACTGTTTTACCTAACATTTTTCAACTATTTTATCCCACATCTTTAAGTTGTTTTACCCAACATTTTTCAGCTGTTTTACATGGTTGCATTAACACTCACATGCAGCATATTTCATATAACATTTTCATACTCAGTTCATTTCCTGTATATCTTGCATCTCAAACATATAACATATTTCCACAAAACATTCTTATTTACTAACGCCACACTATTTAGCAGTAAAATTCATATATATATATATATATATATATATATATATATATATTTAATATAAAATAAGTCAACCCACATTTAACATTCACATACTGGAAAAAAATGCCTTTAATTTCTTATATAATTAATCTGAAAAATATTTCACTTTCATAAGTTCAATTTCACATATAAGTATCTAATAAAACAGCCCTAGGCTCAGAAAGCATAATTTAAAGGGTTGGCATTTTAAACTCATACCGAAACATATACACGTATATATAACACAATTTATTTTTCATTAAATTCATAAAAATTTTGGTTTAATATATATTTTTCTCCTTACTTGGTTTCTTGAATTACGCCAATGGGGACCCCGAAAAGATACCTACGATGCTCACCTGAGCCCTGAAATAAAAATCCTAGTTCAATTAAATCAACCTTAAATAAAATACTATTTTAATATTTCCTAAGCTCATAAATTCGAAATAAATAATTATACCCTCAAATATAACCAATTTACCTAATTCCCCAAATCTCACTCTCGCTTTGGAGTGGGACCTAGGAAACCTAAATTGAAAATTTACTCACGCCAAAATGACGACGATCACGACTAAGACCTCGTGGTGGTGTCTGATCGTCGATTTAATGACAAATTTAAGGAAAAATTGAAGAAATAGGGAAAAATTGTCTTACCCCAGGAATGGTACCTATGCCGCTCCCACGACAAATCATCTCTAGTAGAAATGTCGGTGGTAGAGTTAGGAACCCAACGGTACCTTCCGTTTCCCAATCGGCCAAATATCCGCCGAGAAATGAGGAGAGAGAGAGACGAAGGCGGAGGAGTGAGAGAGTCACAAAAAGACGAAATCAGGGAGGCTTCTGTTTTGTCTGCAGTTCTCCCAGGAAGCTTCAAGCTTTCTTCTTTTCTCTTTTTTTTTTTTTTACTTTATTATATATTATAATAAAGTATATATATATAAATCACCAATCCTTATACATTTAGGCATATATATATATATATATATATATATTTAACCTTCACATAACTTAATTTAATTAATTCAATTAAATAATATTTAATTAATCAATTAATTTTTATTTTTTTATTTTTTTTTTCATTTTTATTATATTTTATTTTTTTGGATCACTATAGGTATGCATGAAAATAAATGCATATTCCATATAGATCGGTTTGATGGAAAGACAAGTAAAGCCTATGGTAGAACTCATGAAAAGGATAAGCTAGTTGGCTTTGACCTAGCTTCTCTAACCCTAAGCACCAATGACGTACACATACCTTAAGTTTGGATTAATTATTTATGTGCTTAAGAGGTACTTCTAGTATAAAGTCAACACCTACCTAACATAACTTTTCCACATATTCTCTATTCAAGTCCTCATTTTTGCCTCCAAATCCTTAATAGTTGACTTCACCACAGTCGCTACCTTTTATGAAGTACAGGAAGCCTCATAATTATATCCCTTAACTACTTGTTGCTAGATGGATACAATTTTGGTAATTTTTACTAGAGTTGGCAACAATGGTGTGGACAATAGTTCGGTTTGCTCAGTCCCATGCAAATCAGCCCCATGAACCACTAGTCCTACTTCTTTAAATCATCAGTGACACCCTTGCTTGCAACACACATAACAAGGAATGATGGCACCCATCGAGAGTACCAAAAAGGTGTTTACCAAAAATAGACCCTTTATAAACTGCATATAAGGAAAATAAGAAATGATTTTGGAACTTACAACTTTAGAACATCAGGTGATCGTACCAAGTAATGTAGACTTTACAATAAAGGTTAATAAGAATCATAAAAACCATAGAAAAAGAAACTAGTTAAGAAGGGGAAAGGCGAAAGGGGATAGATTACATAGAAAGAGAGAACGAAGGAAATTGATTAGGGCAAGATAGACATAAAGAAAGAAATAGAGCAAGATATAATGGACAAGGAAAAAAGAAGAAAAAGTTTACACTAGGTCAAGATAAACATGTTGAGTCTAATGGCACTGTAGAGGTATGTCTCTTATTGTTATAAATTTAGTTTTAGTCTTCCAAAGTATAAATATAAATCCTAAACACATGAAAACAAGTTCTCTTCATTATTTACCCTTATCTCACAATTTAAATCATCTTGTTTGTTGAATTTAAATGTAAATGCATATTGGCTATACAATTTTAATCCCTTGCTCAATTTAAATTTAGATTTAATAGCATTACTACAATCTATCTTTATTTTTGGGAAATGACTTCTCCCTTTGCCATATTTTCCTAAATCTATGACATGAATTTTGATTATGCCTAATAAGAGGTTAATCAAATCACTTCTACTCAATTGCAATTTACTTGGGCAAGTACTTTCTTCAAACCTTTACTCATAATAACCAAATCATTCTTTCAATTGGAGTTGATCACATACGAGAGGTTATCCACATGTTTCTTTGAGTGTGCACACACATGTTATCCCCCTTTTGGTTTCTTTTTGCATATGCATGGTCGAGATGATTACTTCAAGGTGCATGTGTGTATCAACAAATTCTTGATGAAGAGTTGACTGAAATAAGCAATAAACGTTTTTGAGAGATCTACTACAACTCACAAGTATGGCAAAATAATGAGCATCATGTATGTTCTAGACCCAAGAAACAATACGAAAGCCCTTTGTTACTGTTTTTAAGAAATGACTAGGATGAGCCCCATTCCTTGAAAGGAGTTTTTATGGAATTTTTACCTACCAAATTTTGAGGTTTTTGTTTTGATGAAAAAACAATCATGTATCCTCCTTTTCAAACAAAAACATACAAAAAGACTTGCCAAGAATCAAGTAGTTATTAAAACTTGGAAATATATTTTCAATTTATTTAGTTCTTTTTCTCCTATCAACCCTTTATCTATTTTCTTTAGTTCTTTAGTCAATTGTATCTTTTGAAAAATCTGAATGTTTAATTATTTACATCTAGTCCCACCTGGCCATGATATATATATATATATATTCAATTTCAATATTTTCTTAGGTTAAGTAGTTTTCTTGTTGATTAAATTGTGGCATAAACAACTTTAATAAGACTCCTATTGTTTTGTCTTTTTAAGGTGTTAGATCGACTTATCCATTGCGTGGATCAATAATGGTTGCAACCTTATAACAAGCTAAAAAGAACTCTCGTTGATGGTAGATCTTTTTTTAGCATTAAAACAGAATTGAGTCAGATTAACAAGTTGTTCCCAAGTCTAGTTGGTGTTAATGAAATGACATAAGTACTCCTTGAGTAGCGTGTTGAGTCTGTTTTTTCATTGGTACGAGGAGATGGTAGTTGTGAATTAAGGATTCTAAATATTTCTAACCAAAATTTTCTTATATATTAGGGGTCTTGGTCTCAAATTATGCTTAAGGAACAACCAACAATTCATAATGTGTTTGAAGAACAATTATGCAATCTCCTCTACCGTGTCATACTTTATTGTTAGGAAAAAAGTTTTACTTTGAGAACCTGTCTATATTAACAAGTTTATAACCCATGTCTCCAACTTTGGTAAGGTTAATTAGTCATGAAATCAAGTGGGACAATTTCCTATGCTCTCGTCAGCAATGGAAAGGGCTCTGAGGACCATGTAATCTTCTTCCACACAATCTTGTCTTATTGGCAACTAAAACAAAGTCCAATATACTCAACTAATCATCTTGTGTCTACAACTAACAATGCCCTTGCTTTAACAACGCTAAAGTTCATTAATTATCTTGGATAACACTCCTACAATGTATCATGGCACTTCCGCAAAAAGCATCAACCTAAGCTCGTTGTCTTGGAGAACATGAAGCCAATTTCCATATGTCCATAGTAAGCCGTCCTCCACCTAAAACTAGTAAGCTTTGCTCTCTTCCACTAGATTCATGATGATTTATGTTGTTAGATCTTTGAAAAGATTCTCTTTTATGCACTCCTACTTTGCCATAAAACCTTATTAGTTTTCAAAGGTGCTATTGTTTTGATGGGAATAAGCTCAACATTTAAAACTAAAGAATTTACAAACTAATTCATCTTCTAGTGTTTTGGCTAAGCTTGTCAGAAGGCTTGTTTTCTTAAGATGGAATAGAGACAGAAGGCCAAGAGATGAGAGAAAAAAACCAATAGGTGAGAGAGAAGGATAGGGAGTTCAATGGCTTGGAGGTCCTCCCTTTGAGCTGTATTTTAGGTTTTTTAAAAGGAAGGGGAAAAAATAAATAGGGGACTCAATGGGTGTTATTAGACATTAAACCGAGCACTACAATGGCAAGAATAACGTGAAGCTTAGCTAGATATGTTTGCTGAGATGGGATGCGAAGGGCTCTTAGGCAAGGGATTGATGAAAGGTTTTATGGTCACAAGAAGTTTAGTGAGCAAGAGAAATGGTGTTGGCATCAATAAGGAAGACTGAAAGAGGCTCAAAATGGTCATAGAGTCTAACTAGTTGGAATCTATGGTAAAAATACTACAAGAAAAAGGGAGACTAACTAAATAATGAGAAAAAGGTTGAAGACAACTAAGGGGCCAAAACAACATAGTTTTGGCTCCCCCTCATTATTTTTTTCATTTTTAACTTTAGTAAAGCGGTTCAATTTTGGCGCTTGGGCCTCTGCATGCATGCACCTAATTGTTATTTATTTATTTATTTTGAAATACTTTAAATCAAAACAACATTGTTCTCTAAGAGTTGTAGAAGCGTGTTTGCAACCATGTGACAATTAGTTAAGTCATTATTTTTAATTAATTTTTAAATTATTATTATTTTTTTAAAATAAATTTAACTTGCCAAAAAATATAGAAAAATTTAAAGAGGATAAAAAGAATATGAAAAGAGAAAAATCTTGAAAAAAAAAAAGTATTTCTCGAATTTAATGGAAAATTTGAAACCTTCACAATCTGTTTATTACCATTTCAAACCCTTCTGGATCACCCAGAAACGATCAAAATGGATAAAATGGGTAAAAATGTCTCAAAATCACAAAAACGGGTGGAGAGAGGGGGAATAGGTTTATATTGTCCCAATTTTCAATGCAGCGTCCAAGATTAGACTGGACAAACTTTAGTGTAGATAGCAAGGGGGGAAACAAGGAGAGAATATAAACAAATGGCAAGAAACAAGGCTGAAGACGACTAGGGAGGAGGGCTGTACAATATTGCTTTGGCTCCCCCTTTGTTTTTTAAAATTTCAAGCTTTAATAATGTCAATATTAGATTCTATCTTGGGCACCAATAGGGGGATTTTGCATGGTAATCAGTAAACAAGAAAACTAAAGAGAAGCGAGAAAACAAATAAACAAGAAAAACACACGAGATGTAGAGTTGCCATCTTTTTTTTCTTTAGAAAAGGGAAAACAAAGAAAAATCCTGAAAGTCTATAAAAATCAAAGACTCGATTCAACTGTTTAGGAGTACAATTGTACATAGAGAAGGTGATTGACTAGCCATCTCAAAGATGGTTGACCAATCAACACTCTTATCACTCCTTCCAATAATGGCTACCACGATTATTGTGTGTATGTGTCTTTAAATAAAAAAGATAAATGAAATAAATAAAAAAGGAAACAGACCCTTTTTGTCCTTTAGTGTCATCATTATTGTCCAAGAGCACTCAAACATGGCTTTGGAATCTTAGATTATTGCTTTTAAAAGGGTTGGCTTCAGAATGCTAACTTTGAAAAAAAAAATAATAATGATGATGATGAAAGGAGTTAATTAGGAAAATATCATGTTGTATCATTGATCCAAAAAAAGAAAAAAAGGTGTTCGAAAAGGATATTGGGTTGTACTGACAATCTTGAATAAAATGGGTTTAAAAGAGGTATTAAATTTTGATACTTGCTTGAGAATAATTTGAATTCCGATGCATGTGATTGAAAATTATAGAATTTCACCATCGGCCACTTTTTTGAATTAAGAAGACTTTTGCAAACGATTTTTCAATTGAGAAAACATTTTTAAAGATGGATACTCCATATTAATAATTATTGAGATATGGATCAAATAATCAAGATGCATAGCGGAATAAAAACAATAAGTGAATGAAATACAATCAGAACAAGAACAACAACAAGATTTATGTTGTTCGGCAAAGCCTACATCCATAGAAGCAATGACACACAAATTTCACTATGGAAATCACGAATTACACAATATGCTTCTCAAATGATCACTCTATTTTTCAATACATGCCTAGAATGACATATATAACACCATCTCGGAGGTTTCCCTCTTTTTACCCAACCACCCCAACGTTCAAATTTAAAATTCAAAAACCTGCTCATAACCCAGAACTTCTCATCAACTAGAACAAGGGATTCATCGACGAGACAAAGAAGAACACTCGTCGATGAATCATTTCACTCGTCGACGATCCCCATTTTTCTTCTCTCGGTATCTCAAAAACTTTGAACTTTTGGACCTCTCGGGATCTTCTCGTTGACGAGCACATGACACTCGTCGATGAGTCCTTACTGTCTCCTCATTGATGAACACAAGGCATTCATCGACGAGCCCCTACTGTGCCGCCCCTTCATGTTTTTCTTTCTTCTTTGTTTATGAAATTCAAAGTATAAGAGCCACACTACAAACAACAATCTCCACCTTGGCGATTATATGCCCCTTAGTAAAATCCCGAAAAATATGTTTAACTGCTCCACCTTGAACTTGAAACGCTTGGTTGGGTATGTCTCCCTTCTATCACTTGGAGACATGGAGTAAGTCCAAGCAATGCTTGAAATTCTCAGAAGTAACTGATTTCATCAGAATATTCGTTGCATTTTCAGACGTGTGAACTTTTTCCAACACAAGCTCACCCGAAGCAATCAATTCCCGGACCCTATGGAACCTCACATCAATGTGCTTGGTTATAGCATGGTATATCTAATTTTTCACCACATAAATGGCACTCTAACTATCATAATGTAGCACTACTCCATCTTGCTGTAACCCCAACTCTTCAAGTAAACCAGTAAGTCATAAGGCTTCTTTTGCAACTTCGGCAATTGCCATTTAACCGGCCTCAATCGTGGATAATGCTACCAGAGACCGTACCATAGATCTCCAATACACCGGTCTTCCTACAAAGGTAAACACATATCCTGTTTTAGACCTTCTATCATCCATATCTCCAGCATAATCAGCATCAACAAACCCCATAACTGAAGGACAACCCTGTTGTTTGCCGAACATGATGTCATATCTCGATGTACCCTGTAAATATCTAAGTATCCATTTGACGGCTTCCCAATGCTGCCTTCCTAGATTATAAAGAAACTTACTTACCATGCTTACCACATGAGCCAAATATGGCCTCGTACACACCATGACATACATCAAACTCCCTGCAGCACTAGCATAGGGGACCTTTGACATGTCCCGGATTTCCTCATCTGTACTTGGGCAATCTGCAATAGACAACTTGAAATGATTCGCTAGATGTGTACACACTGGTCTTGCATCAGCCATGCTAAACCTCTCCAACACCTTCTGCATATAACCACCCTGAGATAGCCATAATCTCCCTGCAGTTATGTCACGGATAATCTTCATCCTAAGTATTTTCTTGGCCGAGCCAAGATCCTTCCTGTCAAATTTTGATTACGCGCCGAAACTGCGTAATTGGGCATCTTAACCCGGGCTTTACGGTTTATATTTTTAATTAAATGTCTGAATTTGTTCAATATTTTAATAAAGTGCCAAAATCATCATTATTGAACTTTATTGCACTATTTATGAAGTTTTGGTATTTTTTTGTCGCAGGAAAATTCCTGGGAACCAAAACCGACACCTTTTCGTATTTTATGCATAACTTTTCCGTATGAGCTCCGATCGAGACGATTCAAATTTTTGAAGAAATAGGAAAAGATTATCTACAACTTTTGTGTTTTGAGTTTTGTGAGATACGGGCTCCAGAAGAGTCAGATTTGTGATGAACAGAGAATGAAAAAAATGGAAAAAATATAGCAATTCGAGTCAACTCCAATTGGGTCAAGTTGCCGGGTCGGGTCTCCTATCCGGGTCTAGGGCTTCCCCCCCTATCCTATTTAACCCTTCTCTTCCTCTTCCTGCGTAGGCAGCCCCCGTGGCTCCCCATTCTCCTCTCTTCCCTCTTCTTCTTCTTCTTTAGTTTTGTTTCTTTTCCTGCTTTGTTCCTTCTCTGTTTCCCTTTCCTTCTTCCCCTGTTCTTCCTTAGCTCTGCCTTTCCCTATTCTCTTCCTTGCCCTTTGTCCCAGTCCTCCCTCAGCACAGCACCCATGCACAGCATAGCTGCAACACTAGCAACACAGCAGACCCTCACGACACAGCAGCAGCTTCCCGCAGCTTGCAGCAACTTCTCCAGCACAGCAGCAGCTTCACGGCACAGCAGCCCCTGCACAGCTCTTCTCTCTCTCTCTCTCAACTTTTCTTTATGATTATTTTATTAGTATTAATTGTTTGAGCATTGAATTAAATTGGTTTGAATTTTATTTTAGACTTTGATTGTTGTTTAGACTTTTTATTAAAGTACGAATTTTCATAGGGATATTTGTTTAGGCTTTTTATTCTTCTTACAATATTTATTTATCTATTTACTTATTTTCTTTTTCTTTTAATTGAGTATGTGTTAGGATCGGTAGTGCTCGATTTAGTACCTTAATTTGGTGATGTCCATTCTAGTTCTTAAATAATAATAAAAAAAAAAAAAGGAGAAAGGTGTTATTGTGATTCGTTAAATTTAGATCTTTGTTCGTGTTTTGTTCCTTCAGTTCAAGTTCTTGGCTCGTATTAAAAGTTCAGTTTTTAGTCTGCATTTAAATTGTGATTTTGGTTCGTAATTTTTAGTTCATGTTAAAGATTTGATTTTTATTCCGCGCGTGTGTGTGTTTGATTGAGTTTCCATTCGTGCGTGTTATAATTCTTTATTCAAAGTTGTCATCTTTAATTAAGCGTGTTTCAGTGTTTCCTTAAGTAGACTAGGATTTCCGTTATTGTTATTTAATTTAGTGCGTGCTAGTTTTAGTACTTTAATTTGCGTGTGTATTTAATTTGTTAAATTAGGTCTCCACAATTTTGAAAATCTCGAATCTAAACTGAGTTTAGTACCTTTTTAATTTCGATTGGAAGAACGTAAATTTTGAAATTAAAACGCATTCCCTGAGAAAACGATCTAGCCCTTGGGCTTAATATTACACGACGTAACTCCTATACTTGGGATAGCTTCCGAGTTGCTCATTTTTCGAGTGAGTCAAATTCCTTATACAACAAGTTCTTTAACTGATTCACCTCAGTTAAATCTTTTGCAGCTATCAACATGTCATCGACGTACAATAATAAGAAAATGAGAGAACCATCCTTAAGCTTGTTCACATATACACAGCAGTCATACTCACACCTCTTGTAGTCAATCTTGATCATGAAAAGGCTATGGTGAAGCGTACTCAAGAGTATAATAAACAGAAACAGGAGCCACAAAGCTGAGGCAGTGGTGAACATGTTTTGTAGGTGGAGTTGGAAGCTCAGGGCAATAAAAATGATCATGGTCCTATGGTTGCAGGGAGCTCTAGCTCGGAAAACCAGCAAGTCGACAGTATTCCTATATGGAGATCCAGAAGCACTATCAGACCTCCACCAAGGTATGGATTTGAAGAGTTAATATCTTATGTTTTTCTTACTAGTTGCAACGATCCAACTACTTTTAAAAAGGCAGTGCACAGCCAGGAGAAAGATAGGTGAATGAGTACGATGATTAAGGAGATGGAATCGCTACATAAGAACCAAACTTGGGATTTGGTGGAGCTTCCAGAAGGGAAAAGACTGATATGTTGCAAATGGGTATATAGGAAGAAGGAGACAATTTCAGAATAGGAAGGAGAGAAATTCAAAGCACGGTTGGTGGCAAAAGAATACTCACAGAAGAAAGGGATAGATTATGATGAGATCTTTTCTCCAATGGTTCGACATACTTCTATCAGAATTGCATTGGGATTGGTAGCACATTATGATCTTTATTTGGAACAAATGGATGTAAATTTGACGTTTCTTCACGGTGACCTGGAGGAACAAATATATATGGTGTATAGTCGGAGGGATTCATTGAATTGGGAAAAGAAAATTTTGTTTGCGGGTTGAAGAAATCTCGTTATGGGCTGAAACAGTCTCCAAGACAATGGTAGCACTTCTTTCTCTTTTGCTATAAAATGAAATTCTCTAGGTTTAATTTTTTCTAAAATGCTAATTTCAAAGATGATAGGCTAGATTTTAATCTCGACGTTCAAGGAGTAAACTATGGCTGTTTTAGGTTGGATTTTCTATTTTCTATAGACCCTTAATGTTTGACATGTTGGGTTGTATTTCATTTTACTTTTATAAAACATTGAATTTCTCTGTTCTTAGTCATGATCCGTTGTAGACATAAAGGCACAATTGATGCTTGAACTAGTAACAAAACTTTGATAGTTTTCTTTCATTACTTAAATTTGTTATACAATCTGTTGAGTACCTTACATTATACTAAAAATTGTGGGTTGATTATTGTATTATCTGATCATAATCTCTTGGAATGAGAAAATGGTTGAGAGAAGAGGAAATTAGAGGTATATCCATTACCAAACCAAAAATGGGAGAAAATTGCATATCAAGTGTTTGATTTATTGTTTCTTACAAGTTTAATTCAATTTCTGCACATTTTCTTTGAAGTTCTTAGTTATTGGTAATTTTAGATACATAGATTCATCATTATCTTCAAGTCCTACTTGTGTTTGAACCTCATTTCTCTCTTTTGGTTCATTATTTTAACCCTTTAGCTTATTATTTTTGGAATTTATTGTCACTATAAATGAAAATATGATTTCTTGTGTTATAACTAAGACTTTAATCCTTGCATAATTCTTATTGTCCCTGTGAATTCGATCATGGGATTTACCCTTGTATTACTTTGACAGCTTGTGCGTTTGGAAGTCAAAATCGTTAGCTGATCATCATTGCAGGCTCAAATTGACCCAACTTGACTCCAAGTGTCACCTATGACATGTGGCATTTCTTTATTGTTTTTTTTTTTCTAGTTACATGTTGTTATAACATTAGATGACCCAAAATTTCTTTCTTCCTTTGGTGAACCATGATCCTCCCACGTTGGACAATATTGTTACTCCAAATAAGCACTACAGATATTGCCCTTCCCACCCCATTTGAAAGATATTTTGACCCTCATTTCTTACTATATACCTTCCTTGTTTATCCAGGGCTTCTTTCTTTAAAATCGTCACCATCTTCAAGTCATCCTCCTACCACTTGATACTTGATCTCCTAAAGATTACTTGATTATTCTCTCTTAACAATATCTCATTATTTATATGCAACACTATCACTCATCCGCATACAATTACCCACATTTACAATATATTATTTAAAACACCATATTATTTGACATTAGTGTTGACTTTTTGAGTCTGATCCCTAGTTTTGATAATGACAAACCGTAGGTTAATATTGTGTGTGCCTAGTACTTGAATAGGTCATTAATTCAGAACACACACATGAGAAAGGATTTATGTAAGCACATGAGAAAGGATTTATGTAAGCCTGAAAGACATAACGATCATACCTTCTAGTGTATTTCATGATCAAAGGAGCAAAAGAAGAATAAGACAATTATTTTTCTTTATAATTGTATTTAGTTTTTCTATTTGGGTCTGTAATAATTATTCCAAAGGTCTGTAATAATTGATTCATATCATGCATAATAGGACTATAAGCTCAATAAGGACCATAGGAACAATCAAA
The DNA here is from genome assembly GCF_029873635.1 of Malania oleifera. Classification (NCBI taxonomy): domain Eukaryota; kingdom Viridiplantae; phylum Streptophyta; class Magnoliopsida; order Santalales; family Ximeniaceae; genus Malania; species Malania oleifera. Next base: position 21,585,558 of record NC_080425.1, on the reverse strand, counting down.
GGCTATAGACAGTCTTTAGGGTTTACTTCGGTCGACCGATGCCAGGTTGTTTAGACATAGTCAAAGAGCCTTGACCTTAGAGAGACTTTAAGTCCCTGCACTTCACTTAAGAAAAATAACAGGGGTAAAATATAACCTAAGTTGAAAATTGAAAGGTATTCGGGTGACTGAACCTTGGCGTTGAAAACGCCTCGGTCGACCGAACATAGGGAAAGCCAAAATGTTGACCTGACTTCGGGTGACCAAACTTATTTGAACTAAACGTCTACGGTCGACCGAACATGAGTCTTGACTTTTCCCAGCGTCCTCGGGCGCCCGAACTTCAAGTTCATTTTGAGCTTGGGCGACCCAACATGCAAGTTTGAAAGACCGAACTTAAGTTCGGGCGACCGAATCTCGGACATTTTGAAAATCACCTAGTTCAGCCACCCGAACCGTTTTTCAGGCACCCGAAATTCAAAAATTACTTTTCTTCATGGGTCTGTTTAGGCGACCGAACCTATGGCTCGGTTGACCTAAACTATCGGGTTGGACAATTTTTATAGTGGATAATTAAGAGTAAATCAGGGTTATTTTACTTAAACATGTTTAAAACAATTTTAAGAATTACCCTTATGTCCCCAACGGTAAAAATTTTGGGCATCTCTATATATATGTCCTCATTTGTAAAATTAAGAAATGATTAGGGATTTAATTAACTAAAATTTTCTGTGAATTTTTGAGAGCCCCTCTTCTTACACAAAGTCAAAATACTCCTCACTTTTACTCATTTCATTGCAAAATCATTTTGAGTGAGTGTATCTTGAGAGATCCTACATTGCTTATACTCTTATTGGCTTGATTAATTGTTGATTTTGTTGGGAGTTAGGCCAAAAGGTTTTCCCTGAGATTTAATTTATAAATTCATTTTTAGGGAAACATTCTTTAGCTTGTGAGTCTTTGCATTTTGACTGCAAGACTCTTAAGCTTGTTTTGTGTAGTGAAGTAAATATCTTTTGACAAGCTTGGTTTACAAAATATCTCTTGTACTTAATATTTTCAAAAATCATTTTTGAGATATTTGATCATACTATTGGAAATCTTTGAAACCCTAATTGTGATTGAAATATATTTACATATTGTTTTTCAAAGATAGATTGGTAATACACTCTTACACTTGATTGATTATTGAGATTATTTAGAGTGCTATTACACATTGTTTGCACTGAACTTATAAATCTATCATTTGGAAGTGCATTGATTATTACATGTGCGCATTAGTACAAATCTGCTTGTGTTTAGAAGCATTAGATTGTACACAAAAATTTGATACTCACTATTATATTCTAGGCGTGACCTGAGGGGGTTTTGATCTAACCCGTAAGAATCGGTAGGGCCTTCTCTGCGCCACAAGGAGAGTGTGTAAATATTGAGGTCAGTCCTGAGAATTTGACCTGGTTGTAAACAATGCCACTCCACCCTTTAAGTGAACAATAGTGGTAATCCTCAGACTTGCGAGTTGAGGCGGGGACATAGACAGTATTGGCCGAACCCCAATAACATTTTTTGTACCTGCTTTTAATTTCCGCAATTTAAATTTCTATACTTGAATGTTTGTGATTTATTATTGTGAATAATTGAGTTTATAATTGTATAGACAAACCCTAAGTTGCGTAATACTGTTGATTTGGATAAACTTAGGAGGAGAAATTTTTAAATATCCAATTCACCCCCTTTTGGGAACACACAAATTCTAACAATTAACATCAATAGAAATGAAGTAAAAAATATTCAAACTTTGTGTATGATAGCTTTATTTTTTATGCTACCTTATAGTATACGTGCAACCTAAATGTTACAGCTAGATTTAAATAAAGTACATCTCATTGATTACATAAATAAATAACCTATTATATTAAATCTACAAAAAGATACAAATTTTGGGATATCACTTGTTAATACTTTCATGTTCTATCCATGTATAAATGATATGTTGAGCATTGCAAAAACTTTGATGTTTATATGCATCAACACAATTAAGTAAAAACAAAATAAATTTATTCATTGATCGTTAGTTGATGATAAATTCCTACAAATAATTTAATTGAGATATTGTATTATGTCAAACATAATCACATAGGTCTTATAATTCAAAATTTTGTATATTTGTATTGTTAAAGTTTAATTTTTAAATAAAAATAAGGTATGGAATAGCAAAAGAAATTATGAATAATTCAATTTGTTAGTCGTAATTAATACTCTTTGACCTAAGTACATAGGGCAACCCCCATCAGCTTGATGGACCCACAAACATCAACCTCACTATTTACTAACCAGAAAATATAATCACAATTAAATTAAGTTTTCGATTTCATAAGGTTTATCTTACATAAAGATTTTAAATATATCTAGTTTTATTTTAGTGTAGGGTCCAAAACGCAACTGAACACCCTTAACGGGTCGGGTCCAATGACCCGATCAATGGCCCAATAAATAGAATCCTGGGGATCGACTCTCCTCTTGCTTTGCCCTTCCAAAACAGCGTTCAAAGAGAGCATGGCAGCGATATTCTCGAGCATTCTCTGAGGAAGAACAGCTTCCTCTTCTCCTTTCCGGGTCTTCTCGCTTATTGCGGGCGGCAAGAGCAGTCAGCTGAAGGATTTGAGCACTAAGAACCCATTCTTTGTCTCGATTTCCTCTGGTCCGTCTTCATTTGTCAAGAACTACGCAAACTTAGGTCTGTTTTTGGGTTGATTATGCCTTGCATCTTGCACTCAACCCTAATTAAATGACAAAATCGACCAGAAACGACGATACCAATCCTGTCGTTGTACTCTCACGTCTTCTTCTTCCTAACCTATGATTTCTTTATTGTCTTTTTCTGTAATTTGGAATTCTTATTCGTTCGTTTTGATTTCTACGTAGAAACGACTCCTGTAAAACCCAAAACAGCTGAGAGCTCAATCCCTTACCTTTGAAACTATTGAATAAATAAGAAAATTCATGAAAGTTAAAGCAGTCTGACCCGATAAAGTTGACTAAAAATACGATATAGCCTGTTTGTGACTTCAATATTACTTTAGAACAACAAAGGTTCCAAGAGAGAAGTCCGAGCACGTGAAGGAAATGTGCTTGGAATGGAGGCTATGGTGATTAATGGCTGGACAATCAATAAATTTCTAAGAGCTCAAGGCCCATTTCAAATTTTGTGAGGGGTGGATTTAGTTGACTAGCAATGGAATTTAAATTCCGTTTGACCCTGAGTAATTTTGTTGGAACTAAAGGCCCAAAGAAACTTTTAGGGCAACGCATTGGTTTTCCAAATAGAGTATTTGTGTGAGAATCAAACCGTATTGAGAGTCTGTATTTGTGTGAGAATTAGAGCCTATTGAGATTCTGTGATTTTGGCATGGCTTTAAGTTGATTGGTTGGAGAACTTTGGTTTGTTAAATGTAAATTATAATCTCATTTAGAGAGTTTGTTCTGTATTTTAGAAAATTTACTGATACTGAAATTCAGGTTTGTTTAGAGGTAATTTCACTGGTATTTTGGGCTTGTTTGGGCATTTAGGATGTTGGTTTTGATTTACTTATTGCTTTCAAATTTGATTTCTAGAATATATATATATTTTTTTATTTTGAGCAGGGGTTGTCATGTAACAGAGGATATGAATTTTTTGTTTATTTTTTTTTTCTTTCTATTTATCAATATTGAGATTGAAACATATGCCTTTGTTTTCCTGAAAATAATATGCATTTCTTGGCTAGAATGAAGATATATTTGTGATTTAGGAGCATTTTTCTCTTTTTAAAATATTATTATTTTTCCATTTAAGCTCAATTTGGTTACTGAGAAACTGGGGAAAAGTGATAGAAAGATCAACAATTTAAGTATTAAGTACTTGACAGCTATTTGACTAAGTAACTTGGAAATTTTTCATGAACAGTTTCAGTAGGTTGAGTGCCTTTGTCAAGGAAATATAGAATGATGAGGATATTTAAATAAGTTTGAATCTTTATCAGATCACAAATACCCACTTTTCAAAGTAGAAAATGCTAGCTTCAAATTATTTTTCCAGTTCTTTTCTTAAAAGTTTTTGGTAACCAAAGGGGAGAACATTGTTCTTTTAATTAGTTTGATTGTTGTAAGTTTGTACATAACTACATATTGTTTAAATCTAATTCTATTGTGTCTATAGTGTGGAGCTGGTGAGGTGACATGGGTTACGATTCAGACAGTGCATCCCAGGATGGCCGGGATGAAGGTAAGTTAATTTTCATATGCAAAATAATATCAAGAGGTTTAAACTTTTTCATTGCTTATCTAAAAAAGCAATACACATCATAAGGCAAATTCTTTGTTCACAGCTTTGTGTCTGTTTTGTTTAAAAATAGGCCTATTTATAAGGGTACTTGTGCAGGGTAGTAGATGCGGCTAGTCCTGCTGATACTAGTTGCAGACAGCTTGACTTAGTTTTTGGAACACTTTGAAATCAAAATAACTTTGGAAAAAATGCACACATGACAAGTTTTTAGCGTGTGGGGGTATATAATTTACATATCATGAAGCAAGCAAGGCAGTAAAGAACACTTATGACAACAACAACAGCAATTATTATAATAATAACAGCAATAATAATAATAATAATAATAATAATTCAGCCAGTCAAGTAGTGGTGTAAGTGTTGTAATTGCGTAAGGGTAATTGGGAATTGGGAGGGACAAAATAGTAAAGCAATGGTGAGAGGGAATTTTAATTAGATAATAATAATTATGACGATGATGACGAGAGGGGTAAACCGTATTTTTTCATTGTGAGTTTTGATCAAGAAAAGCAAACTAGATTCATATAGTTAATCTCATGTACTTGGATTTAGGCTTTATTGTTCCTGTTGTAGTACAGTAGTACCTTAAAAATTATCCAAGTGTGTTTGTGAGAAAATACATTCTTTTATTTCTATAAAAAATCTGAATTAGCATGTCATTAATCTATGACATGATTATATCATTCAATTTCAGTTTCACATGGTTAAAGTGGTGCCAGGTATTTACATTTTTTGTCTTACAGCAAAAGTCTGTAGTGTGCGCAGTATACTGATCTCTCTAGTTTCCGATAACTCTCTCTTTGCTCCTATTTCATGAGGACAAAACACATGGAAGTTGATTGTCGCTTTATCATGAATGATGTAATGAAAAAAAGTTGGGAACACTCCATTTGTGAATTCCTCTTATCAACTAGGGGATTTATTTCCAAAATCCATATTTAATTTTTTGTTGCATAGTTCTTGTAACATGCTAGATTAGGTGATGTTTACACCAACTTGAAGGGGGGGGGGGGGGGGGGGTATTAAATTAGCATAGGATATTATGTTTTTATTTTGTGTTGTGGGGGTATTTTTGTCATATGGTATTAGTTTAATTGAATAGATCTGGTCGGCAGAGTGGTGATAGACTGCTCTCCAGTTGACAATTATATTTCTGCTCTCTCTCTTCCTCGTTCGTCTATCTCTTATCCTAAACACAATCTCATTGGTCTTTTGCTAATCAACTTAGATCTCTCAGGTTTGCAACGCATATTATGTACCACGTTGTTTACTTTATTTCTTCTTGCAAAAAGGTAAGTATGGTTATCATAGATACAACTATGGAAGTGTATGGACTAAAAAGTCCCAACCTTTGGAGGATGTTGTCCTGGATCGAACACAATGTTGGAGACAGCATGGCTGAATGCACATGTTGGGACTCAAGGCTTTATTGTTGTTGTATTTATTTTCAGTGAGAACCTAGTGTTTATTTATAAATAGTAGTTTAATTCACAAACAAGGAATATTTTTCTTAACATGAAGATGCCTAAAACAAGTTGGCATGTTCGACCTCAAAACAATCGAAAATCCAAGAAAGCATCACTCTAGGTACTCCAAAACTTTGGACGGCTTGAACTTTGACTGGAATAGATGTTTGCGTGCCGCCTATGGGTTGGCTGTAGGGGTGAGCATAATTCGGGGAAAACCGAATTAACCGACCGAAATTGGTCGGTTCGGTTCGGTTAAAAAATTCGGTTAAGTAGGTTCGGTTATGCTTTCCAATATTTCGGTTAATTGGGTTTCGGTTCGGTTAATGGAGAATATTAATTCGGTTAACCGATTAACTGATTTACGAATTAATTAAATTTTAAATATAAATTAGTAAATTAAAATCCGATTTACTCATTCCCTCTCATACTCTCAGTCTCACACTCTCACAGTCTCATTGCTCTCAGTCTCACAGAAGTCAGAAGTCGTAAGTCCCTCACTGCCTTTCTCTCGCTCACCCGAGCTCGATCTTCTGCACCACCAGGCATCATCTTCACGCGATGCCTTCGTCTGTGTCCATCGCCATCGCCATCGCCGTCGCCGGCCATCATCGCCAACGCAGTCACTGCTCTCTGAAGTCGGAAGCCATCGCCGTCGCCTTTCTCTCGCTCACCTGAGCTCCTTTGCACCACCAGGCACCATCTTCACGCGATGCCTTCATTTGTGTCCATCGCCATCGCCGTCGCCAGCCATCATCACCAACAGTGCAACACAGTTACTGCTCTCTGAAGTCGGAAGCCCTCACTGAGTCACTGCCTCTCTCTCGCTCACCTGAGCTCACTGCTCCGCACCACGGTACCACCATCTTCACGTGATGCCATCGCCTGCACCCATTGCCATCGCCGTCGCTGCTGGCTAGCCATCGTCACCAGCACACAAGCTCCCTCTCATTCTCATTTTTCTTCTCTCGTGCACAGACCAGCTCACCGAGAACCACCCCCGACTCCTCATCGTCATCGGCATCAAGCTCACCTGAGCTCAATCGTCTTCCCCGACTCCTTCCTGACTTCCCCCTTCCCTTGTTCTGGATTCACCTTCTCGATTCCCCCTTCCCTCATTTCTCGGTTAAATTAGGTTAACTGAATTACCCGAAAATAAATTCGGTTGGGTTCGGTTCGGTGAGGCCCAATGGTTCGGTCGGTTCGGTTAACACTATTCTTTAACCGAAATTTTCGGTTAATTCGGTTAATTAATCGAATTTGGCCGAACCGACCGTTTGCTCACCCCTAGTTGGCTGAGGGTGCCCCTGAAGGAGTTAGATACATTGAATGAGGCAGGCATTTAAATATTACTTTTTCAACCAGGTAACATGCCTTTGGAGGCCTAAGGGAGTCAAAGCTCACTTTGTAATTCCAAAGCGATACAAAAAAAAGGTATCGTGGGAATTAACTTTGGAGGTCTGACGTAGAATAATACAAAGATGGTGAAAGAAAATAGGGAGGGAGAGAAACAGAGATGTTTATGTGGAAGGGAAATACCTTCAGCACAATTCTATTCTAAAATTAAGTCCAAACTTGTGGGTAATATACAATATCCTTATTTATAAACTATCGCAAACTGCCCAGACAAGTAATATTCTTCCAAAAAATCTTGTGACCATCTTAGCAACCAAATAGGACTCGAAATTTGCTCCTAAATACCAAAACTTCTAAAAATCACAAAAGACGGCAAATGTAAACTTTCCTAAATTAGCTACTTCTCCAAAATAGGAACTACCAGAACATGTAACTTAGGACTTAATTACAGACGCCAATAACAGTCTGGAAATTAGGACTCCTAAAAATTACTAGATAATATACTCAAAAAATTAACTAGTAGGCAAAATTGAGATGCCTGAGTCGACCAAAAACAGTCTTCTGCTTGCAAGCAATGCAGAGGTTCTGTCTCCATTCCAGTCTATGATTGGGAATGATAAACTCAATGAAGGGCTTGTTTTTGAGCCATTGAACATTTTTAACCACAAGCTCATCCTTAATTCCAAAATATGTGTTTTTGAGTTCTTAATTTTACTTTTGGAAGCCAATGCGTGTTGAGGTTATCAAACTTGTTTTGGAATTGTGCAGGTGGTTGTTTCAGGGGGAAAACCACCTTCAGTGTTGTCTTCTTTCATTGTAAATCTATTCTTCGGCTATGGAGTTAATGGTTGGGAAGAGCTTTTATCCTTTGTGCATGCCTTATTATGTAATTGTTACTTCTTTCTTAAGACAAAAAAGTGCTTCTCCTTACAATATTGAGCTACCCTTACTTTCATCCATGGATAACTAAGCAGCATTTGAATGACTTTTCATGAGTAGCAAGTGACACAAAATATTTGTTAAATGCAAACCCATCTAGAGCATGCAGCTTACATAGTAATGTTGTTTACTGAAAGAAATTTGAAGGGAGAAGGATGAAGTTCAGGCAGAAAATTTAGCTTAGTAATGGTATATTCAGAAACCAAATTCTAGGAGTGCCAATGGTCAATGACAATTTTATGAGTTTTCCTCGAATTAGGAACCATGGAATGTTGTGGCTTGCTTCTACACGTCTTACTCCATGGGTTAAATTTTGTTTTCTTTATTAAAGAAATTCGATTGAGAGAAAATAATCTCAGGGTAACTCTTAGAGGACAAAGATACAATTAAAAAGGAAAAAAGAAATAAAATCACGAGAAATTAGGCCAGGAATAATGTTGAAAATCTGAGAAACAAGTCCTAGCATTAAAAGCCCAAAGTGAAGCCAAGAACCAAATCCTATCCCAAACCAAAGATACTGAAAAATGCCTACCATTAAATATTTGCACATTCCTTTCCAACCAAATTCCTCAAAGAACAATGGAAGCCGCGCACCTCCACAATCTACTTGCATCTTTTCTCCATCCAGAACCTGTGAAACAAATAAGCAAAAACCATCCATTGAGCTGGGCATTCCCTACCGTCTCCAAACTGACTAAACAATCCAGTCCACAAAGAGCGAGCAACTGACTAACTCAAAAGAAAGAGGAGAAACAGTCTTAAAATTGTCATGACATAAAACACACTTTAGGAGATAAATTTTCTAGGGCATTCTATGCTACTACAGGTTTTTGCTTAACTCTATTAAGGGCTAGAAACCAAATAAATGCCTTTATTTAGATGGAACTCTTGCATTCCAAGTGTTATGTTCAAGAGGAATGGACATGGAACGATGAAAAGAAGATTTACTAGAAAACTTCCTTGGGGCATCCAGAGCTCATACTTGAACATTCCTCCTAGTATAAGGGCAGTAGCCATTCATCATAATAAGTAAATATGAAAGCTCCTCAGCCTCCCAATCATTAAGATTTCTTCAAAAAATGGAAATCCCAAGATAAAGAATCACTAGAAATCAACATGATGGTGGAGATATAAGCATTGTTAACCATGAAAAGGTGAAATACATGGGGTAAAAGAATAGAAAAAGAAACCTCACGAGGCCCAACATCCTCTAAAAACAAATATGAGAACCATCTCCCAATTTATACATGATCAAAGAGAAGAAAAAAGAATAAATATGCAAAATAAACCTCCAAGGACCCTCACATTAATTAAGTTCTCCTTATTAGTATCCCAATGACGCTTGTGGAAGCCAAATTTACTTCTATTCACATTATACAGAAGGGAGTTTTCCTCCAAGAGAAACCACCGTAACCAGTTAACCATTAGAGCAGTGTTCTTAGACTCCAACTTACTGAGACCCAAACCACTCTTATCCTTAAATCTATAGACAACATCCTGCCTAACCTACTAATCCCTCTTACCCACTCCAGACTAAAGGAAATACTTGATTTTTCTATCTTAACTGCAGCATCCACCAAAACTGGGATCCTAAACAAGACAAAAAATAAGGAGGAATAGTTGCAAGACATGCCTAGTAAAGCTTGCCCTCCTAAAGATGACAAGGCATCCTTCCACCGTCAAGACACATACACTCTATTCATAACTGAATCCCAAAAAGCTGATGACCTACGATCACCACCCAAAGGGAATCCTAGATAAATTAAAGGCCAATCTAAAACACCCCAACCCACTAAAGAATCAAGTTCTAAAGATCTTTACAAACTCCGGACACAAATTAATAGTAGCTATCCCAATTTTATCCATATTAATTTTCATACTGTGCACAGTATCAAAGGTCTATAAAATAGTGAAAATATTCAAGAAAGACTCCCAATGATCTGATGAGAAAAAAAAAAAAATAGTACCTTATGCTGTAGATGAGAAATGTCATATGCTGTAAATAAGAAACAGCCACGGAGCCACCCTCTCCACAACAAGCAATTATTATGCTATGAATATAGACAATGCATGATATTAAAATGGTTATTCATAGGGAAGTATCTCAACATGCTAATATTGGCCAATCAGGAAGGGATAAAGAAAGCAAACTCCTATTCCCTGAGGTCCTTTTTTATTGGAGGGAGGGGTCTTGATGGGGGTTGCAATGAATAGTACATGTGAACAAAGCTAATGGACAGTGACACCAACTATTAACTCATAGAGACTGGTCAGCACTAATAATTGATTCATTGGATGAATAATCAACGAAAGAGAAACTCAAGCATGGAGGATCAAATCTTGCTTTGATACGACTGATGTAGAACAGTAATAAGGGGAGTAAGGGAGAAAATAGAGGGGAAGGGAGAGAGCTATGTACTTGTGTCTACACTCTTAACACAATCCTTAACACAATTTCTAAGGATACAATAGTCCTTATTTATAGACTCCAGGAACTTCATAGATAAGTAATGGCATTCTAAAACCACAATAATAACCAAATATCCTAAAATCATTGCTAGTAATATCTCAAAATATTGCAATTTGTAGAGGATTGCCAAACCAACTCATCACCAAATTAATGCCTCACAGGGGACTCAATTACTATCCCCCAATAACTATCTAATGAGGCAAGTTAGAATTCCTAAAAAAGCTACAAAATAGTAAAGACATGAGAATAATCTAAAATGAAAAAGATATGGTCCATAATTCTTGAAACTAGGCTTTCATCTGGACTTGCATTATCCACCAAGGCCTTATGAGAGGCATAAAGTACTCTTAATTGGAGGCATCACCTTTCACCTAGTTATCCACCAATCTTAGCTCTAGGGCCTTAAGTGTATTAATCATCTTGACAATTTTTAGCTGATGCCACCTTGTGCTTTTGAGACTCAAAAATAAGGGGTTTTTCATATTTCTTGGGCTACATAGGGCACAATCATTAATAGGAAATTGGCTTTTGCTTTTGCTTCATGTAAAGCAAAATATATGTTTCTAGCATTTGAATGTCATTTTCCCTGTCTTTAGCGTGCGATTGGCATGTTTCTGTTAGTGTTAACATCACCTTGGATATTTGATTGGCAGATGATGATGAGGAATATGAGGAGGCTGGCGGCAGTAACCGGCTATTGGGATTTATGTTTGGGAATGTTGATAATGCTGGTGATCTTGATGTAGATTACCTTGATGAGGTAATCTTCTTTGTCCCCTTATTTTTACGTACATTTTTCTGTTGTATGCATCTATGCTATTGCAATTATACATATGTGAAGACGTGTGCACACAGTGACACAAAGATCTGGTTAATATGTAGGATGGCAGCTTGAAGAAACATAGGATTCAATTTCATAAGGAGTTTTGAGCCTTGTGTGCTAAGTTGAATTTAATATGTACTCTACTAAAGCAATGTTTCATTATATATCAATATTTCAAACACACACAAAAAAAAAAAAAATTTTAACGCACATACATTCACTCTTGCATATTATGTTTAGAGGTGCTGGGAGAAAGGAGGCCGCTGAATATTGAAGATGCGCTGCTGTTTTTGCTGACAGTTTCTTTATTTGATTGGAGAGAAATGCTGGTTGAAGTTCCTTTCCACCTGAGTTTTTCCCCCTTAGCTTCTTTAACAGAAATATCTCTTGTCAATCCTTCATGAGAGGATTTAACATCCCCAGACCACCTGCTAGTGAAGCCTCCTCTTTTGTATAAAATTCCTTCCCACTGCTTGAAAAATTGTGAGTGGCACTGTTCCTTGTGATGATACCCCCAACATGTAGCTTCTCCCTGGCCTATTTTTGAATGCTGATCATATCCATGGGCTGTTGCAACTGCCTCCTGGAAGCTATCAGCAACATTAAAATATAGGCCTGTTTCATTTGATGTCCCAACTGGAACATAAATGACTCTTCCTCTCTTTCCAAAGGTTGGCCCTAGTCCAAACCAGCATCCTTCGCCTAGGCCATTCTTCTCTGCCAACGCCACCCGAGTCCACGATCGATGAGCTCCCTGACTTCCTTCTCCTTTGCCACCAGCACCAGGAAGCAGATCCCTAGCCAACTCACAGAACTCACAAAACTTCACCATCCCTCACCTTTTGAGCTAGTTCCCCTTCCAACCAAGCCCCAACTCCAGAAAATTTCCTATTTTTGTTGATTGAATTGGCATCCAATACCTCATGCCATCCACTGAAATATTGCTTGGTAGGCTTAGTCTGTAATATTTTGTTAATAGTGTGTCAGAAAAGTTTAAATTCATAGTGCAAGTGAAGGACCAAAACAAGCCCGAAGTTTGTTGGGCAAGCCCAAGCTGTATAAAACATGAGGAAGGCCAATATCTATACAGTTGATGTTAATTGGATGCTCTAAAATGGATGAGGCTTCTCCTCCAAAATGCTACATGATTTTAATTTGATTTGTTGCAATCTTTGTCCATGTCTTTTGGTTTAAACATAATAGAAGGCTTTATTTTCCATGTGAAGTGTAAAATTGCAGAAGGAATCCTTTACCTCTAGACAAGTCCTATAATGCTCTTTGCTCAATATTATCATACATTACTGGATCTTGAAAAGGGTGAAGCATATTTAGAGAAATCTAATTTATTATACTTGATGTTCACTTAGTGGTTAAGGAGAAATCGACAAAGGTTTCATAGTTGATTGGTGAAGTTGCAATCTCTAGGTATGCAGCTGCATATATTTTCTATTTTGAAAGTTGTTGCCATTGTTGAATAATTGGGTAAAATGGAAGACCTGAACTCAATGATAGATCTCTCCCTCTATCTATAACATATGCCAAGTATAATAGGAATGGCGATAGTACCCTTACTAACTCACACTTACTACAAACCAAAACAATTAATAATAATGCTAATGAATAAATTAACCATTAACATTCCCCTTCAAGCTGGAGCATATATATCATATGCTCCTAGCTTGTTACAAATAATTTCACATGAGCACCTACTAAGGCTTTAGTGAACAAATCGCAAGCTGAAACTCGGACTTCACATGCGTGGTTGTAATGAGCATCTGTACAACTTTCTCTTGAATAAAATAACAATCAACTTCAATGTGCTTTGTCTGCTCATGTAAGACAGGGTTAGAGGCTACATGAATAGCTGCTCAATTATCAAACATCAACTCTATAGGCTGAGAATGTGGAAAACCTAGTTCTTTCAACATGTTCGTTAGCCAAACAAGTTCACTTGTAGTGTGCACCATAGCCCTTTATTCTAACTCAACACTCGACATGGCCATCACAATTTGTTTCTTACTTTTCCAAGACACCAAATTACCACCGACAAAGATACAAGACCCGGTTGTGGATCTTCAATCGGAAGGTGGCTCAGCCCAATCTGCATTTGTGTATCCCTAAATATGAGTGTGACCCCAATCTTGATATAAGAGACCTCTCCTTGGTGCACCTTTGAGATATCTCAAAATTCAAATTACTGCAGCCCAATGAATTTTTCTCGGGGAATCGAGAAACTGACTCACAACACTTGTTGCGAAGGATATATCTAATCAGGTGACTTTGAGATAATTCAACTTTCCAACAAGTCTCTTGTACGAACCTGAGTTAGGCAACAAATCACCCATATCTGGCATTAACTTACTATTGGGATCCATGGGTGTATCAACAGGTTTGGATCCCAACAACCCTGTTTCATCTAAAAGATCAAGAACATACTTTCTCTGTGACAGCACAATTTCGTATGAGATCTCGATACTTCTATACCCATGAAATACTTCAATGGTCCCAAATCTTTGCTTTAGGTCTTGGATGCCTCGATCATCATCACTAGTGATCACAATGTCATCCACATTCACAATAAGCAAAATCCTGCCAGATGGAGTACATGGTTTTAAATAACGGCCGTTACTTCATGGAAAATTGAGACGTCTAAACTGTTACGGACCGATATTGAGGGGGGAGAAAAATTCATGGCCTTAACGGCCGTTATGCTGCCATAACGGTCTGTAACAGCTGTTACAATATGTTATGCACCGTTACACTTTGTTACAGACTGTTACGGCAGCTGACACTTTGATTCGACTTTTCTCCTTCAAATTTACCCAACTTTCTCACGATTTCCTGCTTTCCCCCTCTCCCAACCACTTGTCCTTGGCAGATCTACCATTCCAAAGACTGAAATCAAGAAATCGTACCATTGATTTGTTGTTTGAAGTTGAAGAATAAGAAGGAACCCTTCGTTCGCAGTTGGCCAACACTCCCTCCTCCGTTTCTCCAATTTCTTCGAGTTCAAAGGCTAAGATCCACCACCCCCCCCCCCCCCCAGAAGTCGAAGGCTCAAAGCCCTGTCCTAGCCTGTTCAGCAGTCACAGGCCAGCCTGCAGCAGCTCCGCCAGTCGCCCCCAGCTCCATCTCCTTTTTGGTCTTCGAGAGTTTGAGTTTTGGAGTGGACTCTTCAAGACTCATCCTCCTCCAGCACACTCTTTGTCTCTCTCTTGATTCTTGAATCTTCACGTTTTTTTTTTTCTCTCTCTTTCGTTTCTTGTTTACTCAAAACTCTTAAACCTGTATTTATTTATATATTATATTGTTTATATATTATATTAGGTTTAGCTTTAGTTATTTTACGTAGTTATTTATATATTATATTAGGTTTGAGGATAGGATTTGAGACATAGGCAGTTTAATAGTTAAATTAGGCTGAATAAATATCTAAAATCCTAAATTCCTAATTGCTAAGATTTGAGAAGTAAATTTAATGGTCTTAAAATATATATATTATATAAATAATTATATTTTTTTCTTATTTTATGACTCTTATTTTATTAATAGATGAAATATCTAATATTTTAAAATTTTAATTATTTAAATATTTTAAAGAAATACTACTTATTATTTTTAACCAAAGATTATACTTTATTTTCATGTAATAAATATTTAAAATTATAAGGAGTATTAATAAAATAAGATAAAATAGGGAAGCAGATTATGAAGACCCTCCACGTCATTCTTTTTGGTGGTGATGTGCTATGTTGTAAATTTGTAATATTGTATTCATGTATTCAACTATTGATACCAATCATTTTTCAAATTCATGTATGTGCATATTAAGTATTGACTCATTTTTAGTAATTTTATTTCTCATATTAATTGATTCTTCATTTTAATTTCATTTCTACATTTTTTTACCCATTAAAGTAGTGCAAACTATAAAACAAATATGATTTTTTTTGTAAAGAGTCACTAAAATTAATATAAAAGTCATATTGCCTATTAAAAAGCATTTGCATGTTGAATAAAAGCAGTCAAAATTCATTAAAAATCATGTATTAATGGATTTCGTGCTTATTTTTTAATTTTGGCATGGTTGTGCATGCATGGAAAAAATTCACGATCATTACGTCTGCCTCTTGTTACGTAACACTCGCATCTCCTGCATCCCTCGACACCCGCAACCATTATGCGACGTTACTCGCGACTGCGATTTAAAACCATGATGGAGTATGACGATAAAAAGCATTGTGATCTATTGCACACCAATGAAGGCCAAACTCAAGTACTACAACACTAAAACAACCAAACCATGCCTTTGGAGATTGTTTTAATCCATAAAATGATTTCTTAAGTCGACATATTGAGCCTAACCCCCCCTGAGCAACAAACCTAGGTGGATGCTCCATATATACCTCCTTATGAAGATCACCATGTAGGAAAACATTCTTCACATCTAACTGATGTAGAAGCCAATAACAAATGGTGGCTAAAGAAAATGAACAAACATACTGAGGCAAGTTTAGTGACTCGAGAGAATGTGTCTGAATAATTCAAACTATATACCTGAGTATATCCCTTAGCAACAACGCGGGCCTTCAAATGAGCCACAGAATCATCAGGATTGGTCATAGTGTGCACCCAGCGACAACCAACCACAAACTTATCAGGAGGAAGAGGTACCAAATCCCAAGTATCATCATCATGGAGTGCACACATCTCTTCAACCATTGCTGACCTCCACCAGAATGGGATAGGGCTTCAAAAATAGATTTTGGAAGAGCAACAGAAGATTGAGTACTAACAAAACAGTAATAAGAGGGTGACAAGAAATCATAACAAACAAAATTAAAGATCGGATGTTGGGTACAAGCACGTTTACCTTTTCAAACAGCTATAGTAGGATCAATATCATAGGAAATAAGAACATCCGATGAGGGAACTAGAGGCATAGTAGTAGAAGTTGGAGGAGGCACTTCCCCCTTGAGTCACCGTGTGTATACCTGCAAATTGGGATGATCCAAGCGACGAGAAATACTCAAACTAGATGAAGATGTTGGAGGATTGGGCATAGATACTAGGTTTGGATCTAGAAGGCAAGGTAGAGGAAGAGACTCATTAAGATCAATAGAACTCAAGGAACCAAAGTAGTATGGTGTAGACTCAAAGAAGGTGGCATCAGTAGAGACAAAAAATTGATGTAAAGTAAGATTGATATCCTTTTTGAGTATAGGAATAGCCCGAAAAGATACATTTGATAGATTGATATCCTTTTTGAGTATAGGAATAGCCCGAAAAGATACATTTGATAGCACGAGGATCCAACTTATCCATTCTTGGAGTTAACTAATCGACAAAGGACAACACAATTGAACATACGAGGAGGAAGGGAGAACAAAGGAGCCTTAGGGAAGATAACTGAACATGGGATTTTACCGCCAAGGGCAGAGGATGGCATTTTATTGATGAGGGAGCACGCTGTGAGCACATCATCATTCCAAAAAACTTTGGGGACATTCATTTGATACAATAGGGTACGAGTGGCTTCAAGAATATGTCTGTTTTTCTGCTCTGCAACGCCATTTTATTGTGGAGTGTGGGCGCAAGAAGACTGATGGTTCATACTAGAGCTAGTCAAAAGTACTGAATTGGGTAATGAAGTACTCCTTAGCATTATCACTACGAAGTATCCCGACTAACTTATCAAATTGAGTCCTTTTTTCGGAATAGAAGGCACAAAGATATTGAACAACTCAAAACGATCTTTCATTAAATATAACCAAGTCATCCTAGAGTAATCATCAACAGATGTAATAATATACAGAAACCCCACCTTTGATGTGACACGACTAGGACCCCAAATATCGGAATGGACTAGCATGAAAGGACTAACCACTCGTTTGTCGACTCAGGAAGCAAAGGGAATGTGATGTTGCGTGCCCAATCGACAAGAATCACACTAAAGATTAGACACAGAACTCAATGTAGGAAACACCTATTTCAACTTGTCTAAGGACGGATGACCAAGGTGACAATGGATTTGAAGTGGTGTAGTTGAGACTGTGCAGGCAATGGGTGGAGAAGGCGACTCAAAGTAGTAAAGTTCACGAGTCTCAAGTTCTGTGCCAATTGTCTTTCTCGTCTTCAGATCTAGAATAACCACAAAATTAGAAAAGAAAGTGACAGAACAATTTTGTGACTTTGTAAGCTTACTAGCTAACATGAGATTGAAAGGAAATTTAGGAATGTATAAAGCAAAAGAAAGAGAGATTGAAGGAGCAGGATTTACTGTTCCTATCCCCTTAACAGCAATAATGGATCCATAAGCAAGGGTAACTTGAGGTAGATTTTTAGGATACTAGAGATCAGAAAAGAAGTTGGTTGCACTTGTTATATGGTCAGTGGCAGCAGAATCGATAACCCAAGTACTAGTAGGAAGGATACCAAATGACATACAAATTGTAGGATTACCTTTCTAGGCAAAAGACACAATGTGATAAGATGCTTGTTGAGATGATTGATACTGTAAAAACCTTGAATACTCCTCTAATATAGTCATAGTACATGGTTCATTCAAAGAAGTGACTAACGAAGGAACCATACCTTTGGGATTTGCAAACTCCATCCCAATGTTCACAAACTCAGGCCAATGACCATAAGATTAATTGTTGGAACAATTGGAACAACCACAAACAAGGTGACCAACCATGAACAAGTCACAAATAAATCAGTACAAGACTGCCACAACACCAAGAAACTTAGAGACAGCCCCAAGAAAGCAACTCACAGCACTGGAACAATTGGAGAAGTGAACCACTGAAACTACCATGGAGAAATCACCAACTAACTTATATAACACTGCCACAGCCTCACAAAAAACAACTTATGAGCACTGCCACTTCTCCAAGAAAGTCACCAATGACTGTTACTAACACCGAACAACAGCTAACGAATTACCATGAGTGCATGGTCACAAAAAAGATTGGGTCTTTGAGCAAAACACATGTCCAACTGCTTGATATTTCGATATATGGAAGAAATTAGAACATTGAATAAAAAAACACAGCAAAACCCACTGCTTCAGACCCAATAATTTCAATAATCATTGATAAACTGCTCCACAAAGCATAAAAAAACCATTCCTTGGGTTCTGCACATGAGGAATTAAAAAAAGTGAGATAATTGGGCAAAAACCATCACAAAAAACTCCAATAACATGTTAATAGAGGAATTGGATCATTGCTGGATCATTTCAGGTCAAAACCATGCCTGAAAGTGGCTTCATGCACCAGCGCGTGGGGTCGTCCCTGGCAGCCATGTCCAGCGTGTGAGTGCGCGTGGGACACTGCCTGGAGGTGGGATTTCAGTAACACTTTGGGTTTAGGTTTCAGAATCATGCTCTGATACCATGTTGAATAATTGGGTAAAATGGAAGACCTAAACTCAATGACAGGTCTCTTCCTCTATTTATAATATGTCAAGTACAATGGGAATGACCATAATACCCTTACTAACTCACACTTATTACAAACCAAACTCTAACAATTAATAATAATGCTAAATGACTAAATAATCATTTAACAGTCATCTAAGCAAAAACATTCAATTTTAGATTGGAAGGTATTTCCATGTGTTTTTATTTTTTTAGTTCATGATGAATATGACATTGGTGCTAAAACTACATTGTCTTTTTCAGGATGCAAAGGAGCATCTTGCTGCACTGGCTGACAAGCTTGGTCCATCATTGACTGCTTTAGATGTATGGTAGTCACTTTTTTTGGGCTCTACTGCTGTGGGTAGTATTGAAGAAAAAATATTTAGAATACAAGTGGTGATGGCTGTGCAATTTTATCTTTTGGTATTTGAAGAGAATGTGATCACATGCTTCTATTTTATGCTGCTAATTCTGTTGTTTGGCTTACAGTTGTCAGTAAAATCACCACAAACTCTCACTGATCCAACTGAACAAGGTGATGTTGCATGCCAATAAAAACTATCTGACAGTTTTTTATTTTCTGTAGTTTCTTAATTTCTTTATTTAATGAGTTTTTTTTTTTTCCTCATTTTTTTACACATGCATCCAATATAAGTATGCGCGTAAGTACTTTATTTTAATGGCATCAATTCATTCTTTACAGACCTTTGGTTGAGCGGCTGAATTAGAGTCCTATTTCAAAATGTAAGTTATGTTGTTACAAAAGACTTTTTAGGATGATGAGGTCAGGAGCATGTTTTATGGGATGGATACAGTTAAGGATCTATGATCTGATGTTTTTTTGTTGGAAGTTGGGAAATGGTAAGGATCTATAGACCTTCAAAATTTGATGTTTTAATGAATTTTTTAACTACAATTGTTGGAAGAGCACAAATTCCATTTTTATTTGGGATCCTAAGAAAGGTCATTCTGTCATTCTAGCTTTTTACTTTTTGGTGGGTTGAGTGAGGTTTTGAGTGAACATATTTGTAGTACTTGGGAGTGTTTTTGTTGGTTTGAACAATGTCTTGAATTTCGATTTTGACTCAAATTTTAAAGCTCCAAAAGTATGGGACTCTCAATGGAAATTTGATTTCGATTTGAAAAAATAACAGAAATCAGTAGTAAAGCATGGTATTATATTCTTTGGATCTTGCGCATCCCTAATTTCTGCTTTTTCTTCTTTGCAAGAGGATGGGCTTTCTTGGGACTTCCGTATTGGGAGAAATCTTAATGAAGTAGAGATTAATGAGTTGGCTCTTTTGACCAATTTGCTTTAACTCTTTTCATGCTCATTTGGGGATTAATAAAGGGTTTGGAGCTTAGTCCTTCTGGGAAGTCCTTTTTTTTGCCCATCGGACCTGTGATCCTAATGCAGCTCCTTTTGCCTTGTACTCTTTGAATTGTAATGCTAAAGTTCTCTAAAAAGTAGAAGCATTTATTTGGCCTGCGATACTTGAAAAAGTCAATACCAATGACTTGCTTAAGAAGAGAAGACCTAATAAGGCCCTGTTGCCTAATGTTTGTGTCCTTTGTTTGAGGAATGGAGAGACTAGCTCTTCACATTTGTTCCTTCATTCTTCTTTCACTTTGGCAGTTTGGATAAATTATTTGGTATTTTGGTATGCATTTGCCCCTCCACGTTGAAGGATTTTTTGTAGGTTTTAGCAAGGGAAAGGATGGGAAAGCTTTGTGGTGGTGTATGGTTTCGACAGAAGTAGACGATGAGAACTCGTTCGATTCAGATCGAAGGAAAGACCTTTGATCTTTGATTGGACAAGGTGGGGGAGACCCCTTATTTGTTTGTGTTGGGGAACAATATTTCTTAGAATAGGTGGGTACAACTTCCCAAAGAGGCTGATGGCTTATCAATCTTCAGTTGGATGGAAAGGGGATATTGAAGGGTTCATCTGGGGAACATGCAGTATTGGTTGTTGATTAGGTGGACAAAGGTGGGGAAATTTCTTGAGTTAGGATTGGGGTGGAAAGGTAAGAGCTTCTCTGTGTTCATCCTTGGTGGCGCTAAAAGTCGTGGATGGCAATCTTTTGCTCTTGATCTAGGTGGTCTGTTGCCTTTTTGGGATTTCCACTTTCGCAGGTCGTTAATTGATAGGGAGATGGTAGAGCTATCCTCTTTGCTAGTCTTGTTGAATGACTATTTTTCTTCTTTAGAGGAGGATAGTTGGTCTTGGTCTTTGGATCCTTCAGGGGTTTACTCTTGCAAATCTTTTTGTAATTATCTGAATAGGTCTAATTTACCCGTTCCTCTCTGTAGATCCATTTGGAAGGCCAAAGTTCCTTTCAAAAAAAGCAAGGCTTTTATCTGGTTGGTTGCACTTGATAGAATTAATACCAGTAACTTGCTGCAGGTTAGGAGACCTTTGAAGGCTGTATCTCCAAACATCTGTGTTCTTTGTTTTAATTGTTCAGAATCTGCATCACATTTGTTCATTCATTGTGATTATGCTTGGAGGGTATGGAATAAGCTATTTGGTATTTTAGGCAAATGTTGGTTGACTTCAGGGGCAGTGGAGGACTTTCTGGTTGTTTCTTTTTCTGTTATTGGCAGGAAAAAGGAAAGGGCCTTGCTCTGGAAATTTTTTTTTTTTGCTGTCTTTTCGGGGCTGTGGATGGAGCATAATGTGCATATTTTTCTAGGGAAGAAGTTGTCTTATTTGCTGGTTTGGGAAAAGATACATTATTTGGCTTCTCTTTGGTGGGTGGGGCTGGGGAATTTTAAGGGGGTGAGCTTTTCTGATATTCAGTGCGATTGGTGTTATGTGCTGGAGTGTTTCTTCATGTTGGTTTTTCTCTCTCTTGTTTTTTAGTTTTCAGGTTGTTCCTTTGTGTTTTTTTATCTGGATTTTCCAGACCATGTTAAGGAGATGTCTTATTTTTCTGGCTGTATATTCTTATTCTATTAATGAAATTCTTATTTTACGATAAAAAAAGTGGTGGATAGCGAAGCTTTATGAATGTTTTTTGTGAGATAGCTAAGGAATTTCATACTAAATCTGGAGGCAGAGGTGAAGCTAGTCTTTTGGCTCCCAAGATCGTGGAGTCAGGTGGTGATGGAAGGGAAGATTACCTAAGGTGAAGGTGGTAAAAGTTGTTTCCAAGCATGGAATCAAGATGTGGAGTATGTAAAAGACAATCTGCTTCTGGTGTTGGGGTGAGTGGCAACTGAAGGGGCCTAGGGCTGCATTGCCAGAAACCACAGCTGTTTGATTGGAGAAGCATGTCCACACAGTCCAGGTGTCTAGGGTTTCACAAGGAGCTTGGAAGCTAGCAGAGGCAGGTAGGTTTGTGCTTGGGGAAGTTGAGGCAAAGAATATTGGGCTGGGAAGTTTTGTTTTCGTCTTTGACCTGGGCCAGGTAATTGAAATTAGCAGTTTCTTTTTTAAGTAAGTTGGGCCAACTAATTGAACACGTCCGTAACCTTGGTAAAATTGATTGGGCCATTCTTTGGAAATGAAGGAGGCTTCTTCTAAGTAGGGTCATTCTTAGATGGGCCATTCCTTTAAACAGGCCCATTGTTTGAATAATGTGGATGGGGCCCAAAAGGCTGGTGTAAATGGTCAAGGAATTTTCCAGATCTCAAATAACACCCTTGAGGATCCTTGCAATGGAGTTTCTAAAGATCAGGGATGTTTGGCTGGGAGTGATGGATTAAAAAGAGAACTGTTGGAACTTTCATCCTTTATATCGTTATTGAACAACTGTCATCTTTCTTCAGCTAGGGATACTTGGTCTTGGACTTTGGATCATTTGGGGGTATATTCTTGAAAATCCTTTATTTTTATTTTATATAGTTTTTAATCCGTTCTAATTCTTGTTTTCCCCTGTATTCATATATTTGGAAGGCAAAAGGTCCCCTGAAAATTAGGGCTTTCATATGGCTGATTTTGGTTTATAAAATAAACACTAATAGTCCATTGCAGGTCAGGAGACCTTTGCAGGCCTTATCTCCAGATGTATACGTGTTATAGTATGTAAATTCTGAAACGGCACCTCATTTACTTTTACACTGTGACTATGCTTGGAAAATTTGGAATAATTTATTTGGTGTGATGGGAGAGTCTTGGGTCTGTCAGGCATTGGTGGAGGAATTGTTGTCTATTTCTGGTGTTTTGGTAGAAGGACAGAGAGGATGACACTCTGGAAATGTGGTATTTTTGCAGTGTTGTGGGGATTATGGTTGGAGAGTAACGCATGTATTTTTTCAGGGAGAAAATTGAATTGGCAGCTGGTTTGGGAGAAGATTCATTACCTGGCTTATTTATGGGTGTGTTGGGTTTGGTTGCTTTAAGGGAGCTAGTTTTTCAGATATAGCGAGATTGGAGGAATCTTCTGTTCTGAATTTTGTGTGTGGGCGTGTGCGTGTGCGTGTGTGTGTGTGTGTGTGTGTGTGTTGTTGGTTTTTGTTTTTCCTGGATTTTTCCAAAATTTTGACGTGAGAAGTTTTTTCTCCTTTTTGTAAATTCTACTCTTATCAATGAAATCCGTTCTTTTGTTATTAAAAAAAAAAAAAAAGCACTTGTGTGAAACTGTTACGGAAGGATCTTCTCAGCTGGAACAGCAGCTACCAGTAGTTGGGGGTCAAATTTAGGAAGATCAGAAGTTTCCTGCATTTCAAATCTAGAATTCTCCCATTAATTGGTGTAGGCAGACAAGGGACTTAACAGGTATGCTGTCTTTCAGGCAGAATCTGGGTACAAACCCTACCTTGCAATGCTGAGTTTGTAAGCAGATTCTTGATGGCCAAGAGGGTTGCCATCTTCATTAGAAAGAAGCAACAATACTGAAAGGGTTAAAGAGAAAGAGGCGAAGAAGGAAAGTCTTGTTTCAAACAATTCTTGAGTTTTGGTCAATGATTGTGTTCTGGAGCAAGAGGATGCTGCAGCAAAGGTTTACAAAGGTGATGGTGTTTTGGGTAGGATATCTGATGCCTCAGACCGTAAGGCAGATCTAAGGGTCCCAAGGTTGATACTCGCCAGAAGAATGCACAGATGGGTGCGGATTTGAAAAAATTGTCCGAAGAAAAAAGAAAGCACTCTGGTGAGGTAGTGCCAAAGATTTTAAAAAGGAATTTAGAAGCAGGGTTAGTTATTGTGGAAGACCTAACTGCTAAGAAAAATACGGGCAATTCTTGTCATGGGTTTAGCAAAGGAAAGGAGGTAATGAAATGGGGGGATTTATCAGATAATGAAAGCCATTGTTTTAGTGAATTTGATTGTGGTGCGGTAAACTGTTGGATGAAAACAGGGAATAATATGGATATGTTCTGATTCCAGTGATGTTTTATCATATGCACATCCATCCCCTTTGGAAGGATTGGAGGGGTTCTTTATATTTGAAAATGATGATCTGGTTAATGAGCTGCAGCGCGAGGATGATATTTTACCAACACCAATGGAGGAGATTTCAAGGAAGGATTTTGAAGTTCAAGATCTCATGGATGAATTGGATTTAAAGTTTTGTGATCCCGGGGAAATGAAGTGGGTTTTGATGGGTGTGTAAACAGAGCTAAAAAGGGTCAAAGGGAGTTAGCTAATGTGAATTATTAAGGAAAAGGATTGAGGAGGGGGTTCCTTGTTTACTTGTTAATTTTAATTTTTAATTTTTTATATTTTTCATTTTATTTTATTTTTTTGGGGTGGACTTCTTGTCCTCTTTTGTTGTAGTTTCTATTTCTTTATCTAATATACCTTCTTTTATTATATATAAAAAAATCTTTGTGTCAGTGTAATGTTATGGCTAACATTTGGTATGCTTGACTGGAGAGGAATGGTAGAATCTTCAAAGGTGTGGTTACTACTAGCAATTTTCTTTGGAGTGGAGTGGTTTATCTTGCATCCTATAGGTGTCCGCAAGTGGCTTCTTTCAACATGTTCCTCTAGAAGACTTGCAGCAGGATTGGTTGGCTGTGCTTCATGAGCTGTTTTTTTTTTTTTGTCTTTTCTGTGAACCTATAGCTGGTTTTCTTTTTGTAAAAGGAGGATTTCTTTTTCTCCTGGTTTTATTTTTCCTTTTTTTTTTTTTGGTTGTATATTGTTTTGTCTTCTAATACAATTCTTTGTTCATCAGTAGAAGGAAAAAAAAAAAAAACTTTGCAGCTGCATTGGTAGAGTTGCTTTTTTATTTTTGCTTCATCATGAGCAAACACCATAGATGTGAGGGGATTGTGCTTCTCTAACTTAGTGGGATCACTAGCTTTTTCAGCTGATATCTGTTCCCTTAGCTTTTATTTTATTTTTTTTCCTTTTTTTCCTCTTGTATTTTTTAGGAGGTTATCTAATCTCTTATGCTCTATATATATTTATAGCAAAAATGAATTTTATTCATATATTAATAATTTACAACCACGAGAATAAGACATCTCCTTAGTAAAGGCTGGAAAAATCCAAACAGAAAACAGAAAAATCAAAAACTAAAAAGAACAAATAAATCAGTGCAATCTAAGTTATCTAACAATCAAATAAATACCGCTAGTTGCACTGAATATCTGAAAAGCTCACCCCCTTAAAATTCCCATGACCCACACACCAAAGATGAGACCAATAATGTATCTTCTCCCAAACCAGCAAATATGATGACTTCTTACCTGAAAAAATACGCGCATTACACTCCATCCACAGCCCCCAAAATATAGTAAAGAAAGCACATCCCCAGGGCGCTGCCCTCGTTGGTTGAGCTAGATAGGAAGGAAGAAGATGGCACCCTCTCATGGGAGGAAGAGATGAAAGGGTATCTTTGAAGAACAAATTGGAGGAGATGATTTTCAAGGAAATGAGAAGTTGGGAACAGAAAAAGAAGTTTAAATGGGTAAAAGATTTTCCCATATGATAGCTAATGGAAAAATGAGAAAGAATTTTATAAGGGAGTTGGATGTGGGTAGGGGGGCAGGTATCTCCAACCAGAGTTGAACTGCTTCTGATATCACTGAGTTTTATTTTAATTGGTATTCTGAGGAGGATGATATTACACTGATGGTTGAAGGTTTAAATTGGGACCTTTTATCTTGTGATGAGGTAGCTTGGTTGGAAAGACCTTTTGAGGAAGAGGAAGTGAGGGCCAGAGTCTTTTGAGATGGAGAGGCTAGTAGGAGAGAGGAAAAGAGTTTTGCTACCGCCGGGGGAGCTCAATAGATATCAGTGCTGTAGGCACTGAGGTATCTCAATTATTAGCAGTTGGCTGCCGGTATTTCGCAAGCTCTGCCTACTTTTTGTTGTTACAATTCCACTTGTGAAATCTGTGACTCAGTTCTCTTACGCTCCATATATTTTTTTTCTTCTTAAAAAAATAGCAGTATTGTGAGATTTTACAGTAAAAATGATTGATAATGACCCGAATTCATCTGTGGCTAATGTGCAAATATGAAGTTGGGAGCTGGAAATTACTTT